>NC_090995.1:6083106-6386136 GCF_041146395.1 Eulemur rufifrons | reverse complement strand
AGATGGTCGCCCCTGAGTAGGAAAAAAATCAGACTCTAAGGACAGAATTTTTATCCGAGGGAAGATGACATGAGGTAAAGATGGCGCTGCAGTTCTAGAAGTGGGCTGGGATACTACACAGGGTGTCAGAAATTACTTAAGAAGGAGGACTATGAGAGAACCCAAAGAGGGTTCTCAGACAAAGAGGTTAACAGTTTTTTGTAATTTGATTTGGCAAAAAATAAAACAAAGTGGAGCGTCAGAGGAGTAAGACTGGGAAACTTAGGAAAATGTGGGACTAGACATAAGGGTACTGACCCTGCTGCAGGTCAATAAGGAATAAGGGAAGGACCTCAAGATCTGGCTTCACAGAGCCAGGGTGGAGGAGGGAGGGCAGATTTTGGCTGGGGTTGCTTAAGTCCTTAGTGTTTGCTTCAAATCTGGCTTGAGTTTTAGAACTAAAGATGAGAAATGGGCAGATCATTTGTAGAGCCAAGAAAACCAGAGCAAGCAAGAGTCAGAAAAGTCCTGCTTTGATGATGCACTTCTCTTCCATAAATGCCTTCACATCTAAGCATTGCATTCTGCAATCTTCCAGATTTGCTTCTTGTTTCTACCTTTTGTGTGTTGCAAACAATTGATACACGAGGACTATGTCCTGAGACATGTTTGACTGTTTCTAAGATATAGTTCCCTTACAAAACTCATTTCTCAAACAAGTTATCAGTTAGTTATTTGCTAGGGATATTTGCAACAGAAGGTAATAGACTAGCCCAGCTGGCTGCGTCTTAAGCAATGAAGACATGTGATTGTTTCACACAACAAGAAAAGCAAAGGTTTCATGAAAAAACAGCAATCTTCCCAGTGGACCCTGGTTCTTCCTCTCTTTCTATTCTACCATCTTTTCGAGTCCTTAAGGCTTGTCTGTAATGTCATGGTAACAGTTTGGTTGCCACTGCTTCTCACTCCACTGGTTTAAAGCAGGAAGGAAATGTGGCAGGAAAACGCCTTTGCCTCTAAGGGCTCAGTCTTTTCACCTGGCAAGAAAATTTAGATTCCAGGAGAGAGAGGTTATCTCTAACATCCCCTTGGCTAGAATGGAGTCCATACATGTTAGCTCTATCCAGGTCACATGGCTGTCCCAGACACCAATCATTAGCAAAAGAAAAGGGGATTATTGTGATTGATAGAAGCCAGGGTATCTTGGACTTTGCTGCACATGGAAGTTACCTTGGGAGCTGATACCTGGGACTGACTTCCAGAGATTCTCAATGAAATGGTTCTGGGGTGTGACTTGGGCATCAGACTTGCTTTTTTGCCTAAGTTTCCCGGGTGATTCCAATGCTCAGCCAAGGTTGACAATTACTACCTGAAAGACCACTTTTGGTCCCTTAGGGCTCGAGGAAGGGCCTCACTTTACAAGCTCCAGGGATCCCGGTAGCCAACGGAATGAAATGGAGGGAGAAAAATGGCTTCTGCTGGCCTCAGACTCACATTTTTCAACGTCGTCAATCTAGTGGAAAAAAGCTTCGTTTTCTCAATATTTCCAGTAAAAGGCCAGAATTGAGTCCCAGGGGTGTTTCTTTGGGTATGCGCCATCTTTGTACGAATAATTATAGCCAAAAGGATAAAAAATACTAATGCGCCAATCTTGGGTCATGCGCCAGGAAAGGAAATTAGCCCCAGTAGAGCCAAGAAGACTGAGAGTGGGAAATATAGGTGCTGTTACTAGGAAAAAAAGAGGGAAAAAACCCAGAGGCTCACTAGTGCTCAGTATGTATTTATTAAATGAATGAGTGGAGCGATGATATTTATCGTCATCTTTTCCACTGCTAAGTGAGCAAAAGGAGTAAGTAGTACACTCCACTCTCATTTCCTCTGAGGTCCATCCTTCAAGAGGACTCAAGTCTCAGGACAAATACCTTTGAAATACAATTTGGTTTTCCTCCATCAGTTTAGGATGACTATTTATGTTCTTAAGCAGCGAACTAACTTCTAAACATGTAGTAAGGACGGTATGAACAAGGCACGTACACTTAGTAGGAAGTAAAATGGAGTATTTTTGTCTAAGTTTCACCCCCTCTGATCATGAGTGCCCACTGTGTGACTATAATGGTCCAATATTTAATGTCAGAGAGCACCATACCTGCAGGGTATCACTTTTTAGTAAGCAAAGTTCTTTTACCTGAAAACAAATTGTCTTCAAAACAAACCAAAGTATGAATTTATTGCTGGCAGTTTTTAAAAACCAAGTAAGTACTGTTGTGCCTCAGTATTCGGTTTCTGTTTGTTGTCCCTTTGGGCACTAATGTAGCACAGAGATCACCATCTCAGCAGGTGCTGTGGGCACGTGAGGACAACATGACGAATATTCAAGAAGAAGTAAATGTTAGGATTCCATAAGCGCTGACTCTGACCTTCTGCTTGTAGACTCACCATTAGCTCCATGATAGTTGCTCTGCCTGCTGAGTTCCTTCAGGAGTTTTCCAGAAGGTAACAAAAATAATCATTTTCTAGCAGCACCTTACATGAGAGCGCTGTGGGGTGCTGCTTACAAATCTCAGGGAAAGGAGAATGGAACAGAGAACATTCGGTCTTCTCACCACCCCTTGTGACTCTCAACCCGAGGTAGGCAGGATAGGAAGCCACGCTGAAAAGACTCCTGTTCTTATTTGTTTGTTTGGTTGGTTTATTTATGTTTTTGTTATAATAGATGAAACATATTCTTGCTAGTTTGCATGGGCCTATTGACTCAGAGCAAACCACAAGAGAATCCAGGGTTTCGTTGTCTTGTTTCATTCTAGGTATCCTTGAAGTGAAGAATTCTCTAGGGTAAAATTTTAGTATTTTATAGAGGTATTTGTGGAAGCCACAGAGGAGAAGGAGAAACAGAGTAAAAATACACCAGACCTAGAACACAGAGATTCAATTAGAAGGTCTTCAATCCCTGACATTCTGAAATATAATCAGTTAATTCCAGCCGAGTAATTTTTACACGCCATCCTCTGATTTTGTGTGTGAGTGAGAGAACCTCATTTCGACTGACAGTTCTACTACCCGTTTTTATTCATTAGAAATTTAAGACAGACAAAAGTACACAAAGAAGAATATATTGTTTCACATTTCTACCACTCAGGGTCAACCCATTTTAACGTATTTCCTCCCTCTCTTCCTTCCTATTTTCCTTCCTTCAACTTAATCATTCTTTTGTTTTTTTAAAAATACATATTAATTATAAAGAATTCAAACAATACAAGAAATATAAGCATGAAAGAAAAAAGAAACCCAAATTCTAGAACTAGAAATAACCATCATTAACAGTTAGATGAACCTTAGTTAAAATATTTTCTATACTTGTATACAGAGACCACCAGGTACATAAAACTCCTTGTATGTAACTGGAATCATGCTATAGATGCTGCTTTTAATATAGAGGCATTAAATTTAATTTTACTTGAACACTAAGAAGAAAGACAAGCTGAAATGGAAGAGAGCAAATTATTGTGTGTATATATACACACAGAAGTACACATACATATACATTTATAGTATATACACACTTCTCAGGAGATATAAAAAATTAAGACTAAAAAATAACTTTAAAATAACTTTTAAAAATTGGCATTGCCTTGAGATTTAAAAAAAAAAATTCTTCTTTACACAGTAGAAATTGGTCCTTTGTTTCAAAAAATAGGACACAAACACCCTCACGTTGCCTCTTTTTCCCTTACTGGCTTCCTGATTTTATTCACTTAAATTGCTGTTCTTACACTGCCCAGGTTTCTAACCTTAACATTCTTTCCTGTAGAACACATTGTCATTCTTATGCATTCTATGTTTAAATTTACTGCTGCCATCAGCTCCCCTATTGCTATATTCTGTATTTGGATTGGACTCTTATTAAAGGCTGGATTTAAGTAATTTTTTTCCAGAAGGGCCCATAGGGCTACATTCCTACGTTCCCGTCTTTATCTTTGAGAATTCTACCTGTTGCATTTATATGTGACATCTAGGCTGGCTATGATAATCGTGGGTGATGCTTTTCTTTTTCTCAGAACTTGGTAAGCATTGACTTCTGGCTTTGAACTTTCCTGTAAATTAGATTAAGAGTCTAGATTGCTTTTCTCTCTGAGCAGATTATTATGATGATTATTATTATTAGGTCTGTAACCTGAAGCTCAATAACTTTACTGGGTTGAGTATTAGGCTTAAGATTTCTGTATTAAATTTTACTGAAATATAGTCTGTATCCTGCAATTGTAGTTTTTTCCTTCATTTTAGAGAAATTTTCTTGTGATGTACTATATTTGAATATATCTTCCATTCTCTTTGCGGGGTCTTTGCTTCAGAATCTCAATTATCCTTATTTTGGTATTGACTTCATTTGTTTTCTTGACCTATCAACTTTGTTTCATTTTAACTGTCATATTCCTTTTCCTCTTTGTTGTATAATCACATCTTTAAGCTCTTTTGATTATTAGTTTCAATGTTCTCATTAAGGTGAACAATGCAAAGCACTTAGGAGGAATCTTCTGTCTTTCGAATTTTTTTTTTTTTTTTTTCTGGCTTGAGTTTTCTTTTGTCCTTGGGATGGTTTGTTCCTATTCTTTTGCTTCATTTTGTTGGTAGGTTGTGATTGTTTCTTGGCATTTTATATTTGTACATTGCAGAGTTGCCGTGCTGTTTCTTCTTGTATTGTTCATGCCTGGGTGACTCTCCTCACTCTGTGTGTTTGGTCTGATCATGTGTGATTGATTTTGCAACTTTCTTTCCATAATATCTAACGTTTTGTTGTTTTCTTTTCCCTCCTGCTTTCAGCTCGAGATTCTACACGTTCTTATACTTTTTATCTGCGCCTTACGGTAATGGTAGGGAACGGGAGGAGTGTGCAGACAGACTGTGTTAGATGACCCAGGGTTCTGCACTTTTTTCCTGAGATTTTATTACATATCCTGTACAAGAGTTCACTGCAACTAATTAGGGCTCTATACCCTTCGCACTGGGGAGTGTTCTGGGGCTTTGGGCTATTTTCTGTTTCACCCATGTCTCCCCTTTAGTCCTTGCCACTACTCCTTAGTCAGAAGAGGAATAGGGTCATAAAACCAACTCAATTTCCTTTCCTCCATATTTGGAAGTTTTTTGTGGGAATGCTTAGATTTTTGTGAACCCACCATCATGGTTTCTGGAGACCTAAGGACTGGATTCGGAGCCAAGCTATGTCTCAGCCTTGCTTCATTCCAGCATCAGCTGTTTCTTATTGCAAGAGAGGATGCCTTTTTCCTTATTTGGTGGCTTGATGAGTTTTTCTTTTTGTCGGCTTTTACATTGTTTAAAACTATGATCGGCAGCTATGGTAGAGTGGATCAAGGCATGAACTCTGGAGCCATGCACGATGGCTTCAAGTCCCTGCCACCTTGTTGATGTGAGATGGGGGTCAGATATTTAAGCTTTTATGATGTGAGTGTCCCAGTCTTTGAGGTACCTTCCTCACAAGGTTGTCATTAAGATCCAATCAGTTAATGCAGGTGAAGCTTTTAGTCTCTGGCAAGATAGTAAGCACTTAATGAATGTCAGATAATCTTTTTATTTTTAATAAGGTTATCTTTGTTAAGTATTAAGCAGCAGAAAATTCTTTTCAAGCTTCCTCCTTAAACCAGAGGTCTCTGATTCTCTTCTTTAGGCCAGTGTTTCTAATCTTTGGGCATCTATGATACACATGGAACCTGACTAAATAGCACAATGAGGTTACTCAGAGATAATATCCATTAGTCCAGGCTTTCTATTTCCAAAATCCCCCAAATCATGTGAATATGCCCATTATGCACATTCTTTTTCATACTGTCCTTGTCTTTCAAAACTCTGTCAAATGTTAAGACTGAAGAAATCCATGATTTGGGGGAGTTTATTTGAGCACTTAACAATATCTGGTATATAGTAGGCACCAATGGATGTTTACTGAATAAAGATAATGAATTGAAAAAATGCTTCACATTTGTTGGGTTATTTAGGCCTCTCTAAGGATAATTTGAGGGTCCCATACTATTCCATTGTGCATTGTGCCTTCTGAAAAGAACCAATTTAACTAGTTATCTAGACATCATCTTTTATCATTGCATAAGTTTGCATGTCTTTTAAAATACATACTTTGGTTCTCTATTTCCAAATATCTCTCCTATGCCAATGATTCCTAAATAGGGGTCCTATAAGTGGGCCACAAATGGGTGCACATGGGCAGTAATATTGATTTGTCCCTGTGGCTGGGCTAAAGCTGGAATGCCCTGCCCTCTGTCTGGCCCTCTCAGCCCTACAACAATGATCATTTTCTATGGGTGACACGATGTGGAATAGGTTGGAAAGAATGAATTGGTCTATGCAGTCAATAGGTAAATTATTAGACAATCCCAAGTAGACCCATTAACCAGCAGCCTCAAGACAAATGATGGGTTTGAGAATGTCCACAAAACTCTTCAAATTGTGTGCGAAGTTTGTGCGTGTGAGTGTTTTTTCTGAGGCAAGGGTATGTAACTTTCACAACATCTTAAATAGTGTTTTTCAAAGTGCAATTCGAGGTTCAGAATGTTCTGAAAAGAATGTTGGAAAAAATACAGATTCTCAGGACTCATCTTACTGAATATTAAATCCTTTTAAATGACTAAAATCTTTTGCTTGTGTTCACATGTTTTTTTATTTAATTTTCTGCAAAAATATCAATCATTTTTATTATTAAGTTGAGGTTGGGGTAGTATTTGCATCAAAATCAGAAAGAATTGATGGTTTTTATTTGACAGTAAGTTCTGGATTTGTTGGTAATACAATGAAGCTACCAAAAGGTAACAGGACCTAGTATTTTACTAGTAAGAGTTTTATATGAAGAATGAGAGAGAGAAAATTTTCCTTTAATTCTTTATAAATTGTTTCAGAGTATGTTCCTTCTCAGAAACTTTGAATGGAAATCCTAGGAAGAATAATTTTAGCTCATATAAAGAATAACTTAGTCAAAGTTGCTTAAAGATAAAATGGGTCATTTGGGGGAACAGTAGATTTCCAACTCACTACAGGGGTGAAATAAGAGGGGCAAGTGTTCTTCTAAGAATACTATAGAAGGAACCCAAACATCAGGGCTATTGGCATTCCACTATTCTAATTATTTAACATGCTTTTTCATCCCAATTTTTTGACAAAAGTAAATACACACTTACTGTAGAAAATTTGGAAAATACAGACAAGTGGGGAAAAAACCCCTTTAACTCTATGTCACCTATAGAAAATTGCTGCTAACATTTTATTTTAGAGTCTTCTAGTCTTTTTTTATAGTCATACAAATTTTAGAAATATTTTTTACATGATAGAATTATATCTCAGCTAACATTCTACTGAATGGGCAAAAGTTGAAAGCGTTTCCTTTAAGAACTGGAACAAGACAAAAATCCCCACTTACACGACTTTTATTCAACATACTACAGAAGTTCTGGACAGAGCAATTTTGGCAAAAGCAAAAAATAAAAAGCATCCAAATTGGAAAAGAAGAAGTCAAATTAGTTTTGTTGACAGATGATATGATTTTATACTTAAAAAACCTAAAGACTCCACCAAAAAAACTGCTAGAACTGATAAATGAATTTAGCCAAAAAAGTTAAAGATCTATACAAAAGTTAAAGATCTATACAAGGATATCTATAAATACTGTTGAAAGAAATTGAAGAGGACACACACAAAAAAATGGAAAGATATTTCATGCTCATGGATTGCAAAATTGACACTATTAAAATGTTAATTCTACTCAAAGCAATTTACAGATTCAATGCAATCCCTATCAAAATACCCATGGCATTCTTCTTCTTCTTCCTTTTTTTAAAACCTACAGCACCTGGTACTCCCATCCAAGTACTAACCAGGCCCAACCCTGCTTAGCTTCTGAGATCAGATGAGATTGGGTGTGTTCAGGGTGGTATGGCCATAGACCCTATGGGATTCTTTACAGAATAGAGAAAACAACTGGGGAAAACATTGGGTAAACATTCCAGGATATTGGTCTGGGCAAAGGTTTTTTGCGTAAGATCTCAAAAACACAAGTAACCAAAACAAAAATAGACAAATGAAATTATATCAGGCTACAATGCTTCCACACAGCAAAGGAAACAATCAACAAACTGAATAGACAACCCACAGAATAAAGGAAAATATTTGCGAACTGTCCATCTGACCAGGGATTAATAACCAGAATATATAAGGAACTCAAACAACTCAACAGCAAAAAAAAAAAACAAATGATCTGGTTAAAAATTGACAAAAAATCTGAATAAACATTTCTCAAAGGAAAACCTACAAATAGCCAACAGATATATTAAAAAATTCTCAACACCACCAATCATCAGAAAAATGCAAATCAAAACCACAATTAGATAGCATCTCACCCTAGTTAAAATGGCTTTTATCAAAAAGAAAGAGAATAACAGTTGCTGGTAAGGATGTGGAGAAAGGAGAACTCTTGCATATTGTTGGTGGGAATGTAAGTTAGTGAATTATTGTAGCTGTGAGGGAAAACATATGGAGGTTCCTCAAAAAACTAAAAGCAGAACTACCATATAATCCAGTAATTCCACTACTGGGTATATAGCCAAAAAAAAAAAGGAAATCAATATATCAAAGAGATACCTGCAATCTCATGTTTATTATAGCACTAACAGCCAAAATATGAAATCAACCTAAGTATCCATCAATGGATGAATGGATAAAGAAAATATGGTATTTATACACAATGGAATATTATTTAGCCATAAAAAGGAAGTAAATCTTGTCATTTGCAACAACATGGATGGAACTGGTGGTCATTATGTTATGTGGGATAGGGCAGGCAATGAAAGACCAATATTGCATTTTCTCAGTCATATGTGGGAGCTAAAAAAGCGGGTCCCATGAAGACAGGAGATTGGTAGTTACCAGAAGTTGTGAAGGGGAGGGAGGAAGTGGAGATGAAGAGAGGTTGATCAATGGGTACAAATATACAGTTTGATAGAAGAAATAAGTCCAGGTGTTTGACAGATCAGTAGGGTAACTGCAGTTTACAGTAATCTATTATATATTTCAAAATAGCTAGAAGAGAGTAACTTGAATGTTTCTAGCATAAAGAAAAGGCAAAGATTTAATGTGATGGATATCACTGATTTGATTTTTTACAAATTATATGAATATATTAAATCATCACACATACCCCCCAAATATGACCATCTATTAGATATATATCAATAAAAAGACAAAAAAGGAAAAAAGCTAGAAAAAGACTTATATTGTACCTAACGGTTTAGAAATTATTTTTTCACTTAATAATCGTAATATATATTGTACCTAACGGTTTAGAAATTATTTTTTCACTTAATAATCGTAATAAATATTCTCTGTTAATAAATCTTACTTAGGATATCATTGTTAATGTCTACCTCTCATTTCATCTTGTGGATAGTCATGTGATAATGCTCTACTTCATCACTTTTTCATACTGAATGTTTAGATTTTTTTTTTTTACTCTTTGCTATTGTAGACAAAATTGCAGTAAGTATCTATGAAATCAAAGCTTTGTGTATATCTGCATTGTCTATTTCTGCATTAACAAATTGCCCTACACATAATGGCTCAACACAACAATAAACATTTATTATCCTCATATTTCTGCAGATCAGGAATTAGAGCCACACATAGCTGGCTAGTTCTGGCTCGAGGTCTGTTGTGAAGTTGTAGTCTAGATGTCGGCTGGGTCTGTCTTCATCTGAAGTCTTGTCAGAGGCTAAAGGCTTGACTCTCACAACTAGAAAGTTGGTTTGTTGGTTTTTGGCAGGAGCACTCCTCCCCACGTGACCCTCTCCACAGGCTGCTTGGTTTTCTTGCAACGTGACAGCTGACTTCTCCCCAGAGCCAGTGATCTGAGAGAGAGAGAGAGAGAGAGAGAGAGAGGAAGCCAGATAAAAGCGATTCTTTTTATGATTTGGTCTTAGAATTCACATAGCAGTGCTTCGCCCACATTGTATCCGTTAGAAGTTAGTCCTCAGTTCCGTCTACATTTAAAAGGAGGAGAATTGGGCTCCCTGTTTTGAAGAGAGAAGTGTTAGACATTTTGTGGGCACATTTGAAAAACCAACACAACAACTAAATTTAAATTCCTAAAGATGGGACTTGAAGTCTCAAAGGATGTAGAACATGTGAAGGCTTCCTATACAGGACTTATTTCTGAATTGCCCTTCTGACAATTTGTATTAATTTATAGTCCTATAGGGTAGATGCAAGTTTTGATTTCCCAGAGCCCTGGGGAACACTGAGCCTTCTCTCGAAAGTAGGGCCTTTGCTCGTCCAAAGGTGCCTTTGTGAGCATTAGGAAATAGTGCCCCTTCCTCTGGGCATACACAGTCCCCACCAGGGTACACAGCTTGGCAACAGGACTGCCAGCTGGATTCTAGCTCCCCCTGACCCCTAGTTTCTTGGGCTGGGCACCCTGGTGCAGGCCACCAACTGCATGACCAGACTCAGTGGCCCTGTTGCAAGTTTTGTGTTTTTTTTCCTGAACAATACAAAAGTACAAATTTGTCTTTTTCTACTCATTAAAGAAAATCTGATTTTTTTCTTCTCACTCTCATCATTATAGAATGGCCCAGACTGATATGTAGTTTAAACCTATTATGATAGACAATAAAAATAAATAATAAACAGGTACTCCCTTCCCAAAATGTTCTATACACATCTCATTAAATCGAGCTGGACTTCTCATCTCTTCTTGCCCTGTCTCGAGCCCCTTCCTGTATAACGACAGGGCTGTGTCACTGCGTTAGGACGAAACTGTCTGCAGGAGTGATTTTTCAGTGTGTTATGACACAGGCGAGATTGTAGAACGCCAGCCAGGAAACTTAAGTGTGTACTTATAAGTATCAGTCGCTCTTGAGCGTATTCACAGCTTCCGATTTTTTTTTTTCCCACTTTCATTTCCTGTAAGGGGAGATGTGATAAACCACAAAACTGGCAGTGAATCCTACACCTGCTAAAACTTGCCATTTGGATCCTGGCACTGAGGTTTCATAAAATATACAAGCATATTTATGCCAGTTTACGTAAGAACACAAGAGCCTATTCATATGTTTTCTATTAGGAAAATATTTAAATTATAATTTTTATGCTGCTTAAGCCAAGCTATAATTAACATCCATTGTAAAGTGATTCTCTCTGTTCTTTGTACAGCAGGCATCAATTTCGTGGTATTTCTTGATATTGTCAATGATTGCTCATTTTGTGTTCTTTCGAGATTGCAAAATGTTATAATTAACTGGTAAAGAAATTAAAAGTGTGGGAACCTTGACTACCATAAATGTTAATGATACTGTCAAAACATTTTGACTATCTTAACTTATCTGACCACAGTAGTTATTTTTTGTATTAAATGGACCATGCACTTTAATCATAAATAGCAAAACTGTTTATGTGATTAGCATAGTTGAAGCCAAAAACATAGTTGCAGTTTTCCATCTCCAATATTGGGTGGGATACTAACATATTCAGTTCTTCATTAAATCTATGCTTGGTGATAGGTGTGAAGAAACAACGAGAGCTCAGATTTACTTTCATGAAACTCATGGGAAGTATAATTGAAACATTATTTAAAATGTAACTGCTTTTCCATCATAAAATTGAAAACTGAGCGATCAACTTTTCCAGGTGTCAAATAAGCATTGAGTTAAAAAAAAAACGTGGCAGAGTCACTAACATTTATCAAAATATATTCTTTATATCAAATAATTAAAAATGGGTTCCACTATCCTGAAAGCATACAACCTCATTCATTAAAAAAAAATTAATGGTTACCTCTGAATCCATGAGTTAAGTAATTTTCTTTAGAACAAATTCTAATCTGTCTAAAACAGAAAGTTCACTAATGGCTTAAAATTCATTCTGAAATAGTCTCGTTTGATGATTAGATCAAAGCTATTTTAATTGTCATGAAAATCTCGATTCTCAATAGCATTCTTTTATTAGGGTGTAAGAAATATTTTTGTCTCTAAAATATCACTGTCATTTCTTAGTTGTCAACCTGGACCATATATCAGTCCAGAGAACAGTATGAAAAAGAGCTTTAAAGTGGGCCAAGAGTTGTGCTTAAATCAATTTCTGTTAAAGTGCTTTCTCATTTATCACCTCTGAAAAGACATTTAACAAAGGCCCTCTGACGTCACTTTTGTCAAAGGACCAGGTAAACTGCTGCTTAAACATTAGCTTAGTCTAGAGACTTCGTCTTGGGGAGGGAGGGGCAGTCTTCAAACCTTAATAGAATTGAGGAAATGAATTTATTTTGTTAAGTAGTGAGCTCCTTTTCCTAAAATAAAAATCTGTCTCTTGGAGCTTAACAGTTTCATGTCCAGGGTGAGAATTAGCGTGTGAAGCATGATCCAGGGTATTAAGATATTTAAAGGCTAAAAAAAAAAAAAAAAAAAATCGCATGGGTGGATCTCTGGAAATATCCTTTCCAGTGCAATGGTATAAAAGGTTTTATGTGTACTGTGAACCTGGAATCTTTGGATCTTGTGGGGAAAAGTTGACTTTGCTGGCGAAGTTTTCTGATTTTTTTTCCTCCTTGTTTTTGTGTTGTGTCGATTTGTGGGACTGAAACTAGACTTCAAAGGGAAGTCGATATCTTACGTATGCTGAGAGTGATTCATTTCTCCGAGGTATTTTCAGAGGTCTAGTTATATTCATGTAAGCGATCGAAGTCTGAGGGCAAAACAAAAAGATTTAAGAGGAGATGCTACCTGTATTAGACGATCTTAATACTTACTAAAGTTGTCTTGAGCGAAAAATATGTCTGAATAAGTCTCTCTGTTCTCAACATCACTTTTTGGCAGTGACATTGGACGAATAGACCAAATTAGAGGTAGGCAATGTATTGGAGCACAAAAGGGAAGATTATGCCTCCACCAAAACTGGCCACACCACCAACTTTATTGGAACTTTTTCTTTTTTAATACCACTTGGAATTTGGAAGGAAAGTCAGAAAATCTTTTCTGTTTTATCGCTTATGCTGGAGGTAGAGTCAGGAAAAAAGAGCACCCGTGGGGATTGTAGTATTTATTTCTGTTTAAACGAGACTATGAGTAGAGCAAGGAAACCCTTAGTGTGTGTGTGTGTGTGTGTGTGTGTGTGTGTGTCTAGACGTGGCTGTTCTTCATAACGAGGCAGCATGGGATGGATGCGCAGAGAGGCAAATCTATGCTGCAGACAACATTTCCAGGGTAAAATGCATTGACTTTGACTTTTTATTTATTTTTTAAAAATGCTTTTTAAAAAATATACAGCCCAGGCCAGGCGCGGTGGCTCACACCTGTAATCCTAGCACTCTGGGAGGCCGAGGCGGGTGGATCGCTCATGGTCGGGAGTTTGAGACCAGCCTGAGCAAGAGCAAGACCCTGTCTCTACTAAAAATAGAAAGAAATTATCTGGACAACTAAAAATATACAGCAAAAATTAGCCAATTAGCCGGGCATGGTGGTGCATGCCTGTAGTCCCAGCTACTCAGGAGGCTGAGGCAGGAGGATCGCTTGAGCCCAGGAGTTTGAGGTTGCTGTGAGCTAGGCTGATGCCACGGCACTCTAGCCCGGGTGACAGAGTGAAACTCTGTCTGGAAAAAAAAAAAAAAAAAAAAATATATATATATATGTATATATGCAGCCCAGTCCTCTGGGACATTAGGCACTCGATAAATGTTTTTGAATAACTTACAGCCTGAGGTTCTCTTGTCCCCCAACTGTCCCATGCACAGCGATAACTCACTCCTTTTTCTACGTTCAGGACCTTTAGGCTTCCTTAATGTCTCACTCAGCTATTTCTGGGAGTTTGAAAGGAATAGCTTTTCTGTGCTGAAAAGCAGGTCCTCCATAGTCTCTGCTCCAGCCTGCTTTTTGATTTCTGCTGATTCAAAACTGCTTGAGGGGGGCCCAACATAGCAATGCTAATATCTCTGCGAAGTGTGCATCTTCTGATCTGAGCAGGGCTGCGTAGGACCTTAGAGATCACAGCCTGCGAGACCTCAGGGCCACCGTGTGCATACACTCCATTATGCACGGTGTCCCCTGGAATTGTGCTACAAGGTGTCTCTGCTTGCGCGCATAAATACAAATCTTCTGGGTATCTTGGACAGCTGAGCGCTGAAGTAGCACCCCAAAACATCAGCTTCAACCTCTGGATACAGCCCCTCTCTACACAAGGCCCCAGCACAAGGGCAGTGGGACCAGTATTAGAGAAGGACAGATTGCTGTCCGCCTTCTCCTCCTCCCAACTCCACGTGCCCGTGAAAAGCTTTTGCTCAACTCTGAGAGACCCAGCATGGCTATGTCCTAGGCCTGTCTGCTGTGTTTTGAGTTTCAGTTTGGGATCCAGCTGGGACCCTTGCTAGAATTTGAGTGAATGGGTAAAGGAGTGAGTGAATGGATTTTTGTATCCATGTATCTATCTATCTATCTATCTATCTATCTTTCTTTCTTTCTTTCTTTCTTTTTTTTTTTGAGACAAAGTCTCACTCTGTTGCCCGGGCTAGAGTGCCATAGCGTCAGCCTAGCTCACAGCAACCTCAAACTCCTGGGCTCAAGCAATCCTCCTGCCTCAGCCTCCTGAGTAGCTGGGACTACAGGCATGCGCCACCATGCCCGGCTAATTTTTTCTATATATATTTTTAGTTGTCCATATAATTTCTTTCCATTTTTAGTAGAGATGGGGTCTCGCTCTTGCTCAGGCTGGTCTTGAACTCCTGAGCTCAAATGATCCACCCGCCTTGGCCTCCCAGAGTGCTAGGATTACAGGCGTGAGCCACCGTTCCCGGCCCATATATATATATATATATATATATCTTAATTAATTTATGTATCACATAAACTTGGTTTGTGATGGAAAAGTAAAGCCTATATGTGGCATTAGTTGCCATAGTGGACTTTGAACCTGAGATCTCTCATTAACACCTTTTGGAAAAAGAAGATAATTATTCCACTGTTTTCTATGTATTTAGACTCTCTGATCTTGGAATGGAAAAATCTTTGAGTCTGATACACAATCCTCACTAAAGTTCCTAATAAACTGGCCATTTCAGGGGCAATAGGAGATAGCTGAGCATGTTCTCTAGAGGAATTCTAGCACTTTTCAGAGTTCTGCTTGATTTGCTTTAAATGATAGAATACTAATGGTCCCTAGGGCATCATTAACATACGTAATTTACTTTTAATTTGAAAACAAAACCCTAGTTATCCTTAAGTTGCAGGGAGAATTGCGGTTTTCTAGTAGGGGGTGAAATAACAGTTCAGAGCACCCTGTTGCTTCCAAAGCTATCACCTCCTAAAAGCAGAAGCCTCAGAGGCTCTAGCCAGAGGCTGATGTACATTCACACACTCTTCAGCCCAAGATCCTGCATCCGCACAATCTGGGGGATACAAAGGTATTTTGCTCTCTAATTTTTTAACCATGGTAATTCTAACCAGTCTCTACTACTTCTTTACTAGCTCCCAATTTACGATGGGATGCACAGATTGGATTGGTTGAAAGCTTTGGAAAGGTACTTTCTGTTACTGGTAAAGTCTAAACTCCTCAACCTGCTAACAAGGCCCTTATCAGTCTGGCCCTCCCTACCTTTCCAGCTCCCTTCTAATGTGTCTGGCTCTACGTCCTATGCCCCAGCCAACACTAAACTTAATGTCCTTGCTTGCATGCATCAGACAACACACTTCTGTGACATTGTGCCTGCTGTGTCTTCTGTTCTCCACGTAATACAGTCTCATTCATCCTTAATGACTGGCCACCTGTAGGGGGGATATTTACAATGATCAGTTTCTCCTATTTTTAGACACTTGGTGGGATTGCTCTTTCCTCATCCCATTTTAAATCGGATATGGTCATATTGCTTGATTTTTCTAATACATTGTGAGCAGATGTGCTACTCATCAGGCAGACATTTCCTGGTAGGACTTTGAAGAGGAATGACAGTTGCCAAGTTCTCTCCTCCTGCTGCAGCTACCGAGAAGGTTTCCATTGAGATGACGTCTCTGTCACCAGGGTCTCCTAGTGACCACACTGAAGTGAAGTTTCCTGCTAACCAGAATTGTATGTGTAACGTGAGAGACGTATGCACTTTGTACATGATTGAAATCAACAGAGACTTTGGTGGTGTTTGTTACCGTGGCATCACCTTGCCTACCCTGACTGATAGAATAACTCAACCCAATTCAAGTGTGACATTATCTAAGAAGCCCGCCGCCTGCCTCTCCCACAAAGGCACATCAGTCACAACTCTGTCCTGATGTTCTGTATGTAACTTCATTGTTACACTTGCCACAGTGCTTAGTGACTTTGTTTACATGACTCTTACCCTCATCATGCTTTGAATACTCCAAGGATAAGACCATATCTTGGATACCATATCCACTCTTTACCATTTTCCAGCACATTGCTTAGCACATGGTTGATACTTAATGACTATTTTTAAATAAATGAGAAAAAAAAAATAGGTTGGGAAAGCGACTTCTCTCTTATGATTAAAAAAAAGGCTTTTGAGCAATTCAGCGTCTTTGTTCAAACAAGGGAAAACAAGCTCATGGAATGATCAGGCCAACCCTGTTGTTCGTTTAAAGTTAGGATTGTATTAAATGTATTTAAATTTCTGTTTTGTCCTGAAGTCATTTCAAAGGATGATTGTTAATCATTTCATTGATAATGTACGAGGGCTGTCCGGAAAGTATCACGCCATGAAACCATTCTCGTTATATTAGCCATGGCTGGATAAGGTTAACACTCAAATCTGCATCTATTAGGATCACTCACATCAAGTGAATCATCGATTTTGTGGTTTCTTATGAATATTTGATTCATTCAGCAAATATTCATTGACCATCTATGCTGTGTCTGGTGTGGTGCTGAGGCCTTTAGTCATATAGTGATGACTAAAACACAGTCCCTGACACCAGAGAGCTTTGCAGCTCAGTGGGGGAGAGATACAAATGGGTAATTATGACACAGTGTGGCACAGGCAATGATTGAGCTGCACACAAGTTGTTACTTACGAACACAAAAGGGACAGTAACCCAATCTGAAGAGTTAAAATCAGGAGGATAACATGATCACACGTATACGATCCAACTATTTCACTCTGGTTGCTGGGTGGCTGTTTTCTGCATGATGTACAGTGGTTACAGAATGGAGAAGTGACATTGGAAGGTCTTCGTGATTGGGTGGGGGTGGGAGTAAGGGCAGGAAGGAGATAAACATGACATCCGGGGTGCTAGCTGGCACAAGTGAGTATATGAGAGTGCTACAGATGAAGACAAGGGAAATAGAAGTAGATGTAGTTAAAAGTTAACAGAATGATTTGGACAAATAGAGTTTGAGGTACTAATCAGATATTCAGACTCAGTAGCCTTCACAAAGTTGAAGAAACAAGTCTAAAGCTTAAGATGATACGTATCCTGGAGATTTGGAATGGGGTTACTAGCAGGTGGCTGGTACCCTGAGGAACTAGCGTGTAAAGAGTGGCAAAGGAAACTGAAGCAATTCAGACATTGCAGAGCTGTGGTTTTCACCAAGGTAATTTCCCCAAAGGAGGGAATTTTTGTGTGTTCCAATGATTGGAAGTGCTATTGGCATTTTGTGTCCTACCATGAAAAAGCATTTGTTCACAATAAAGAATTATTTCATAGTACACATGATTTTTTAATATCCTGCTGGACACGGATATAGGTAAAAACTTGTTTATAATCATCTGAGTCTAGAGCCTGACTCTCATATGTAAACAGAGGGTTTCTTTTTCCCAGTTTCAATATAGATTGATTTTTCCTGATACCTGATAACCAATTGTACTTTTAAATGTTTGGGACTTTACCAAGAGTGGCTCACCATTTTGGAAAACAGTACAATGGATAAGATCATCCTTGGTATTTGAATAACACAACTATATCAATCTACGCTGTAATTATCACAAGTGGTCATTAGAGATAGAGATCAAGAATGCAGTACTTAATTATGTCTTTCAGTGTAGTTGGATCAAAGTATTTATATATTGAAATAATGTACTAATTCTGTAAATTACTTTCTTTTTCTCATATTAGAACATTGTATTGAGTAGTTTTAAACATGCACATTGTGAAGATACATTACCGATTAATGTCAGGATTCTAAATGGGGCACCATGTGATGTATTAGGACCATTGCCTTGGTCCAAAGGGGCACAGTGGTGTGGAGAGTTGGTAAGCTGTCCCCAACATCGGAAAAGACCTATAAAGTATTATTCTTCTTTCTTAGTGGTGGCAGATATGAGATGCAACAATTTGTCCTTTGTTTTGAGGGGATATCCTTAAAAAGTCACTGATGCTGTAGGCTCCTGCCTACAGCATCTCTCTTTGTAGAGATCACCTCCTAACTTCTGCAGCGTGTGTATCTTGCAGGACAGAAACTTCTGCATCACCCTTAAGAAGGGTAAGGTGGGCTAGCCTTCCTAGTCAGGGCCCTGCAATCAAGCAGATGTGTCAGATTGGAGAATGGAAGCTTCTGGAATTCACTCCCTTTCTACTTAAGTCCAATGCCTGACGCTTGGCTTTTTCTGCCCTCTGGCTGCAGGAGATGAACCTCTTTATATATGCTGGCAAGCTCGGTCTCTAACTTGCACTTTTGAAATTGGTGAGCAGTCACCATTGTCTTCATTGTCTTTTTCAAATGCATCAATAATAGCCAGCAACAGCCATCTAATTCCATTGTCCTTGTAACCACCCTTCTCCCATACTTCTTGAACACCTGAGATAACAGCATCATTCCGTGCAGTCCCTGCCACCAGCATCCTATACGCCTTCACCTCTGTTGAACAATGGCACGGCTACAACCTGTCAGGGGCTTTTGGAATTCCACCTGCTCAGCCCCCTCCAAAGCCCCACTAGAGAGCTGCTTCCTGAGTCCATTTCCAGTGTCCAGTCCTGGGTTGGGTTTGCTGGAAACAGACTCTGAAGTGGAGGTTTTTGCATATGGCAGGCGTATAGGGGCACGCTCATGGAGCGGCACTTGTAAGTGGCCTGATTGCCACAGAGGCCTCAGCTGGTCCCACAGGGAGCCCTGCAAGTGGGATGGCCCTATGGAGTTGTCCCAAGTTGAAGCAAGGGGGCCCAGAGAATTTCAAACCCCGAATTAACTGGTGATGACAGGCACGCGGCCCCTGGGGGTGGGACATAACCTTGGGCGAGGCAGCTACTTTCGGCCAAAAGTAATTCCCAGAGAGCGATGCAGTTGTGCGCCACAAGCCGCCAAATTACTAGTATTAAATGATTTCCCCAGAATGGGGGAGGGCAAAGAAAGGACGGGTGCCTTGTCCTAAGTGGGTGATCTGGCTGGTGCCCACGGCATCGCCATGGTTAGGAATTGCAGAGGTGCTGGGGGAAGGGAGGGGACAAGAGGATTTCAAAAAGGAGGGAAAGATGCACAGACTCATGTCCCTCATCTTGCTCCCCTCTGCGTTGCCATTTTCTAATTCAACCAAGATATGGAAAGAGCACGACCTTTGGGGTCGGACAGACCTGTTTGAATTACAGCCTAAAACTAGCTCGCTGTGTGACCATTGACGTGGGGCGATCGTAAGGATTGGTTAATAATGGCGGTCAACATTTATTGAGTGCTTACTATATACTAGGTGCTCTTCTCAGTGCTTCAACACGCACAGACTCATTTTCATGTACTAACCCTGGGAGGGAGAGATCGTCACTTGTTGCTTCACCCGAGGAAACTGAGGACAAAGATGTTTGACACCTTGCCCGGGTTTCCAAAGTCAGTAAGTCACAGAGTTGGGGATTTGAACACCCGTCGTCATTGTCACAGCCTTGGCCTTTATCTTTTATTCTGTACTGCCTCACTTTGTTTAAATAAAACATTTTACTGTAAGAACTCACGTGTGTAGAGTGCCTACCACAAAGTAGGCACTCAGTAGGTGTTAATTTCCTTCTGGTCTCCTCTTGGCTGGAATTCTGGAATGACCGAGTCTAGATGGGTCTTCTGGCCCAGGTTCTCCGAGGGCTCATCCCTCCCTCCCTGGTGCTGCCTGAGAGCTTTGGCACACGTGGTGATGTTACCGTGAGCACTTGAGACCAGGGTCTATATGTTTCATCCATGCCTCGTATTCATATACTGCACGTGTTCTTGCAAAATAGATGCTCAAAACATTGACTAAACAGGTGAAAGAATAAATGGCAATGGATATTTTAAAAAGATAGTTCCCGTAAATGTTCTTTAGCATGATTGTGGTGGTAGTTACGCTACCATATGCATTTGTCAAAATGTATTGAACGGGTAAAGTTTCTTTCATATAAATCATTCTTCAACAAATCTGATTTAAAAATAGTTTCAACTCTTAGAGAAATGAAAAAGCAGCACTGTGCAATGCATTGAATCACGAGGGGACGCTGAGAACAGTTTCCTATCCCCAGAAAGGGACTCGAGTCGTCCAATTAGGTCATCCATTGCCGAAAGATTAAGTTTCTGGTTCAACGAAGATAATATAACAACTTGGGCTCAGTGTTTCTTTAATTGATTTACTGTTTCCTCTCTGCTGCTTCTGTTATTCTGAGAACACTGTAAGTAAGTTTTAATTTTAATTTTAGACATGGCTTACTAAATTTTCTAGGAAATTGAACCTCAATAGCGCTATCATACTGGCCATGTCCCCAAAGCACGATGGACAGGAAACAGCGTATTGTTTTTCAGTTCCAAATAGGCGCACACAGTGATCTCAATCAGCCATATGAACACAGGCAGAGTTCCACATTAATGACATGGAGTCTGGAATAAAAAGACTCCTTCGGATGCTATTATTTTGTATTTTCTGAGGCTTGAGGGTAGAGTAGATTTGTATGTTTATTTTCTTAAGTTGTCGAGCCCTAAAAATGACCTTCACTGGGTGTTATGAATAATATCACTTAAAATCATGTCATTCAGTTTGGAAATACAAAATGATACCTAGTTAAAAGCGTCAACTATGAGAATAAATCTTGAACATAATGTGCAAGAGCAACTTAACTTGGTTTTCTAGAGTATTCATTATTTCTGGTATTTGGGCTTCTGCTAACAATAAGAAAATAATAGGCCATATTTTTGTCTTAAAGTTCATAGTAATAGGAGTATAGGTAGAACTTTGTTCAAATTACGTACAGCAACAAAAAAAATGTATCATGTTTTACTGAATTCCTGGTTTGTGTCTCTCCCATGTTTTTGTTTGTTTGTTTTGAGACAACAGATCTATACATTTTTCGTCTGTGTTTTCCCAGCCTCATGACAAGGCCAACATTCAGTTTTTACCTGCTCACTGACTGAATGTGAACAAAAGAGGCCGTCGTGCATTATTTCCAGAATGGCTATTAGGCCACTGAAGACCACACAGCCAGCTCTTCCCAATGGAAACAAGAGGTTATTGCTAGAAGAGGTTTTAAAAATAAAAATCTCAGTCTAACAAATACAGTTAATAGAAAAACAAAACCCTAGGGTCCAGTGGGGTTATGCTGATTTGTTCAATGTTCTCTAGCAGAACCAGAGCTGGAATTTAGGACTCCTACATCTAGCTCATTTTTCCTTTGACTGCCTGATATGGGCTCCTTGGATTTTTAACCATCAGATAAGCATTCATTCATTCAATACTAAACACATACTCATTGCACTCCTCCTAATATCAGATACTATCATAAACATTGGTGCTAAAATACAAAAGAGTACATACACCCTGCTCTTGTGCAGCTTAGACTTGAGCAGGAGAAGCAAATAGGGAGTAAATGGAGCAATGATTAATGCTGAACTTCACTTTATTATAAAAATAATCACTATAGCAAAGGTGTTTTTTTTTTTTTATGACTTATTCAGTTAGTTTCTTCACATTGCAGGTGACATGCTATTAATAATGGTCACATACTCCTGTTTAGCGCTCACCAAAACTGTCCACATAGCTACTGTTTTCCCTATTTTAAGGATAGTCAGGGAAGCTTCCCGAGGTTGGGTAAATTGCCAAGGCTGCTCAGCTCTTTCTAATAGTTTATAATTATATATTTTGTACATGTATATTTTTACTGGGGAAGTTGTATGGTGTGACATGTGAGGGCATCATTTTATTTTTTATTTTTATTTTTTTTTTTCAGACAGAGTCTCACTCCGTTGCCCGGGCTAGAGTGCCGTGGCATCAGCCTTGCTCACAGCAACCTCAAACTCCTGGGCTCAAGAGATCCTCCTGCCTCAGCCTCCCGAGTAGCTGGGACTACAGGCATGCGCCACCATGCCCGGCTAATTTTTTCTATATATGTTTTTAATTGTCCATATAATTTCTTTCTATTTTTAGTAGAGATGGGGTCTCGCTCTTGTTCAGGCTGGTCTCGAACTCCTAAGCTCAAATGATCCACCCGCCTCGGCCTCCCAGAGTGCTAGGATTACAGGCATGAGCCACCGTGCCCGGCCTGTGAGAGCATCATTTTAAAGTTGCATTTTCTCATTTCAGAAACTGCCCCTCCCACTGACAATGAACTCTGTCCCAATACCCCAGTTTTCTCATCTCCAAATATTAATAGATAGATCCCACCTCTTAAGATCGTTGGAAGGGTTACATAAGTCAGTGAATACATCTAAAACTTTCAGGGAAAGGCTGACACACAGAACACTTTGAAGATATGTTAACAATTTAATATTGTTAAAAGTTATTTGAGAGGCCGAGTCTGATGGCTTACACCTGTAATTCTAACACTTCGGGAGGCCAAGGTGGGGGGGATCACTTGAGGCCAGAAATATGAGACCAGCCTGGACAACATAGCGAGACCCCATCTCTACAAAAAATTAAAAAATTAGCCAGATGTAGTGGCACATGCCTATAGTCCTAGCTTGTGGGGAGGCTGAGGCAGGAGGATCGCTTCAGCCCAGGAGTTTGAGGCTGCAGTGAGCTATGATTATGCCACTGCACTCCAACTTGGGTAACAGAGCAAGACCTTGATCTCTAAAAATAAACTAGCAAATAAAGTTATTTGGCCATTTGGTAGGTAAAATATCTCATTATCTTAATTGGGTTACTAGGGAGAATGTAGTCTTTTCATATGCCTACTGACCAACTGTATTTCTTCATTTGTGAGTTGTTTTCCCATATTACATGTCTATTTTTCATAGACATGTTGGCAATAAGCTCGTTAATTTTAAGTCATATAATTTGGCAACATTAATTCCTTTTTTTTTTTTTTTACCACTTTTTGTGCACCTCCTGAATTTGGCTCTGAGTGTCTTCCAGTGACTTTAAGTGATACTATTCATAACATCCAGTGAAGGTCATTGTTAGGGCTCAACAACTTAAGAAAAGAAACATACAAATTTACTGTACCCTTAAGCCTCAGAAAATACAAGATAATGGCATCCGAAGGAGTCTTCTTATTCCAGACTTCATGTCAGTAATGTGGAACTCGTGCCTGTGTTCACAAGGCTGATTGAGATCACTGTGTGCGCCTATTTGGAGCTGTAAGACAATATGCTGTTTCCTGTCCATCGTGCTTTAGGGACATGGCCAGTGACTTTATGGTATTAACCCTGGCGATCCTTCAGTCTACACTGACAGTCACCTGACTGATATGGAATTTTCTATCACATTAATTTGGTGGTCCCTTCCTTCAAGAAGCCCTGTACAAAAAAAAAAAAAAAAGGAAAGAAAAGAAAGAGAACATAGTAAATCAAATCAGACCTAGCTCAAAAAACCACATAAACTCTTACCTCCTCTTTTCCGAATTTAGAAGGTGACATTCTAACTTAATAATTCATTCTTTCTTGTATGGAACTTTATTTGACATCTATATATATTTATTTAATATTTTTTGAAAAAACTAATATGCTCCTTGAATTATCCTGTCCTTTCCTACCTCTGGACTTTTTCAATGTTCTTTCTTCTCTTTCGTCTCCTGAGAGTACTCTTCTCCCTTCTCCCCTTCTGCAGGCCATATGCCTGCATCTCACCTGTTCACTTAGAACTTTTATGTATCCCAGAGGTGTAGGTATTTGCTTAACTATCACTTCATTAGAAAAACCTTCACTGGTCCCCAGATTGTATGCGTTGATGGAGGTCTATTCTTCAGAGCTTACTCAAATAAGTAATTACCGTGTGCCAGGTGATATTTTTAGGCACATGTGTTTTGGACGTGAATATCTATTTGTGCAATTCTTTAACGGTTGATTTCCCGCACAAACCGTAAGCATCCGGAGGGGCAGGGATTCTGTTCTGTTCATGATTGTCTTCTCCAGAGTCTGGCGTATAACATGAACTTAATAAATATGCATTGAATAGATAAATCAGTGTAAGCAAGAAGTCATTTTGAGGCTGGCAATTAGACTTTCAGCTTCATGGGCTACATGAGGACCGTAGATTTATTCCCCACTGAATGTCTTCATCTGTGGTACTCAAAAGGATGTCCCCAGGCCACCAGGATCAACATCATCTTGGAACTTGTTAGAAACGCAGAATGTCCGACCCCAACTTATTCCTACTGAATCTTTGTTTTAACAAGATCCCTAGGAAATTTGTATGACGCTAGGATGGGAAGCTTGCTAGGGTTTGAGTTTATCCTCTGCAAAACTCAGGTGGAAATTTAATCCCTAATGGAGCAGCGCTGGGAGATGAGGTCTAGTGGGCGGTGTTTCCGTCGTGAGGGTGGATGCTTCATGAACAGATGAATGCCCTCCTTCAGCTGTGAGTGAGTTCTTGCTCTCGCGGAAGGGGATTCGTTACCAGAAAGTGGATTGTTACAAAAGCAAGTTCTCCTTCCTAGACCGTCCCTTGCTTCCTCTCTTGCTATGTGACCCGTTTGTACACACCTTTTCTGCTTTCCTGCTGTGTTTTGCTCTAGCACGAGGCAAGAAGCCTGCATCAGAAGCCGGCCAGATGTGGTGCTATGCTCATGAACTTCCCAGCTTACAGAATCATGCATTCAATAAATGCTTTTTTTTTTTTTTTTTTTAGATAAATTACTCAGCCTCAGGCATTCTGTTACAGCAACACAGAAAGGACTAAGGCAGAACCTTTGCTCTACCTGATTACCCGATCTAGGATTCATTCAGAGGCATAATCTTTTTAGGCTATGCCTCTTTCCAAAAAGGTCTACTCTGCTGTCTCTGATACATGCTGAATGTCCTGAGAATCAAGTAAAACCTGTTGTTTTCCTGTTCAAAGGGCAAGAATGTCTCCAGGTGCATAGTCAATCTAGGACAGAGATAATCTTTCCAGGGAGGCCTAAAAACGTCTCCTCTTTTTTTTTTCACCAAGATAATGCTGGGAATATGTGGGAGACTGTGTTCAAACCCATCATAGTCTGCAGGGTACGAGTCCTTTGAAATACGTTAATATTTGCATAACATGGCAGGATATTGTCAATGTTCTCTGGGTACTTGAAACTAATGTATATGTTATATTTATGGAGTACAAATTTCCATATACATTTATTAGATCGATCATTCAAATTCAATTCGTTGCCTTTGTTGAAATATATTTACCTTGTAAGTATAATGAGGAAAAAGGGGTGAAGATTTCATGTCTCATCTCCAGATTCAGCTGTCTAGTATTTGCAACTTCCTCCCTAACATCTACAATTAGATGTCTCATGGACACCTCTGGCTCATCATGTCTAACACTAAGTTTCAACACTCTCGCCCCAAACAAGTTCTGTTTCCATTTTTACTGTGTCAGAAAATGACATCATGATCCATCCGGTTTCTTGAACTAGAAGCCTGAAAACAATCCTTCGTTCCTCTTTTTCCTCCATTTGCATATTTAATAATTTACCCAGTTCTGTCATGTCTAATTTCTGAATGACCCTTGAGTCTGTCCACTTATCTCGAATCCCAGTGTCACTACCCGAGTTAAGGCCACCGAGATTTCAAGTTCTGATTACTGTGAGGGGCTTCTATGTGTCTCTGTCTCTAATCTTGCCCACCTCAAGTCTGTATGCCACATCTCACTCAGATCGGTTGTTCTGGAACATAAATCTGATCATGTCACTTCCTCACTAAAAATCTCTTACTGACTCCCCGTTCACCTCAAGGTAAAGTATGGACTCTTCAAACTAGCTGTCATTTGGCTGGGCACTGTGGCTTGTGCTTGTAATCCCAGTACTTGGGGAGGCTGAGGCAGGAGGATCGCTTGAGGCCGGGAGTTTGAGACCAGCCTGGGCAACATGGTGAGACTCCGTGTCTAAAAAAATTTTTTAAATTAGCTGGGCATGGTGGCCCATGCCTGTAGTCCCAGCTACTCGAGACACTGAGGCAGGAGAATGGCTCGAGCCTAGGAGTTTGAGGCTGTAGTGAGTTAGGATCATGCCACTGCACTCCAGCCTGGGTGACAGAGCAAGACCCTGCTGAAAAAAAAAAAAAGCTATCATTTAGTGAGCATATATTATTTCCCTCCAGACAATCTGATAAAACAGATACTAACAGGCAAGTCTGTGGGAAGCTGTTGCCTGTGTGTGTCTGCAGTCAGTATTCAGTGATGGTCTAGGGCTGTCCCTGCGCAGAGGAGCCAGAGTGGAGAAGAAGATCGGACTGCAAAGCGGAAGAGAGTGAGGACACGCTGGGGCCCTTCAGGTCCCTCTGTGTCTGTCCACTGCCACGTCCAACCATGAGGATTGTCAGAGGGTGACGGCTGCTACTTCCTTTCCACGTCCTAAATCTTGTCTAAGTTCCGCATTTGGTCCATGCTAACAGAACTATGCATGAAAAAGAGAACGTGAAACATGGTTCTCGGATTAACTAGGTTGAGAATAGGATGGTTCAGCACACGTGACGTCATCAAGACACAGCTTGTGAGTGTCTGACTGGGGATTTGAACCCAGGCAGCCTGGCTCGGATTTCCTCATGTCTCACCTTGTTACACCCTTCGTGGTCTGGTTGCTGACTGCTTTGCTTAGCTCTGCTTTGGCGGGTTCTCATTGCTTAACCTCCGCTCCAGCCACACACAGCTACCTCTAGGGGCCTGACTACGGGATGCTCCTCTGACTTTTGGGTACAAGCTATTCCCATGCCGGAATATTCTGCCTTTCCTTACCCTGTATTTGGACGTGTGTTATTTGCCTTTTGGGTCTCAACTACGCCGTCACTGCCTTTAGAATGACTTTCCTGTCCCTTAAAGACTGCTGTAAACATCCCCTGTGTGATAGAATCTAATGCTTGCTGCTGTCTTAGGACTTAACGTGGACCCCCTACCAGGGTGGAGGCTTGTCTTATCTTGCTCACTCACGCTTAGCACAGCAGCTAATGAATCATGAATAAACAATCACACTCTTTAGTAACTTCTTATTTATTTATCTAACTCTGTCTCTGGACTTTCCACTCCACTGAAACATGGATTTTTTGTCTTGCCTAATGCTTTCTCAGCATCTAGCACGATGTCTATTTGTATAATCGTTGTTGAATTAACAAGCTCAAAAATAGCTAGGAGAAGCTGAGAATTCAGATAATCAATTGAAGATGTTCTCTACCTAGTAAATTAAGTAGAAAAAGACCCTGAGTGAGAATTAACTTGGAATTGAATATTCTTCCACTTAGATCATTAAACTCATTCATCACTCTTCTCTGTTCATCTTTCAGGTGCAGGTACTAAGGCAAATTTATACATTAAAATTCTGGGTTCTTCTCTTTCTGGTTTTAATGACACTACAGTAAAACTGTGACTTTTTTTTTTTTTTAAAGGATTCAGAGGTACCTAACAATAAGGATGTGAAGAAATTATTGTTATTAGAGAATGAGAAAAACACTTTGACTTCCTGTGCAAATTCTTGCTGATTATCCCATTGAACTTGATCACTGGGAGAGTTGCACTTGGCAGTTCTGCTTGCTCATGAGTTCTGATAAAGTCTAGGGAATGAAGTAATTGTGGTGCTCATTCAGAAGGCTGCAATCCAGATATAGTATATAGAAAGGTAGAGTTAGTAATGTGTTTTCTACGAAAATACACTGGTTTCAGTAGGAAAACCAAAGGGAAAGACTATGGCATACATTAAAATGAATCCTAAGTCTTCTAAACCCTCTATGAGAAAAAAAATGGAGGAGGAAATGACATAAACTAGAATTTGATCTAGGAAAAGATACGTAATGTATCTAGTGCCGGATATTTGTATGCTACAGGTGAGGGATATGGAAATTTTTTAAAGGTAAAATCAATAGTTATCAGACACCTAAGCTAAACATTAGGAGAAGATAAGCCTTTGAGAGATAAAAAAGAAAATTTCAAATAAATGATTAGCATGTCATAAAGTTTTACTCGTTTTAAGAGTAAACAAAAATGTTAGTTAATAAATGAGACTGGAGGTGTTCATTAGTAAGTTTGTGAATCGGGGTTCTGTTTATTTTCTCTTATGAAGGATAATTATTTGTTAGTGTAAGATTTTATTTCTTGATTATGAGTGTCAACAAATACAAGTGTTAGCTGAGCCTGGGTGAAATAGGAGATGTGTATAATACACAATTCAAACGCAGAACTTTTTGTTTAAACAAATGATTATGGTTAAAGTAGAAGTATAAACAGGGTCAGAATTCATGACACATCCCGTTCTTTTTTCTTGCAGTCGTTAGTTTTTCACCGTCACAGTAACACCCTTATGACTGCAAGAAAATAGACCATGACTAAAGGATTTGGTAAGACCTTGCTTTACGAGAAAACAAAAACAAAAACAAACAAGACATTAAGAAAACGTCCTGTGAATTGCTGTTTAGTGAATTCCCTATGTTTACAGAACTGCATAGCTAGGCTACAGGGAATTTAACTGTATGAATCTTCCTTAATTTCTGAACCTATTATAGTTACATTGATATATTCTTGCCCTACATTATATCAATTAGTCAGACCCAGCACTTAAATAATTCCCTGTTGGTTAGTTTTAAAGAAATAGAAACCTTGGTATCCAGGCTTTCCTGTTGCTACGGTAGCAAGACCTATAGGATATATATGGAATATGGTGGTATATAGTCGAGTCTGGTCATGGTTATGTAGACTTGGCTGCTGCTTTTTAATTACATAGTAAAATGTAGGAATCTTCAAAATCAGAAGTCTACTTTTTTATAAGCATACTGAAATAATTCCTTTAAACTGTTACTTACTAATTGGGAAGGTGAGTGATAAAATAGAATGGCAAGGAATTCTGAGGTTTATGTCTTTTTGGTATAACAGACAGTAAAGCTTATTGTGAATTGGATTCCTAACCTTACCACCTCCTTCTGAGAGTCACACATGCACACTCTTCTCTCATACCCCCGTGGGGGAAGTCATCCCGGACAGTAAAGATCATTAAACCAGCAACAGCACCCACAAAACCAATATTGAGGTTATGCCCTTAGTCACCTCTATACTAATTTTATGTACATTATATGCTTACCTGTCTTCACAAATACTGTGTACCAAACACAAAATTAAGTTGCTAAAATGTATAAATTATGAATATCAGTAATTTTGAGACTCTGATGAGTTGTAGATGCAGTAATAATTTATGTGAGCCATTCTGTTGAATGATTTGAAAGTCATTAAAATCCTTCACCCAGAAATAAATCCAGGCATTTACGGTCAATTGATTTTTGACAAAGATGCCAAGAAAACACAATGGGAAAAGGACAGTGTTTTCAATGACTGGTATTCAGAAAACTGAACAGCCACATGTAGAAGAATGAAATCCGACCCTCATCTCACACCATATTCAAAAAATCAAGTTAAAATGGATTGAAGACTAAATCTAAGACTTGAAACTGTAAAATGACTAGAAGAAGACACAGGGGAAAAGCTACATGACATTGGTCTGGGCAATGATTTTTTGGATATGATACCAAAACACAGATAATACAAATAAAAATAGACATATGGGATCACATCAAACTAAAAAGCTTCTGCACAGTGAAAGAAACAATCAAAAGAATGAAGAGACAACTTATGAAATAGTAAGATATCTATCACTGACAGCAAGAAGAACAAAATGATAGATCTAGTTGGAAGTACTTTAGTCCATCCATGTGTTAGCTCGTGCTTTTACCTATAGATAAATGTGCGTCAGTATTCAGAAGGTCTGAGGAGATGTTCTGGTTAAGAATGTGAGCTATATACCCTAAAAAGCCTGGATTTAAATATCCACTCTGTCACACGCTACCTCTGTGACCTTGGCAAATTGCTTAATTTATCAAAACCTCATTTTCTTCATCTGTAAAATGATGGCGTTAATAGTATCTGTGAGTAACTGAGATAACAAAGCAAATGCTACAATACCTGGCACGTCATATGCAGTGAACAAATAAGTAGCCATTATTTCTGCCATATTATTATTGTTCTTGTTATTTCTGTTCACCCCAGATTTGATTTGATTTGATCGGTAATAGGAGAGTGTGTGAGAAGAATAAATGGGTCCTTATTCTGCTATAAGAGCACTTGGGTAAAACAGTAATACTAGAAATAGGTACACATAATGACATTGTTATTCATTTATTCCTCATATGTTTATCAAATCTGTAATATGTGCAAGGTGCCAGATAACTAATTCTGTGATACGTTCCCTAGGAATTTTCATTTGCACTAGAACACGTCTGGAATACTCTGTGTTCAGATAAGAATGCTCCGAATGTGAGAATGTTCACGCATTCTCAGCAGTAGGATGATTTGTGGACTGTTTTCTACCTGTTGGAGACGATAGTCTTTGAATTGCTCCAGGAATGAAAAAAAATGTACCATCATTCCCATGCCTGGCTACACTTCCATCACCTAGCCCTCCCCATCCATATCCAACCCAAATTACTGCTCTCATCAGTCTGGTGCCATTGTGTGCTACACCATTGCTTGCCCTGAACCTGCAGTGAATGAACTTGGGTGGGTTGTTATTCCTGTGGTTTTTTTTTTTGAATTAAATTTTTACAAATCTGAAACAAAATCCTATGTATCTTTCTGTCTACATAACCCATTTGTTAGGATGATAATTGTTGTTTCAAAGACCTTTTTGGGGTGGCCAATATAGTTGGGAATCTATAGATAGTTCTAAAATTCTGCTGCATGATTCTAACATAACTCTGAAGTTCTACTGTCATTTAATAGCAAAGATATATTGAGCAGCTATTATGTGCCAGGCATACTCCATGTGTTAAGAATATGAAAAGCTACATTAATAAAATACATGAGAGTGGTAATGGAGAAGTGTGAGCAAGAGTGACCAACATGCCTAGGGAAGGGAAGAAATATTTTAGGACAGAAAAGACGCTTGACTAAGATCTAGAAAGTGAAAGCCAGATGATGAAGGAATGGTGGTCAGGGCCGATGGTATACCAGCCAGGAGAAATGGTGGGAGGTATGAAGATCCTTGGCAAGCACTCTGTGAGACTAGAGCGTTTTTGGAGATGTTGGCTGGAAAAAATGCTGAAGCCAGATTGTGAAGGGCCGTGAAGGTCCTTTTGGGATGTATGGGTTTATTATTTTCTAGGCAGAGGAGAACTTTGACATTTTTTAAGGAAGTGAGTTACAATCAGATCTTCAATGCTTTGTGTCATGCTGACTTACTATGTAAATCTTGAGCTCAACATGATGAATTGTACTACTTCCCAAAATCACAAATCTGACATGTGTGTTAAAACAAAATTCTGCCCCTGGAAAGAAAAGATGTCATTTAGATCGTCATTTCTTCCTTGATCTTTCTCTCTTTCATTCTTGCTACTTTTTGCTGTTGTTAGAGGACTTAGAGAACTTGTTTTCTCTTTTTTTCTTTTCTCCTTGGACTTCAGTTCTGTCATTTTTCTTTCCATTAGTAGTAGCATGAAACTTAAAGGATTTATTGAGTCTGGCCAACAAGAGCTGGGGGCTTCATCACTTTAGTGATTTTGTAGTGTGGAAATGTGCATAGCTTCCAATGCTGTAGTAGGAATATCTTCACAGTATATCATTTCCATGCATATGATATTCTTATAATTAGGAATCAGCAGGGAATTCCTAAAATGTCTTTGTATAGTTAATATGGTTATATTCAAAATTATTTCTGACATTAACATCATCTTAAAAGCTTAATGAATTTATATAAGGCACAATCTCTGAAATGATGGGACAGAGGTTAAATTCCTTTTTTCTGCTCACTTAAAACAGCCCAATTAGTTTAAGAAAATATGATGGAAAGAAGAGATTTTTAGTTAAGAGGTTTTTAGCAAACTCAGCCTTTTCAGATAGCTTAATGAGAAAATTGCTCTTCACGTATTTTTGTTACCTAATTTTTCTGTGATTTTTTTCCTAATACAGAAAGAAATGGTTGCTGTATATTTCCTCCCGAGGCACACACTGTAAATATACTGTGAGTCAGGGAAAACACTGAAAAGTTCCAAGGTTGGCAAATCATTTTAGAAGGAAAAAGTCATCAGGAACATGAGACTCTAAAGAAACAGATGTAAGAATTATTTTTGTAAGTTTTGTTACAGAATTTTTCCCTAAATTTCCAGTTTTAGGAATTATGTAGGTGTATGGATCAGAATGGTTCAGAAGGAAAGGTGCTCTAGTTTTAGAAACTTTAAAAAAATTCAAAAAAGGATAATATGGAAATGATATTGTATTCAATTGTGATTTCAAAGGGATTAATTTATATCAAGTTTGGCATAATTTGGCAGCATATAAATATGTGGATATTGTGTCTGCTTTTATTAAGAAAAATTGTAACAATGTTGACAGCAAAAGATAGTAAAATCATTTTAACATTTCTACTTCAGATTTTTTTTTAAAAAAACAGTAGCATACCTTATTTATTAAATACTTCAGACTTTTTTTGTGGTTTATGACTTGTTTCTTTTTCAATTGAGGAATTCTATTTTTCTTTAACTTATGTATTAGACAAAATTAATTTGTTATAGAACTAGAATCTGTTATTTCTTCCCATACATAATCACAGTTGTTTTATATAAAATCAAATAAAAAGACCAGCAGTTTTGAAGTATGAAATGAAGCAAAAAAACCCCCCCAAAAAACCCAGCAGAAAATAGAGTAGAAGCTTTAGGATATGATAGTAATTTGATGTGTATTTTAATTATGAGATTATCAGTGACATATTATGTATCAGAGTGAATTATCAGCAATATATTACTTTATATTAATATTTACTAAAGTCAGTTAATATCATATACTATCAATATGACTAACATTAATATCAGTATTTTTATAAATTATATACAATTATGTTTATATTGATATTTGTGTTAATATCTAAAGTTATTCATGCTATGTTAAATACCTAACCATAAAACAGAAAGGAGACTTAGAGATTTTTTCCGTCTGTCCTTCTGTGCACGTGGGAACAAACCCCTTCTGTAATATTCCCTCTCTACCTCTGCTAAATTCTTGTGATGGGAGTCTTGCTATCTTACGATTTAATCTGCTACACAACATGCAAAAATCAGAGTTTGAGCTAAAAGCCCCCATTTCCAGCTAGCACAAGTGGCTGTGTAAAGAAAACACCAGCGGGGAGTAGAAAGACGGGGAAAGGGTCCCCAAGAAGCTCACAGCTAGGCAGAGGGCCCAGCCAGGCGTTAAGCACTGACCACGAGAGGGAAATTTGAGGAGCCACAGACCCCATGGCTTCCCAAGTCCCTGGCATCACCAGCTGCTGTCCCTGGCTGCCAGCTTTCAAGAACCTCAGAAAAGGGTTTAACAACATCTGAGGACTCAAGCACCCTGCTTTTCCATAGGTTCTAGGATCAAGCTCACATATTATCCTAGATAGAAGAGATCTTTAGGTATTTTTGTTTAGCATCTATTGGATACTTTAGCATTCATTGGATCCTCAAACATACTCTCACTGTTAAAGAAACAGTCTAGTGCACTGGTTAAGACTGATGTGTTGCTTGAGTGTTGGTTCAGTTATTGCTCATGCATTGTTTCGGGAGGGCAGGAACAGCTGATACCACTTGAAGACCTGCCCGCTCCAGGTTCTTCAGCCTTGTAAACTCATTTAATTGGGGCGTGGTAACCTTGGCACGTATCTAGTGGTCAGCTGGAGCTGGTTTGTGCTGGCTCAGGAGCCAGCTGCGTGCATCTCTCTCCAGCTCAGGCTTCAGGGACATCCCCTGGGAACTTGAAATTGACCATGGTGCAAGTATGTATGCCATGCAAATGCTTCAGATCATTTTCTTTGAGTCAGTTATTAAACATTTACCAGTATACCACTGTTGGGGGGAAAAAAAAAAAAAGACTGAGGTGCTGCAGCTAGACCACCTGGATTCAAAACCTACCTCTTGCAGTGTCTAGCATGGCCTTGGGAATGTTATCTAACTTCCTTGTGCCTTGCTTTTCTCATTTGCAAAATGGAAATAAAATAATACTTACCTTATGATGAGGTCTCAGTGTGATACTAAACGTGAACTACTTAGTAGTGTGCCTGGATCATGGTACTTACTCCAGAAATTTGGGTTTTCTTATAGAAGCTACACATTTCACCAATAGTTATACATTCTTATATTAACAAGCAAGGATTTTAAACACTCTAGTTGAGAGATTTAACCACTTATTTTATGTCTGTAGAGTCAATTCATAGCAGTGGGTTATAAGATAACCATAGTAGTATGAATGGAAGGGCAAGAAAAAGATCTCTTCCTTAAAGATCTTTCCTTTCTGCTGAAATATTTTTCACCTGCTTCCTAAAATACCATACCTCAAAAAAGAGATAGTTTTTAAATCCAGAATTAGAAATTGTTTAAAAGTACAAGTTCTAGACCAGGTGTGGTGGCTCATACCTGTAATCCTAGCACTTTGGGAGCCTGAGATGGGAGGATCCCTTGAGGCACCAGGAGTTCAAGATCAGTCTGGGCAACATTGTGAAAACCCATCTCACAAAAAATTATAGACTTAGTTGGGCATGCCTGCCTGTAGGCCTAGCTACGCAGGAACTGGGAGGATCACTTGAGACCAGGAGCTGGAGGCTGCAGTGAGCTATGATCGTACCATTGCACTCCAGCCTAGGTGATAGAGTGAGACCCTATCTCAAAAAAAAAAAAAAATTAAGGTACAAGTTCTAGAATATTCCTTAATATAATATGCCTTGATTTATGATAAAACATTAATGGTGATCAGCTCCTTTATAGTTTTGAGAGAAGGAGGAATACTTGAGAGTCCCTGCCTTTGCTGCCCTGTTGTCCTTGTTTACAAGTAGTGGGAAAGAAATCTTGCCTTTGCTAAAATTTGTCATGCCACCAAACAAAGCCCCTCTTTCCTCTTCTCCTACCGCAGTGGTCTCTACTGCCTTGATTGAAAATAAAGATGAGAATCTCACTATGTTGCTCAGGCTGGATTCAGAACACCTGGATTCCAAGGATCCTCCCACTTCATCCTCCCAAGGAGCTGGGGATACAGGTGTGCTTCGCTACACCTGGATCCTATTGCCTTTGAAAGCACCACAATCCCAGTCTACACCTCCCTCTATCCGAAGCGTCTTTCAAGTCTGCTGGTGATCCTGGTGGCCATACCATCGTCTTGGCTCAGATCTTTATTCTTTACACGACAGACTCTTAATTAGTTTTGTGCTTCCATTTCTCCCTTTCTGGGTACTGCTCAACCCATGATTTAACTCCCTGGCTTAAAACTTTCCAATGCTTTTCCATCCCCTAATAAGGAAAAATTGATTTCCTTAGTATGTTCGAGAAGGTCATTTCTGAACCCTGCTTAAGCTAAGAGATTCATCTGCTCTATCTTCTCATCACTTGGGTAGCAGCATTGAGATATCAGTTACTTCCTAAACACGCTTTGCTTTTATATACTGTTTCCTCTGCCTAGAATGTTTGTTCTCTTTATCATCCTGCTTTGGTCTCTAAAAATCCTTCAGGACCTATATAAAATGTGACCACTCTATGAAGTTTTCCCTGACATTCCCAAGCCGAATAATTCATATTTCTGTGCTCCAATAGTTGTGTATTCATGCATTATTGTGTTTTTTTAAAAATCTATCTCCTTGTCTGTAAATTAATTGAAGTGGAATCTGTGTCTTCTCTACCCAGAGATGCCTGTGTTCCCTGGATCAGTGTCTTATATCCAGCAGATGCTCTGAAGGATATTTGCTGAATGGAGTTAAGCCAAGGAAAGCTAATCCTCAGTGCAGCTTCTGAAAGATATGGGAGACTCAATACTTCCAGCTCCAAAACTTTCCCCATAATGTCTGATTTATTTCACTGCGACTGCAGTTCTAAAGGAGAATATACAGCTGTCAAAAGTTATCAGTAATTGACACAGCAGAAGGGATCAATTCAATCAGATTTCTTTCCTCTTTAAACCCAGTTAATGTCAGAGGATGGAAGTGATGAGCAATTTGATTGAGGGCCATGAGCAAGGTAATAGAGGTGGTCAGTTCCTTTATCGTTTTGAAAGAAGGGGGAGATTGAAAAGGGGAATGGGTGAGAGTGAGGATATCTCAGGAAGGACTTGGGGTGAAGGTGAAATGAGTAGATTCTACCTTAGAATTCTTGGGGCAATGAGTACTGGCACGTGGGACTAGAACAACAGTCAAAAAAGGGAGGTGAGATGGTGCCAATGACTAATGTCACCTGTTTTGAAAATTTTCTATTGAACATCTTTCATTCTGGTATCAGGAACCACAATGCAGATGTATTAGGGAGAAAACAGACTTTTGTGGGGACCTTAATTTGCCTTTATGGGGAAAATGTGTCGGCATTTCACACATTCATCAATCAATGTTGGGAGCACCACCTGCTCCTAAGTAGGAGCTGCAGAAATAAATTTATACACAGCTGAATTTGTTTCATTGTTGATAAGTGCAAACGACCATATTTAATGTTTAACTTAAAAAGATTTACTAGAAATAAGTTTAAAAAAGGAAGGAGTTGAAAGAAAACAGTAGGCTAAGAATTGAATAGGCAACAGAAATAGGTATGAAGAAAATTGGAAGAAAGTTACTTTAGAGTGGAATTATGTTAAGACATTATTTAAATCACACACTTAATGGTAGCAAGAGAAGGTTTATCAACATATTTGGAAGAAGAAAAAAATTCTTACAAAAGGACAAAGTAATTAACGCTAAATGATGGGCAGCTGAAAGGCATGGAGGAAAAGACTATTTGGAAGTCACATGGTCTCTCCCTGGGAAATGGAGTTGGCAAAATGGCTAATTTTAACAAGAGCTTGACAATTCTCCCCAAATCTGAAAGACTGTGAACTGGCTTTCTTCAATATTTACCTCCTTAGAAAGTGTTTCAACACTTAAAGACTTAGCAAGGAGACCACAAAGTAAAGACGTTATATATATATATATTTTTTTTTTCCCAAAATAAACACTACTAATTGTAAAATTTCATCAACTACAAATGGAAAAGGTTTTCTGAGGTTTTTTTTTTTGTTAATTTGCATCTAACAGTTTGAAAATATCTGCAGAAAGGAAATATTCCATTTCCCTTGGGGGCCCCAAGGAGGTTCCTACAACCCCCACCTGCAACTGCAGGCCTGATTTGATGCGTCCAGTTTTTACGAGGTGTCAACGTTCTATCAAGTTCCGCAAAGCGTCGCCGGCCCTGGCAAGCTCAAGTGCAGCGCCCCGTGTCGTTTCGGAGCGCCCCTTCCAGCTCTCAAGGTACAGTCACTCCATGAAGCTTTGTTCCTCAGCCCTGAGAGGGTTTTCTGGAAACCCCTTCTCAAACCTGACCTCGCGAGCATCTGGGACTGAAGTCGAGCGTCGCTCGGAGCGGCAGAGCGAGCTTGGGAAGGTCACGCTCGACCCGGGCTGCTGAGGGACGCGGCGCCCCGCGGCTGCCCGGGTCCCCGGGTCCCCGGGTCCCCGGGTCCCCTCGGCGCAGCGCGCACAGGCGGCGCCGGGCAGCGTAATCCCTCCGCTAAGTACTTGGCGCTCAGTCTGCAGTCACTAGTGGGAGCTGGAGAGGGCAAGTGAAAAAAAATTCCAGAGGCAGCCGAGGAGCGAGAGGGAAAAAAAAAGTCCCGCGGCGGCGGCGGCTACAAGTTGACGGCGCGGCCGGCGCGGGGCGCGGAGGCGGCGGGGCCTGCGCGGGGCCCGGGCGGTGCGGGGCGGCGGCGCCGAGGACGAGAGCGCCGAGGACGGGAGCGCCGGGAGCGCAGAGGCGGGTAAGGCGCGCGCGGGGGGGAGGTTGCGGCGGGCCGGGTCCTCGCGTGCGGGTGGCCGGGTCCCCCAGCGCGCGCAGGGGGCGGCTGAGCCGGGCGGGCGGGGGGCGGCGCGGGACCGGCAGCGCCGGGTGCGGGGTTCGGCGAGGTCGCCCCGGGCAGGACGCAGCGCGCGAGGGAGAGGACGGGAGCGGGCGGCGGCGGCGGCGGGGAGGGGGTCAGGCGGTGGCCGCCGCGGCTTTGTGCGCGGGCGGCTCTGTCGGGACCCCGAGGCCTCGTGCGCGCCGGCCGGGGGTCGGGGGCAGCCGCCGCGGCGGGCGGGACACGTGTTCCCGGGGCCGGGGACGGCGGGACGCGCCAGGGCCGGGGAGTTGGGACCTGCACGCGCAGGGGTCGGGCGGGAGGGCGAGCTCGGGGCAGTGGCGGAATCCGGGAAATGGGAAGGAGCCCGGCGGGCTGCGCGGGTGGGAGGATGGGGACAGGGTACAGGGCGGGCCGAGCAGGACCCTCAGGCTCCCACCTCGGTGCCCAGCCACCTGCCTCGGACGCCGCCCGCGACCCAGCCTTGCGGGGGAGAAAGTGCGCAGCGGGTTGGTCCCCGCGCCTGGACCGGGCTCCGTGTCTCGCTTGTCTAGCGCTCGAGTTCTGTCTATTTCTCTCTCTCCCAATTCTTTCTCCATCCTTTCCTCCCATTATTTCTCCTTTTCCCTCTCCCCATTCCTCTGTCTTTCCTTCCATCTGTCTGACTCCCTGTCCCCTCTCCCCACCTCCTGCTCTGTCTCTCCCGGGGCGTCCCTCTCTCTGTCGCTATCATCTGCACTTTTTCCCCTCACTCTCCTTGGGTCTGTCTCTCGCTCAGAGAGGCTTTCTGCTCATCTCGCTGGCTCTCCTCTTCTCTGTCTGTCCCTTACTCCGTGCATCCATCTCTCTGCTCGTCCCTGTTTCTATCCAGGCTCCACGTTTCCGTCTGTCCTTTCTAGTGTCAGGATTTCAGACGTTCGAGAAGGTCCTCCGGAAGTTGTCCTGTGGGGGGGGGGGTGTGTGTGTGTGTGTCTTACTCCAGCCCGTTTGTTCGGAATGGGAAGGCTGATAGTTCCCCTGAGTGATCAGGGCTGCTTTTTGCTTGTCACCTTTCCACCAAGGTGAGGTCAGTGACTATGAGCAGGCACAGAGGTGCCAGCGAGAGAAAACAGAAGACGAGAGCTGGTTAATTGCTTGTAACATTTAAAGAGAATGTAGCAAACCTGTGTTCGGTGAAGCAGAGCCACCTGAGAGAAGCTTCCTGAATTCTGGAAACACAAAAGTCTCCACTGGCGATGAGTAGGTTCAGCTGAAAAGTATTTGAAAAAGCACCTAATGGAAATCTCTTGCTATGCTAAATTGACGCCAACTAATCTCCGTTTTGTTACATATATTTTTAGGATTCCAGTGACAAGTTTCCTAATTATCATTTTGGGAAAGTTACGGGAAATGACCCGTATTAACTGGGACGTTTGTATTTAGCAAAATATTCAGTCTTTGTAGTTTTTATACCTCTTTACACTCGAGTGATCAAGAAGAATTATTTCTAACGCAAAGAAAATAGTAAAGGATTTGTCAGTAATTTTAAAACGAGACATTCCATGTCTGGATTGATCCTTGGATCAATAATTTCTTTGGAAAACTTTCATTATAGGGATGTTTTGAAGGATATTACATCTTAGTGAAATATGCAAGTTATTACACACTTAGACCACTGTGTGATGCAAAAAAACGCTTGTGTGTTGTAAACAAATCATAGTGATGGCTTTTTATGGGAAACATAGCTGGGAAATTAATTGCTCTGATTTTCACTGCTTTCTTCAGTCATATATAATGTACCTTTGTTTTTAGCAAAATATGGCCTAAGGCTACAAAACTTGATACAGTGTGTTATTTGTCCAATCTGAATTACCATTTAGAAAACCACCTTTTCCTTTTGGTTACATGATATAAGTTGATATGATCTCATTACTCATGTGCTACGGGCTGCTGATGAATTTTAATGGCACTGATTTGTGATTTTAAATCAAAATGTTAGTTTTTGGTGAGTTAAAATGTTGATTTATGTCATGTTAGTGAATCATCACTATTTATAGGGGCTTTGCGACCTTGTCTGCCAGGTGCTGCCCACCCCTTAGTCTAGGCAGGGTTGTCTGAAATTCCTTGTTAGGTTATTGTCCCTGAGTGACGTGCTACCACTACTCGGGGTATGTTCGTATATGTCGCTCAAAAGGTTCCAGTCGTTAAATAATATTTATTAAAAGGAAATTGACTGAAGTTTTTCCTCATAAACTTTGCAAACCGTGTGAGACAGCCTGATAAAGTATTTTTATTACAGCAAATGCTAATTTTATTATTATTTGTTTAAAAGCATAAGGCAATTTAAAATGTGGTTATCGTTTGGTACCATGGAACCACCTCCCCACACCCCAACTATTCCTGGGCATTCAACTCATATTCATCATCCAGACCTAAAGTTAGTAGTCACCTACTCCAAACTAGCAAAACCTTTCCTCATTTTCATGAGCCCCTGATCTCTGCCTCTCAGGTTTCTGGGGGCAGCTCTCTGGGTGCTCACCTCTGTGCTGTGTAATTACTTGCTGGGCTGTTCCTCACTGGACCGTGTCTCGAACTTCAGATACTGATGCTTTATAGATGCGTTAGCTCAAGGGAAATGGTTTAGCACAGTGTAACAGCAGATCATAGTCTTAGGAATGAAGGAATCTTAGCATTTCATGACACACGTTAATATTAAAGATGAAGAGGATGAAGCCCAAAGAGTTTGAAAACCATGCTCAGAAATAGACAGGCCACACTGGCTATAGAATTGAGACCTTGTGCTTTTTTCGTATGCCACAGTTCTTTTCCTTGGACTCATGTTAGCTTTCTTTTACTAGAATTGGGTAAATATGTTCGTCATTAGAAGCTAGCAATTATAACCTAAGCTCTGAAGATGTGTTTTCCTATCAACCATAAAAGGCATGCGTGAAATCTATCAACTTGCAATAACTGATAATCATTTGTGATGCATATGCATAGAGGTAATATTTATCTTTCAGAACATTGACTCCTAAGTTGCTTTTATGTGCTAGGCATTGTTCTGGGTGTTAACTGTATCCTCTTGGGCATAACAGTTCTACCTGCAAAGATTTAAGCTTTCTGAACTTGTATTTTCTCCTTAACTTTCTCTGTGTGTGTTGAAGGTGGGGGATGGGGAGAAGAGAAAGGAAGTTTGGACCAGATTAGTGGCTCTTTTTGAAGTTTTTCTTCAGAGACCACCAGCTTAACTCCCAGAACAACTGCAAATTCATCTGTTTTACATATCAGACTTGCCTGAAAACTTTAGTTTGCAAAAAGGGGTAACACAGCTTTGAAAAAGTTTGAAGACCATTTTCTTTGTTGCCCTCCAATCTCTCTTCCAATTCTTGAAATTTATAATTAAGATAATTTCTAGCTTTTAAATCTGGATATTTGGAGGATGGTTGGTAAATTTATTAAGGGCAGAAGGAGCAAACTGATTTTGCCTGAGAGATATGAGAGAGAGAGAGACTTCTTTCAGCTTTCCATATGCAGAATTTGAGATAATGGCAGAAATTTGAGGAGATGGAGATTAATAGACCAGAATTCAAGGAAGGGAGGGGCCAGGGCTAGAAATGTAGATTAAAAAGCCATTTACATTGAATTATTTAAATTGAGGGAAAATAAAACTTTTTTAGAGATTGAGGGCAGAGAGAAATAAATGAAAATTTAGGAGTAGAGAAGAAAGACACTTTGGTCTGTTCTGAGCACTCTTTCAGCTAATCTGCAACAATAATATAAGAAAGGACAATACATAATTTACAATAGACAATTTGTTTTTGTGATTTTTTAGGGCATCCACTTATATACCAGTATCCTAATTACATTCATTTTTACTTAAATGTTTGAGTGCCTACTGTTTGCCTGACACTCTTGCACCCTGTAGGGACACTGGGTCCATAAGAGACACAAGGTCCTCCCTGTCATTGAACTGAAATTCTCGAGAGTGAAAACACAATGCACTGTAAACAAACATGCAAATAAGATCATTTCCAATAGTGAAAAATGCCATTAGGAAAACAAGACAGGATGGTATGACAGTGAGTGAGTGGGCTACTTTATATAAGGTGGCCAAGGAAGGCCTGTTTAAGGACACTGCTAAGAATAAGAACCAGCCCCACGAAGATCTGGAAGAACTTCTGGCAGAGGGCACGGCGGTGCTGTCTCTAAGGCAGCAGCAAGCAGGACGCACACTGGCCAGGCTGCTGGACTCAGAAAACTAGGGGAACTGGTAGGAATGGGGTCTGAGAGATGGCCAGGCCCATGGTATAAAGTACGTGTTTTAAAAGTGCATTTTATTGAACCCTCTGGAGGATTTTAAAGAGAGTGAATAAATATGACTTAGCATGTCTGTCTGTACTGTGAGCAACGGTGTCTGGAGTAAGACACTGTGGGAGGCTGTGGCAATGATGTAGCTGCGGGTTTTGCTGGCTTGGCCAAGGGTGGAACCTGGAGAGATTGATCAGGCATTGTTCTTATCATGGAGTAGGAGAATCATTGAGCTGAATCATCTTTTCTTTTTTTCTTTCCTGCCTTGATCTATGTTGCGGACAATTCACTGGTTCAGCAGTTGCTTTTGCTTTTAAATTTCAGACCTCAGCGCTTTCTTACAGTTCCCAGGTGTAACCTCTTTACCTTCCTACAGATATCTCACGGGCTGCAAGGTTCTTGCACGTGGGAGCATATAGTATGTCCTGGGAAGTGTGGTATGGTTCTTAGGGCTGGACATGATCCCTGGACTACAGGGGGATGGATGTTTGGGTCTTTCGGGAAAGCAGAGTGGAGACCATGCTTGAACTAGTGTCTCTTCATTTTAGTTAAATGTGTACATAGAAAAGGAACCAAGACAGAATTCCTCTAATCAGGTTTGAGTGTCATTTTTCTCTAATCCTCAGCTCTGAAAACTTTGGATGCTTTTTGAGGGACTGTTGAATCTGGATCTCACCTGTTGAATCCGAGCCCCCTGCCAAGTGCTGGGACATCCATTCTAGGCAGTCGGTAGTTGTGGAATGCTGTTGGACGCACCGTCTTGGAGACCAGTAGATTTGATTCAGCTGATTTTATTTTTCCTGTCTTTCAACAAGTACATGTCTGCACGTGGCTTCAGCTTCAGAAGATATTAAGTAGCAAGTTTGGAAATGATTTTTCTGGATGTTGTACTTACTTATTGGCTAAAGGAAAAAAGATACAATCCAATGTAGCTTTTTATAACATTTCTTGCCTGGCTGTCTTGAGATAAACATTTTAGTCATTTTTATAGCAGTTAGATAGATACAGGCTTAAACAAGTACAGACACATCTGTCATTAGTTAATTTGATGACTTACAAATCTGAAATGATTCCAAGGAAGTCTGTAATGGTGGTGGCTTTGTCTAAATTAATCTCTTGATAGAGGCACTTTACAGCCATCTATAAAAGGTACTAAATTATCATCAGTTCTTTTTTTCTTAAACAAGCTACTATTCTGCTGTTGTCCAATACGCATTTAGCCATAATAGTCCATATAATGGGAGATTATCCTAAAATCCTTCCCCTTGTTATAGAACATAGTGCAGTACTCAGTTGGGATTGCAAACAGTGTGGCATCACTTTATTTTTTACTTATTTAGCAGTTTTCTTCCATTGTTCCATTTGATCTTTTTAAATTTGTCAAGAGTCTCTTGTGTATCTGAACATTCTCTCTGTCTTTCCCCGTTATGCCAAAACTCTGTGCTTTATTCCCCTCGACTTCTATGTCAGATAGCTTCTGTTTGCCTCTCCAGAACCACGCTCAACCCTTCTGCCTCAAGCTCTCTACCCTGGAAAATAACCTGATGAAGCACTTTGACTTCTAGATGACATAGTTCACTGGGGGACCCCAGCAGGAGAGTGGAGGGAAGGTGAAGAGAGGGGGAGGGTGTTTGTTCCCTCTCCTCCTTTCCTGCTGGAACAACTGTGTTCTGCACTCTCTGCTTCTCTCCGGGTAGTCCCTTCTATATAATTCTCTCCTTCCAGATTCCAGTCATCTGTGGAATAGCTTCCCTGCTTTTCCTAACCTTAATTGACTGCACTACCCTTGGGGTTCTTTTACACTCCTGCCTACACTTTATTAAATTGTCTGTTCATGAGTAAGCCCTCCTCAACTTACAGGGGCTGTATCAGTTGAGGTCCCATTTTCTGTTGATTCAGCTTCTGAAAGCCTCTGCCTTTCTAGAGTTTTCTTGGGTTGAGAAGAGCAGTTGGCCTTACTTAGCTCTGTTGGACATCTGGTTTCCACCCCAGATTAAATGCTGCTGTCCATGCAACAATGGCACATAAACCGCAGTTGTGAATGTAGAAATAACTTTACCGTCGATCAGTGTATTGGTTTAATCTTATTACTTGATAGTAACCTTAACCCTAACCATTCTTCATATGTACTTTGTTTCATTCACTCTTTTATTCATGAATGCAGTGCATTTTTATAGAGTCACTGTTTAGGGCCAGGCACTGTGTTCTAGCTTTTGTGGATACGGAAAGGCCGATGTTTGCCCCTATTTGGAATGAGGATTGGGGAGGGAGCAGGAAATAAACAATGAAACATAATATTTACAAATCGGGTTTGTGATTAGGGCTATAAAGGAAATAAACAGGGTACAGTGGTAGAGAGTAATAGCAGGAACTATCAGTTGGTTGAGATCATAAGCAGCTGAAAGGCAGGGGCATGTCTGAGTGGCTCTCGTTAACCTGTATGTATTATGCAGGCTCTTAATACATGAATTTTAAAAGGTTTCCTCAGTGACACAAACAATGTATCTTCTTGGCAGGACAATTAGAAATTGCAGATAAACCGTAAGAAAATAAATTGCTCTATACCATTACCTAAAATTAATAGTTTGGTATATATCCCTTAAGAATTTTGTTGTGCATTATTAGATATTTTTAAACGAAAAGATCATATGTGTCATTTTGTAACTTGCATTTTTTTTTTGTAACTTGCCTTTTTTATTTAACCATGTGTTGGGAACACCATTCTACATCAGTACATGCATTTTTGAAGCATATGTGATGTATAAAGTGATAGTTAAAGATCACAAGGTTCCTCATCTCCTTGCTTATTGTATTTATTAGGGTTTCCAAAAAGTTTGATAACAATGAAGAAGAAACTTGAGCCAACAATCTTGCCACACAAGTAACCTCTGGAAATTAGGAGACTATTGAGAGTGTAAAAATTGCCAAAGTCATACAGATTGTCTTTATCTTAGCAATATTGCTTTGAATTAGGATGTATAATAAAATTAGTTAAATGACAACAAAGAGGGACAATAATCAAACTTGTTTAATTATTGCATTCTAGATTTTTTTTAGGGCTAACACCATTGCTAGTTATGTCTGCTTTATCACATTAAATGAAAAATTGGGTTTTGAAGTAATGTGAGCTATTTGACTAATCCAGATAAGCAATTTACATATAACAGTATGTTTTACTTGGTTGCATTTGCTTTCCCAGAGTGTTCCATAAGGCAGTGGTTTCCTGGAATGCCAGGTGCGTTGCCCAAGAAGGATCTCATGGGTGGCACCGTAGCCCACTGGTTACCTGTGGGGACTCTGGAGTTGACTATCTGGGTTTGAATCTTGGCTCCATCACTTCCCAGCTGTAAGACCTTGGGCAAGTTACTGAACCTTCTGTTGTTTCTGTTTCATCTTCTGTAAAATAGGAATGACAATAACAGTATTTACTGTGTAGGGAATATTTGTAAAGTGTTGAGAACAATGACAGGCACATAGGAAACACTACAGAAGTGTTTGATAAATGAGTAAATGATCAACAAAATTCTGAGAATTGCTGGTATATTTTTTAAATTGCAAACCTTTCTGAGCCTTTATTATGATAATGTGCATTGTGACCCTACCCAAAAGGGGTATTTGACCCTGGGACTTGTATCTTTCCCTGCATGTATCATTGGATTAATGTTCCTCAGAACACACTATGGGAGAAAAATTGATACAAATAATTGACTAAACATTTTCACTAGTTTATTATCTCCTCAAAGAAAGGGACTGTTCTTACTGCCAGAAATGGTTCCTGTACCTAAAACATCTATCATAGAGCAGGGTCCCAGTTTCTGGTGGTTTTTTTCTTTTAAATTCTTTTTTTCAAAAGGTAAAAATGAATATTTTCCTTCATTACCTAAAGAAAGACTTTTCAGCCACTATACATGTGAGTTTATACTGGGCTCCTGCAGCTCATTGGGCACAAGATTTGCAGTGTATAATATTTTCTAAAAAGCTATTGTAATTACAATTATTTTTTCTAATTGTAAAGAATACATATTCATTGAAGAGAATTGGGAAACAGAGCTCTAACAAATAAAATAAAATCACTCCCCTCCCCTTTTTTTTAACCACACAGAAATAGTCACTATTAACATTTTGGGTTCTTTTTTTCTTTGAAAAACTGGGAGTGTAATATAATGTGGTTTTGTGTCTTTCCTTTCTTTTTCACTTGACTTTATTTATATAATAGTCTCAGTCCAAGACATGCAGTGATTTCTGGCCTTCAGATGATTGGTAATCTGCATTTCAAAAGCGCTTCCTTCCTTACTTACTGAAGACAATACGAAAATAAAATGGTGTATCTAGAATGAGTTTCTCCCCCATTTTAAGTATTCTCGGAAATTGGAACCACCTGGTAAGCGGTTGGCAATTCTGTTTAAAAGACCTGGAGTAGGTGACCTAAGGTTGCTTCGTTTTTATGAGTCATTGCAGTGTTCCAGCCAACAGCCAGATGGACTCAGAAGAATCCATGACCAGGCTGTTTTGGAGGCATTACTTACTCATCCCGAGTGACTGTGAATGAATTTATATAATGAGATTAACTAGGAAAAGCTAAACGGGGAAACCTGAATTATTCCAAAATAAATGTAATTTAACTACTATTTAATTTTTAAATGGTAAATCTGTTCCCTCCATTGCATGTTGGAGGTAGCATTCTAATAATACGCTAATATGGGTGAACAAACTTTGTCTTTAAAAATTTTTCACTTGTCCTGTAATTGTGAGTAAGAAATACTATTGAATTTACATGACAGTGAGTAATGTAAAGACTTTAAACATACCAGTTGTTATGAGTTTTACTTTGTATACTTCATAAATGATGCTGTAGTGGGTAAAATACATCCATCAGTAAGTTGTTTTCATTCAAAAGTCCTTATTCAACAACTTTGAATCTTATCTCACTTGAGATTAAATCAATTACTCCTTTAAATACTTATCTTTAACATCTGTAGCAAATGAAAATATTTAAACCCTCTCTGAAGAGGAAAACCGTACTGCACTGTTTAATTGAATTAAATTAGCTTTTCATGGAAATTTACCTAGGAGCTGTTTCTGGAACCAATTTGGAAAATGATCTTTGTATGCTGTGGCATTTATGTTTGATTATGTTTTTCTTAGTAATTCTCAGTGGACCCGATTCACTCCTTGCTTCAGTCATCAAACCCTTGTGATTTTTGTAGGCAAATTATGTATTTCCTACCCCATAATTATGCATGTTTGTGGAATAATGTATGCTTCCTCCTTAAATATAGATGTTATAAAAAATTCAATAACATAATAAAATTCTTTGAATTTTGTCATTTCAGCATACTGTGGAGTGTGTTAAGGCTGAGATAAACAGCCATATATCAATTAACTTCTTCCAGAAACTATTTCATAGAATTTAACTTTTGACACATTTACCAATAAAGGCAGGAGGTATAGTTTGTAAATATGGCAGATAATCCAAACCTTTTTGCAAATATATTACCTTGAAACATTCTGTAGTTCAGGCATATCAAAGATTTGGTGCACTACATTTTCTGCATTCTCTTTTAGTTTCAATCTCTTGTTTTACAAAGCCGTAAAGAAATTGAAAATTGCTTTGAAAAGCTCAGTTTTCAAGTTTTTTAGCTGTTAAAATTTACCTTTTGTGATCAGCGTGGGATATATTTTATATGTTTGGCACAAAGACCATAACTCAGTGCTTATTTCTTGAATACTTCAGATTCAACAGTTTAGAAATAAAACTAACCTCCTTTAAAAAACATTTTTCCTTTATCTACCACAATCTGAATGTCAGAATTGCAGCTATTTTTCCCTAAAATCCTAAGAATACGTGAATGCTCATTTGCATTCTTTTATTCACCTTTCCACTTTTCCTCTCCCTTGTCCCTTTTTCTTCTCTTTCTCACTTTTGGGTGTGATTTGAAAACACTGTTCTGTGACCACTTTTTCTCTGAGCCAGAGAGAATTAAAACACACTCGTTTTTATTGTGAATATCAAGAATGTTTCCTTACGAGCTCCATCATTCTCTGGCTAATTCTCTGGCTGAATTTTGACTAAGTTAAAATAATTGGATGATTTGGCATTTTGGATCCATAATCTTAAAATATTTAAATAATAACAAACTAATAGTGATGGCAACGTGCACTTTTATTTTGTTATGAAATCATTTGATTAGGTAGTTTCACTCAAAATGTTTTTATGAAACATCCATGTTTTAAACATTGAAAGAAATGTGTTTCTATGGCAAAAAAACTAACAATGGCATGGACATATTAAATATTACATAACATATATTGTAGATATTACTTGGATGTAGACAATTTTTATTCCTTTCCACAATCTCTTTGATGTACAGAAATCTACATTATATAGGTTTTCATCAACACCTCTCTAGTTCTCATTTTATTTGAAATTTCATGTATTTACACTTGTGATTTGAAAACTGCAATGCATTCTTACACATTTTTCTTCCCGTTTACTAGCATGCACTCTGACTTACCATAAGCCCCTAAATTCCTTTTTTGGCTCAGCTCTTCTAAACCTAGAAGGTATAATGCAGTTTAACAATAATATTATACATCTGTAGTTCGTGAATAATGTCTTTCTTACAAATGGAATTATTAAATATTTATGCAACATGAATGAATTTGGTGTTACACTGTGAATTAAAGTGTGTCAGAGACAATCGGATCTTGCTCTAAAGAGAAAGATGTTTAAATTCACAGAGGATACGCCATCAAAAAATAATGCAGAGCACAAATAGACTCGATGTGGGAAAGACAAAATGAGAAGTTGGTGAGAACATTTATGAAGTGTGAAGTTGATCCAGGCTGTTGTTCTGTTTGTAGGTGATGCCATCAAGGGGTGTATTAGAGGAGGCCAGGATTGCTGTTCCATGATTTCACTTTTGAGAAGTAGTATTAAATCCTCCAAATACCTTACTCTTCCTCAATGTAAACCACAATCATCTGTCATTAATGAAACTATCTGCTCTAGTCTTGAAACTGATGAGGATTTTTGTCGCTTGTTTCATTTCTTAGCATTATATTTATTCACCCCACGTGGGCACTAGTTGTCATGGCAGCTGTTGCTTGTGGCCTTCGCCTTTCTAGACTGGAAGAAAGCTGATTCTTATGGCTGTCCTGTGTTCCACTTGATCATTTTATTTTTTATTTACTTGGGTTTTTCTCAGTTTCTAATTTTTTTTTCTTTTTTCTTCTTTTTCTGGTGAAAACAGGGTTATCGTTTTTTCCATGCAACAGCAGATCTTTTTTGTAGTGCTAGGCTGTGGTAGACCAGAACTGCATGTGGGATTTCAGGTAAAGATGAACTCTGGTTTTTTAAAAAAAAAAAATGAGAACTGTGTTCTCTGTTCTTGGGTGATGTCTCTGCCATTCTTGGCTGTTTTGGCTGCAGAAACATATTAATGGAATATCCTGGAGGTGACTTTTAAACTCCTTTTTATGATAACTGAGACCTGTTATCCTGAGAAATACAGAAACCCTATAGTGTTCCAATTTGAATGTTATTTGACGTTTTCCCCCTAGTAACTCGTAAAGTTTTGGAAATCTTGTAGGTTAGCCCACTGACTTGGCATTTCACATACTGGAAAAACTTAGTGTTTTTCACCGACCTGGAAAACTTAATCTATATTTCCTCTTCTACATCATTTATGAAGATGTTAAGTCCATTTCCAGCACTTTCCCCGTTTATAGTTTTCTTGCCAAAGTAATACCTTTTTTGCTGTCTTTGTTTCTCCAGTAAAGATTCATCTAATCCTATGGTGACTCAATTCTTTTTAATAACTTTTTTGGTATACCTTGTTAAGAGCTTTTTAAAAAATCGAGTGGATTATATTGACTGGTTTCTCCCTTGAGGCTCCGCTCAGATTTAATTTTCTAAGACACAATTATCCTGGGGGAAAAAACCAAAGCTACACTCCACCCCCCCTCCCTCCCGTGGTTATCCATGGATATATTTGCTAAATTCTCCAGTGACCTTATGCTGTAGCATATATAGACCTCACAATTTCGCAAATTGTGAAGAAGTAATTATAAAACTAAATTAGGGAAACTTGAAAGGCTGTGGACAAAAAAGCTAAAATTTCAGACTAATGTGGATGGTTGAAATGTAATTATGTATAAGCAGCAAGAAAAAAAAAAAAAAAAAAAAAAAGGCTATAGTGTTTGTCTTTCTTATGTTCCAGGCAGTGTGCTCAGGCTATAACAGTGAAGATAGCAGTCGTCATCTCATTTTACAGATGAAGGAATTTAAGGCATAATGAGATCGAGCAGGTGGTAGTCCTGGATTGTAACGTAGGTACCTTTGCTTCTAAATCCACGTTCCAGTGTTGGAGGTCTGTTGCAGCCAGATGTTGTATTACTTGTTGATGATACAGAGATGACTGACAGTCAGCCCTGGTGGTCCCTGTGTTTGGAAGGACCCTCGAGGCAGGGAGGAGACGTGTGTAACAATGGTACGAGATGGTCATTGTGTGTGGACGGTGCTGTTAGAGTCCAGAGAAAGGTTGATAATTGAAGAGTGTTGAAGATAGACGCTTAGGTCATTTATTGATGATAGTGTGTGGAGAGAGATGGAGAAAGAGAGAAAATGTTTAAAATCTTGGTAAAAATACATTTTGAATTTAAAATGATGTAATCTACCCTCCCCCCCCCTTTTTTTTCTTTCAGTTATATAACATTTCTATGCGTAGAATACTGGCGGTGTTCTTTTAAGAGCAAAGTTACCACATTTTTACTAAAATTGACTTTTACACTTGATGCACTATTGTGTGTGGTGTGTGCTGGGTGGCTAGATACATATGAGGGCCGTAGCACATAGGTTAACTACAATGATATTTTACTGAATTTGGGGAATCTGATAGCTCGGGTAATTTGCCAAGATTAGAAGGATGCAAGACGAAGAAAAAGAATCATTTAAAATCGATCAATTTATTTGAAACGATATTTTGAAACTTAAAAAAAAAAATCACTTTGAAGTAAGTGCTGTGACACATACCTAATTGTTGGGCTTGACAAAAAGATTGATGTTAAATTGTTGGAAGGGACCAGAAGGTATGTAGTAAAAACATAAAAACCTTCAAAGGAGAGTTTCATTTGTAACTCCTGTAAATAAATCTTCTCTAGTATATTTCATGAATCTAGATCATCATCTGTAATAGAGATACATAGAGATATTACCTGTATTTCATTTCTTCTGTTCTGATTTATCAGAATGCACCAAAGTGGATGGAAATGAAATGTCTGCAGGAGTTTTCTAGGTTGGTTTGCAACCTGCCAAAACTGTCATTGTCTGCCAGTAAGACAGTTCACTTCATATCCTTATATGACTCTTCTAGAAAGAGACCTTCCCTTTGTTTTAAGCATAATGCTGTTATTTTTTGCAGAGCAAAATACAATGGGGCTTATTGGCTGTGGCAGTGGAGTTCAGCAGAGGCAGAGTTAATGAATTAAAAAATGAAATCTTTGGTTTCCAGAATAACCAGGCTAAGCATGTATTTTACATGGAGCCAAAGTGCTATGAGGAAAGCAAGGTTTAAATGGACTTAAACATTAAAAGTAAAATGGCAAATTTGCTTTTTGAAATCCTTAATATTTAAAATATTTAATATTGCAGATACTATGTGTATGTTAAATGCATACATTTCTGCTTATCCAATCACCATTTGATTTTTCCAAAGGAATATAAATGTTGCAAAAATGTATTAAGCTATAGTATAATTTGTAACAAATAGAAAGCTTCCTTAGTGACTCCTTCTATTCCAAAATACAATTTTTCCATTATGGAAAATTATATTTATGTCGAACATAAATAATCAAATATTTGCTTCACTAATGATCCAGCTTATTTTAAAATTATGTTACTGGATTTAACGATGCGACCTCTGTTCTGCGACCTTGTGTATTCTGGAGGCTTGTTACGCATGTCAAGGGTATTTCCTTTTATTTGTTTTAATTTTACCTGCCATTTAAATCATTGAATGACCCTTCATAATTTTATTATGAAACCATATAATAAGGAAGGACTAGTTGATTATTTTTTACTTTAAGTTTCATAATCTCATATAATTCAGCTCTTCTTTGTGTTCTCATTTCTCAGGTCAAATAATGCTCTGTTGGCAATTTTTCATCACAGTAATGGATGAGATGGAGTAATACGTTTCAATACATTTATTATTCTTATTTTAGCATTTTACTTCTGTTTTTCAGGGGAGGAAGTCAAGGAGTATGTTGAAAAGAGCACACAATTGAGAGGCAGGGAAGGTCATAATTAGTTCTGGAATCTCAGGCTGGTCACTTAAAAGACTGGCCAAGCCCAATGGGCAAATCTTATCTCCGTAAGAATTGTAGATGTTTTTGAGCACACTTTAGAGCAAGGTACCATGACTCTTTCATCATTCTTCTGGTAGTTTTTGGAATTTCAGAGACAAAATTGAGTGCTTATGACTTAACTCCTTTCTAATCCTTTTGACTCTAAGATGTTATAATTCTTTATATAGGAGACTGATACTTATAAATAAAATAATTATGCTGTGCACCATTTATATGCTCTTACGAATAAACTCTTTACTTGGGAATCACAAAAAATTTTGGTTAGTAGGAAATAATTCTGCTGCAATTAATACTGTACTCCTTTCTGAGAATTATTTTCCAAAAACTTTAAGGCAGTTGTTGAAAAGATGCTGTTCAGAAGTCAGATTCAGTTTCATGTTTGACTGTATTGGAATATAATGGCTAATTTTACCAGAGGTAAAATGTGCAGAGCCTGCCAGCAATATGATAAATTAGTATCTGCGATTTTAACTTCTCATTAATCAATAAGGGATAATTTCTCCACGTGCCTTATTGGTTATGGGCACGTTCCTTTGTTCCTTTGAATCTCCATACTGAGTTTTTTTTAACATAAAAACAAAGACTGGACCAGGTTGAAATGTGCAGTTCATTTGGTTCCCTCTTTGAGAAATTAATGCCCATTCTGTTCTTTTCCTAAAATATTCTTTTTTCATGTTGTTCTAGGATTGTTTGAATGTTCAGATTTCTTTAAAATGTCCAGGAAACTTGATACATTCTTATTTTCAGGTGGCTTAGTCATTTCCTTTTAAGAGACTATATTTTTATACAGCAGTCAACTCTATTACTTTTATATGTGTGGGGATTTCGGTGGTATTTTCTAGATGATCCATACCAAATTTTTAATCCCAGCATGCTTCTGTGCAACCTTTCCCTATAGTATGTCAGTTTGTGCAAATAGGAAAATTATATTTATCAATCTTAACTACAATATTATTGAGAAGACAAATCATCAAAGCCCCTAAAAATTTATTCTGGAGCATTTGCTGGTAATAAAAAACGGGAAGCCTCCACTAAAAACCATACAGTTGCTTGTTTTACATGACTTGTTTGCTCTTGAGAGATAAGGGAAAAAAAAATTGAAGTTCTTAAGAAATGCTAAAAATGTTCTTGTCCACAGCAAATGGATTAGGGTTCATGATAATAAAACCCTTGAATCAGAAATGAGAAAGATTGTGAAACAGAGTAAGGCAAGTCCCAATTACATGGACGCTTTTCTTGGAAGTTGGATTGAAAATGAAAAAAATAACCTGAAAACTTTATGCCCGACATGTATAATTTTATTCATGAATTTTTCATAGTGCTATTATTCTTCATACTTGTGCTTTTCCTTTCTTTTGAAACCTGATTCATAATTTGCTTTTAGAAAAATACTCTGTTAATCTCATTCCACTCCACTCAGTCCCTCCCTTTCTCTGCCCGCATTATCTTCCATTCTTATGTTCTCTGCACTGTATCAGTTTGTAATTACTAGTTTCCTGAATTGTTAGTGCACTTCCAGCCCTCAGTTGTAACTACATGAAATGCCAAAAACTGTCTTCCGTTTCTGTTTCTCTAGAACCGTTTTACAATATGGACTATAAAGCCTAAAAATTTCTTGGTCAGTGCTAGTTGACTGACTTTCCTCTTTTGTATGGTTCTGATCTTCATTTGCTTGTAATGGTGGAAAGTTTAATTTTGAAAATATGTCAAGAGGCTTAGGATTTTTAAAAAACGTATCATCTGTTGTATTCGTTTTAAAAATACTTTCTGGGACATTGAAATAGGAAAAAAAAATTCTCTTCTGTGTTTTGACTAAAGCCAGTGTAGAATGTTTTACACTGGATTTTGGAGGCAGATGCCTGGGTTTGCATTCTGGCTCTACCACTCAGGGTTCCTCATCTGTAAAATGGAGATAAAAAGAGTAGTTATGCAGGAAGCATGTTGTGGGAATTAAATGAAATACCTGGCCCAGAATAGTTGTTCAGTGTATATTCACTCTTGTCCTTTACTTTAGGTATCTTTAAGTGGCATTGACACTCAGCCTACTTCACCAGGTTTCTGTTATGAAACTGCCATACTAAAATAGAACGAAGAAAATTTACAAAGTTATTTGATCAATTTTAAGGGGAGATCATTTTCTTACAAAATGTTTCTAAATGCAAGAATTTTTAGATTCTAGATGTTCATATTAAAATACAAGTACCTAATTAGAAACAAAGTCTTAGAAAGGAATTTATTTACTTCTCTTTTTGTTCAATTTGAGATCCTCTCATCTCTATTTCAAATGCTTGCTTCTGGGAAAAAAAAAAAGTTTACATAGTAAAGTAGGAGGATAAGTTTATTAATTTGAATGACATTTTTCCTTGGATGAATTATGAAAAGTCTGGGTAACCTTAGCACTGGTAGGTCTTGAGGAGATGTTAATATTAAGCAAGTGTTTAGTTGCATGACATGATCAGTTTACACTATCGCAGAGCCATAATTAAAGTTTTATTAAACTGTGTAAACCGTGATCCAGTTTGGATTTGAAAGTAGATAGACATCTGTTTCAAATATTACATTAGTATTACAGTTAGAAATTAATAGCGTTTTTTTTTTTTTTTGAAAGTCTGAAAGTTTCCCTTTGGAATTTTTGATTGTGTCTCATCATTATTCCCTCTGTGTTAAAATAATTTTGAGGTATAGGTTATTTTAAAGATCACTTTACTAATTTGTATAATATCTATACTAAAGGAAAGCAAGAAAGTATGTGGAAGTATTTTATCGAAGAACAATAAAACAAGACTGCTTTTTGTTTTATGTTACAAGCAAATTTCATAGTGATGCATCAGAAGCCTTTGAAGGTCCCTTTGTTGATTGGGGAACATTGTATTTCCCTTCCTCCCTCCCTCACTTTTTTCTTTATGAAGTGAAGACTAATTTCAGATAAATCTTGGTGTCATTTTGCTCACTTAAATAATAAACATGAACTACTCTGATTCTCTTTTTCTTTGCCTCAGTGGCATTAGAAAATTATTCATCAAATGTAATGCTCTAGCTAATTGTATAGTTCTGGAAAAGAATCTTGATATATTTCACTGAAAATTATTTAATGCTATCTAGAGAAAAAAAATCAGAAGTTAAATTTTCTATTAAATCATGCTGACTAAAATGTTAGAAAACAAAACTTTTGATACCTCAAAGTCCAGAATCCATTCATTTATTATATTGCTATGTCTTGGTTCTGCAAGACCTGATTATTAAGTGAAAACATTTAATTCAATGGAAACCTTGTTAAACACAAGAAAAGGTCAAAAAGGAAAAACAACACCTAAACATTATACCACTTAGAGCCTATTGTTACCATTTTGTTGTATTTTCTTTACTCTTTCTCTTGCATTATTTTTAGATATGCTAACAAAAGTGGGAAATCACCATCTTAATTTTGTTTTATTTTTGCTTGAAATGATATTATGAATTTTTTCTCATGCCATTAAATATGCTTCAAAATACTTGCATTAATGACTGGAAAATATTCATTTGCATAAAATTTTCTTATTTTTATAATAATGTTGTAATAACCATGTTATGGAGAGGTATTTGAATATTTATATGAAGGCTTTTATATGTATCACCAATTACTTTCCAGTGAAGTCATTCTAATTTATAAATCTACCAGCAAGGTATCTGTTTAATTTTACTCATATTTTTAGGTAAATGTATAAATAAATATTTGTTATATCTGAAGTTTTCATAATGCTCAGGAAAAAACAGAATGAAATGTGGAAGACCCCAAATGAAAGTAGTTTTGCATGGGTGGGAACTTGCTTTATGTTATTTTTATTGAAAAAAGAAAAAGAAGGAAAAACAGGAGTCTTTACTACTTTCAAATATTGGCTGTTACCTGTGATTAATAATTTTATTAAATTTATGAAAGCAATGTAAATTAACCCCAGTGGTTTTGCTGTTTTTATGGTTCTGAGTTTTAATTTATAGTAATAGGAATGATTTAAGGAAAAACTAATTCACATGAAAATCGAAAATCGTTGAAGTCTGTGGTAGACGTGACCTTAAAAAAAAAAAAAAACTAATCCAAATCCTTTTTGATATGCAAAATGAGATTTAAGATAGCTTTGTGTTTTGTCAAAAGGCCTTATGTATTGTAGCAGAGATTGGGCCACAAAACAAGTTGTCCGATTGCCAGTTCTCTCTTGCTTAAAAAAAGCTATGTTTTTAAATGCAATCTTTCTTCCATATTAAGGGATATATAATATATAGGTACATTTTAAAGAATAATAGAGTGAATATTTATGCATGCACTAGTCATCTTGTGAAACAAAGTCATAACCAAAAACTTGTAAGCCTCGTACGTATTGCTCAATCGCATTGGGCTCCTTTCCTTCCTGTCTAGGTAAATGCTAACTTGAGTTTTGTGTTTATTATTTACTAGTTTTTTGTTTTTTAAAAATACTTTTAACGTGTGTGTGTGTATACCTAACAGTGTATTTTCGAGCTTTATAAAAATATCACTCGGTAGGTAGTGTCTTGTGTTTCCACGTTTTACTTTTTCCCTCTCGAACTTGGTTTTCTGAAATTCATCCGTGTTCCCTGAAGGTGCATTTCACCTATTTTCATTGCTTTGTGATCTTCTGTTGGGGAACAGAATGCAATTTAGTTTCCTGTTCACTTTCTGATGAGTTATTTCTATATTTTTGCACTTAAGAAGAATGATGTTACAGGCTTCTTGTATTGTCTCTCGGTGCACTGAGACAGGTGCTCTGTGGTGTATCTATCCAATAATGGGATTGCTTGGTCATTGGAAAGGTGCGTTTTATACAAGACACCGTATAAGACAATACCATATTGTTTTCCAAAGTAGTTCACATTCCCCCCAGCAGCATATGATAATTCCTATTGCATCTCATCCTAACCTATGCTTTATGTTGTCAAGCTTATTTAATATTTGCTGATATCCAGGTTTAAAATGATATTTTATTGGGGTCCTAATTTATATTTTCCTGGTTGATGATGCTGAACCACTTTTCTTGCATTTTGTACATTTGTTCTTTCCCTCTGCCGTGTGAAATGCCTGTTCATATCTTTTGCTGATTTCCTGTTAGATTGTTTGCTCTTCTCTTAATGATTTTTAGAGATTTTTTACTTTGTTATAAATGCTATTTTTAATCAGTTACATGCATTGCAAACATCTTTTTCTGACTAGGGGACATGTGGTTTGTCTCTTTTACCTTTTTATGCTAGCTTTAGTGGGAGAAGTTCTCAGTTTTAATAAAACTGAGATTTTTCACTCTTCTTATTTATGGTTTATATTTTTTGTGCTTGTTTAAATCACCTTTGCCCACCTCAAGCTCAGTCTTAATAATATTCTCGATATCCTTAATCCATCTGTAATTGAATTTTGTTTGTGAAAGGTGTGAGTTAAGGTCCAGTTTCATTTTATTTCCCTATAAATATGTATAATCTATTTATGTATAACCTATTGTCCAAATGTAATTTATTGACTGTGTTTGTCCTTTCATTCTAGTGTGATAGTCCATTCATGTCAGCTCTGTTATATATCAGATTTCTCTATGTAGATGAGGGTCTGTTTCTGAGCTTGTAAGTTTTGTTCCATTGGTCTATTTTTTTAATTCTTGTGGTAATACTATACTGCCTTAATTATTAAAGTTTTATTGTGAGTCTTGATACTTGGCCAAGTAAGTCCCTTCATTTTTTTCCTTCCATCTGTAGGAAAATGTTGCCTATTTGTCCTTTCCTCTTTTGTATAAATTTTATAATTAGTTTCTCAAGGTCTTTTAATTGAAATTGCATTGAATTTAAACATGAATTTGGGGAGAATTGTCATCTTTATTAAGTTTTTTTTGACTATGAGATATGGCATATTTCTACTTATTTTAGGTGTTTTCATAGCATTTTAAGTTATGAAATACTCTTCATATAGATCTAGCACATATTTTGTTGAGGTTGTTCCCAGGTACCTTATTTGCAGAGGGTTATCTTTGCACTTTCTCGATGGTGTCTTTGGAAGCAGAAATATTTTTAACTTTTATGATGTCCAATTTATCTATTTTTTTCTTTGGTTTATGCACTGATACCATGCTAACAAATCATTGCCTAGTTCAAGGTAATATCTGTACCTGTGTTTTCACTTTCATTTTTGAAAGATAGTTTTAATAGAGATAAGATTCATGGTTGACAGTGATTTGTTTTCTTTGGGCACTTTGAATGAATGTTACCTTCCCATTGCCTTCTGGCCCCGGTTGTTTCTGATGAGAAGTTAACTGTTAATGCAGTTTCTTTGTATCTGAAGAGTCATTCTTGTTTTTGTGCTTTCAAAATATGCTTTTTGTTGATCAGTGTTTTTACTATTATGTGTCTGGGTATGAATTTCTTTATGTTTATTCTGCTTGGATGTTTGTTGAGTTTCATGGATTATTGTTTTAACTAACTTTTTATCAAATTGGAAAGGTTTTCAGCTCTTATTTTTTCAAAAAATATTTCTTTTGCTCCATTCTTTTTCTTGTCTCTTTTTGGTAGTCCCATTACACGTATGTGTGCTTAACGGTGTCCCACATTTCTCTGAGGCTCTGCTTATTTTTCTTTTCTTTTGAGATAGAGTCTCGCTCTGTTGCCCAGGCTAGAGTGCCGTGGCATCAGCCTAGCTCACAGCAACCTCAGACTCCTGGGCTCAAGCGATCCTCCTGTCTCAGCCTCCCGAGTAGCTGGGACTACAGGCATGCACCACCATGCCCGGCTAATTTTTTCTATATGTATTTTTAGTTGGCCAGATCATTTCTTTCTATTTTTCGTAGAGACGGGGTCTCGCTCTTGCTCAGGCTGGTCTCGAACTCCTGACCTCGAGCAATCCTCCCGCCTCGGCCTCCCAGAGTGCTAGGATTACAGGCATGAGCTACTGCGCCCAGCCTATTTTTCTTAATTATTTAAAATTTATTCTTCAAGTTGTATAATCTTTATCGCTCTATCTTCTACTTTGTTTATGTTGTCTTCTGCTGGTTTAAAAGGTACAGTTAAACCCCTCCACTCCAGTTTTTATATCAGTTTTCCTACTTTTTAATCTCCAGAATTTCTATTGTTTTTTGAGACAGAGTCTCACTCTGTTGCCCAGGCTAGAGTGAGTGCCGTGGCGTCAGCCTAGCTCACAGCAACCTCAAACTCCTGGGCTCAAGCGATCCTCCTGTCTCAGCCTCCCGAGTAGCTGGGACTACAGGCATGCGCCACTATGCCCGGCTAATTTTTTCTATATATATTTTTAGCTGTCCATATAATTTCTTTCTATTTTTAGTAGAGATGGGGTCTCGCTCTTGCTCAGGCTGGTCTCGAGCTCCTGAGCTCAAACCATCCGCCCACCTCGGCCTCCCAGAGTGCTAGGATTACAGGCGTGAGCCACCGCGCCCGGCCTAGAATTTCTATTGTTAAAATAATTTCTCTTTGTTGACATTGCCTATTTGGTGAGATGTTACCATATTCTATTTCTTTAAACATAGTTTCCTTTAGTTCTTTGAGCATAATTATAATGGCTTTGTTTTGAAGGCTTTGTTTCTTAAACCTGACATCTGGACGATCTCACAGGTAGTTTCGGTGTATGGGTTACACTTTCCTATTTCTTTGTATGTATTCTAATTTTTTGTTGAGAGCTGGACACTTTAGGTTATATACTGTAGCAACTTTTGAATCGGACTCCTTACAGTTCCCGGCACTTGTTTTTGTCATTTGATTGTTTAGTGACTTGGCTGGACTATTTTAATCAAGTAGTTCCCTCATGCCAGGTGAGATTTTTGACCTCACTCCTCAGAGGGTACAGCGTTGGCCATGTGCACAGTTACCTTGGGATGACCCGGGTTTTAGCAGGGCTCTGTGATTGCTTCTTTCTGTTGTATCTTTATTAAGCTGTCTGCCTCGTTGCTAATCACACTAGGTGTTAGGCTAATTGCTGGCTGATTGCTCTCTTGTTGTGATGCTGTTGGGGGCATAAATTGCTTCACAGTCTGATCTAATTAGTTTCAGGCTACTTTGCAGGGGTAGTTTTTGAGGCCAGTGTCTGAGGCTTGTTCTGACCTCAGGGAGACTCTGTTTAGCTCTTTCCCTAGTTCTCTTTGGTAAACTATCCGATGGCCCATGATGTAGTTTATGCCTCTCACAGAATTACCAGCTTTCTCTTAATTGCTGACTACCACAATCTCCATTGTTTCTAGAGCCCCCTTAAGCTTGAACTCCCCCTACATTCTGCTATTCAGTTAAAGTTAGTCCCTTTGGTGAGAGTTTTGAAGCTCTGTGTTCTTGTGGACTGCCTCTTCCCCCGGGCAGAAATCTCTGAGTCACTGATTGGGACCCACAGATCTGGGGGTACACAGTAGCCTGCTTCTCTTGGAGTGGACACCACTGTTTTTTGAGCAGGGTGCTGGGCTGGGGGGGGGGTAGTCTCTGGTCTTCTCAGCGTACCTTTCCTAGTGTGGAAACTTTGCACTGTGAGCGAGCAAAGGTGAGTGCCTTAGGGCCCCAGTATGCCGGTGGAGGAAGGAAGCTCTGAGCTCTTGGCCACACTCAGCAGGAATTTAGCCATTGCAACTGAGAGCTCGGGGCAAGAGGAATGCTGGTGGCCTGCACCCTCTTGGTGAGAGAGTTTATCCCCTGACCCAGGAGCTAAGTGAAGAAAGATCCGTGTTTTCTTGGCTACTTCCTCAGGGAGTGAAGTTTCCCTCATGTTGAGAATGGGGTAGGGAAAGAGGAGGTAGATTGTGGCTGAGGGGCCGCAGACTCTTACTCTTTCTTACCCATAGTTAGTGTATTGCCTTGAATGAATGTTTCTTGATTTGCTTTATGCTCTCAAATAATAATTTCCAGAGACTTTAAATGTTTTGTTTTTTTATTTTTAATTTATTATTATTTTTTTTGGAGACAGTCTCTCTCTGTTGCCCGAGCTAGAGGGCCGTGGCATCAGCCTAGCTCACAGCAACCTCAAACTCCTGGGCTCAAGCGATCCTCCTGCCTCAGCCTCCCGAGTAGCTGGGACTACAGGCATGCGCCACCATGCCTGGCTAAATTTTTCTGTATATTTTTAGTTGTCTAGATAATTTCTTTCCATTTTTTTAGTAGAGAATGGGGTCTTGCACTTGCTCAGGCTGGTCTTGAACTCTTGACCTCAAACGATCCACCTACCTCGGCCTCCCAGAGTGCTAGTATCACAGGTGTGAGCCACCGTGCCTGGCCTATTTTTAATTTAAATTTTTATGTGTTATGGTTGTTTTGGCTGGAGAAAGGGGTCTGTGGAGCTCCTCATGCTGCCATTCTGGAAGCAGATTATTGTGATTACCTTTGAATTTTTTTATTTCATATTGTCTATGAGAGACTTAGGAAGCAAGGTGTACTAACCTAATAGAATGACGTGGGGAGTGCACTTTTCTTCTTGATGAGCTTGTATAAGATTAGAATGTTACGTTCTTTGAAAGTTTGATAGTACTTTGTAAAGTTATCTGAAGCTGTAGGATTAATTTTAAACTACTGATTAGACTGCTTTATTTGCTATAAAAGTTATCAGGCATACTAGTTATTTTTGAGTCAGTGTTTCAAAGTTATATTTTTCAGCTCTTTTGCCGAAATTTTAATACATATTGGCATAAAACTTACCTTGGGTCAGTATCACCCAATCTGAGTGTTGGATCCACGGGCTGAGTGCCTAATGTATTGATGGGGTTTAGCACACACTGCCCAAAATATGGCACCTGGGGAAATGCCGGGAAGGACTCTGTCACCTTTTCCTACCCTTTTCCCCTGAGACAGGTCATGGGACCCTCATCTGAGAGGTAGCCTTCCTGTACCCAGAGGAGACAAGCATCCTCATCTCTGAAGGTGGAGAGGCACCCAGAGCAGCCTTCTGGGTCTCCCCCAATTGATTACAGTTAGCTCACACCCTTTGTCCTATCACATTTTTTCCATGACTTTCTACTCTTCATCAAACCTGCATAAAAATGCTCACGTTGAACCACTGCTTCTGGTCTTCATTTCCTTATGAAATGGCTCCCAGGTCATGTAAAGCTTACATTAAATAAATTTGTGTGCTTGTCTCTTAATAATCTATCTAATGTTCCAGGGGCTCCAGCTGAGAACATAGATGGGTAGAAGGAAAAGATATGTTTCCTTCCCTACAACTTCTACATGGTAACGCACACGATACTTCCTTGGACTAAGGGACCTGTTTTATAATTGAGCCCATGAGGCTGGGCGCGGTGGCTCATGCCTGTAATCCTATCACTCTGGGAGGCTGAGGTGGGAGTATTGCTTGAGCTCAGGAGTTTGAGACCAGCCTGAGCAAGAGTGAGACCCTGTCTCTACTAAAAATAGAAAGAAATTAGCTGGACAACTAAAAATATATGGGAAAAAATTAGCTGGGCATGATGGCACGTGCCTGTAGTCCCAGCTACTCGGGAGACTGAGGCAGAAGGATCGCTTGAGCCCAGGAGTTTGAGGTTGCTGTGAGCTAAGCTGACGCCATGGTACTCTAGCCCGAGCAACAGAGTGAGACTCTGTCTCAAAAAAAGAAAAAAATTGAGCCTGTGATCACAGCATTCACGGGTCATACCATACATTTAACACCTAGAAACATCTGGATAGGAGATGGAGTAGCCTGTGGGATGGAAGAAGTGTTCAGTAAAAGCAACAGCTGTGGACAGCTCTGTGGAGTTGAATGTAGTGCGTGTGCGTGTGTGTGTGTGTGTGTGTGTGTGTGTATGGTGCTGAGTTGGTAACAGAATAAAGGAATCTGAAAACCAAGGTGTGGAAGTTGGATTGGTCCACTACCATCAGTCACAGTGACTTACTTGCAGACTTCGTGCTTTTTGTCCCTGCAGTCTTAGGCTCTCCTGGGTTAGAGGTCCTGATTCTGAAGGGTGGGGCGAGGAGCACTTTAGCCATAGGACACACTAAGAATTCTGTTGACTGGAAGCTGCACCTGCCACCTGTTCACTTTGAGCTTATGACGGTGCCCCAGAAGACATAAAAAATGTTGGCTAGACCAATGAACAGTGAACACCAGGAGGAGTTGGGGTTACTACTGTACAGTGGGGACAGGGAGGATTGTCTGGCCCAGGGGATTCACTGGGCTGTCTTGTGGTGTTTTCCTACCTAGTGGTAACTGTGAATGGACAACTTAAACAACCATAGCCCAACAAAGGCAAGGCAACTATATGCCCAAGCCCCTTGGGAATAAAGGTCTGGGTCGCCCTATAAGGCAAAAACCCAGACCACCTAGAGCACTGGTCAAGGGCAAAGGGAATCTGTGGTGGGAGATGGAGGAGGAAGATGATAAATATGAATATACAGGACTAGCTGCAAAAGGCACAGATCTCCCAGGGAAGTGAAAGTCACGGCCATGAAGAATTGGACTTGCACCTCCTCTCTGGAGAGAGGTGAGGGGGCGTCCTTTAGGTCTGCATTTCATAAGGAGTCTGCCTGTGCCCGAGCAGCTGGCCCCGTGTCCTCTCCGCGCTGCTCCAGGTCACCTCCTCCCGCGATGTGGCTGCTGCCTCTGCCCTCACCCCATCTTCTGTACCTTCTGTCTCAGCCTACCTGGAGGAGACGAGGGCCTGGCTCTTGCTCATTCTTTATCGCTTGCACCGGGACAGGAGTTTCAGTAGCTCCGGTGTCCCGGTCCACGTACACGGAATAGCTGTAGCTTCCTTGGAAGCTTCCCAGGGTGGCAGGAAGCGCATCCTGGAAGTATGAGGAGGTTAACACCCTGCAGCGACAGACTGACTAATAAGAGATGGGAGATGGAAAGGAGACAGTTACTCATTACTTTCCCTCTTCAACAGATTGTCCTGAGTTGGAGTGGTTCCACTCAGCCTTTCTGTGTTGTGAACCATGAATGTGAATTCAGCAGGTAGCCTGAGGCAGGAGGAGGTATACTTGTTACTCCAAATAGAGTGTAGAAGCTTCCGTGATGTTACTAAGATGGATGGAAAAGCCATCCTCTGATGAGGAACTGAAATAGTTTGGCAAATTGAGATCACAGGAGAACTGGAAAAGATGAGATTTGGGTGTCAGATAAAGGCCTGCTAAAGTTTATCTGAGGGTTTAACAGTAATCTCTAAAATGTTGTGCTTGTTCATTGGGATGCAGGAAGAAAAGAATAGAACTTCTGTTAATGCTTTTTAAAAACATCTCATCCTTTATACATGTCTATTTTATGTATGATGATATAGGATATCAGTATAGTAGATCATATATGTAATTTATAAATAAATTTACAGTTGGCTCTGGAACAATGAGTTTGAACTGTGCGAGTTTACTTATGTGTGGGTTTTCTTCAGCCTCTGCCACCCCATGGGACAACAAGACCAACCCCTCTTCTTCCTCTTCCTCCTCAGCCTACTCAGCATGAAGATGATGAGGATGAAGACTTTGATGATGATCTACTTCCACTCAGTGAATAGAAAATATATTTTCTCTTCCTTAAGATACTCTTAATAACATTTTCTTTTCTCTAGTTTACTTTATTGTAAGAATGCATTATATAAAATCGCAAAACAATAGATACTGGGATGGATGCAGAGAGAAAGGAACACTTACACACGGTTGTTGGGACTGCCAGCTGGTATAACCTTTATGGAAAGTAGTGTGGAGATTCCTCAAAGAACTAAAAGTAGACTTGCCATTTGATCTAGCAATCTCACTATTGGGCATTTACTCAAAGGAAAAAAAGTCATTTTATTAAAAAGACACTTGCACGTGAATGTTTATTGCAGCACAATTCACAATTGCAAAGATGTGGAATCAACCCAAGTGCCCATCAATTCATGAGTGGATTAATGTGGTATTTTATACCATGGAGTACTACTCAGCCATAAAAAATGGTGAACCTAATACCTTTTGTAACAACCTGGATGGAACTGGAGACCATCCTTCTAAATGAAGTATCACAAGAATGGAAAAACAAACACTGCATGTCCTCACTACTAAATTGGAACTAATTGATCAACACTCATGTGCACATACGGAAGTAAAACTCAACAGAAGCCAAGCAGTTGGGAGTAGGGGGAGGAGGGGATGGGTAAATTCATACCTGATGGGTACAATGCACGCTATCTGGGTGATGGGCACGCTTATAACTTTGATTCAAACTGTACAGAAGCAATACATGTATCCAAACCATTTTTACTCCAGTAATATTCTGAAATAAAACAAATACAGTATATAATACATATACAAAATACATACAAAATATGTGTTGACTTTGTTATTGGTAAGCTTGCAGTCAGCAGTTCATTATTAGTCCTTAAGTTTTGGGGGAGTCAAAAGTTACACGTGGACTTTCTGCTGCATGGGGGTTGGTACCTCTAACTCTCACATTGTTCAAGGGTCAGCGGTGCATATATTAAGGGTATACTTAATAATTTTTGGCTGAAGGAAAGGTATGATAAAATACTTGATATAGACTAAGGTGTGAGTTGTCGTTGTTGGACAGTTGTCATGGTGGACTAACATGATCAAATACCAGTTTTATTAAAACAAGTCTTGCGTGTGGGAGACGGACTGCTGAGTGGAGCATTGGGGTTCTGGAGGCAGGAAGGACAAGTAATGGTCTGTGACTTCCCGGTGCTGAGGATCCGTTCTTGCTGCCTTCTCCCTCCTTGTCTGGACTCTCAGCCCTGGCCTGAATCTCATAAAGTAGGAGCTTGGCAGCGAGGATGAGCCAGCCAAGCTTCATCTGTATTTACAGCCACTCCCCATCTCTTGCATGAAGCTTCATCTGTATTTACAGCCACTCCCCATTGCTCACATCACCACCTCAGCTCTGCCTCCCCACCACCATCTCTGGAAAAATTGTCCATGAAACTGGTCCCTGGTGCCAAAAAGGTTAGGGACCACTGCTCTAGGGGACATGTATGGTTTTCCATTGCCCATATTTAGGTTCTCCAATTTGTTTAATCCATAGTTCTTGCTATATCTTCCTACAGTTTGTTGGAGAAGAAAGAATTTTTCTTTTACCTTGCTAACTTTTAAAAAATTTAATATTTTTAAGAGAAATTTTAGGTTTAATTTTGGTAGCTTCTAAATGAAAAGATAGGACACTTTTTAGTTTTTTACCTCTTGTTATTTTTTCATGATGAATGGTTCCTTGGTAGTTTATGTGGCATCTGTTTTGTAGAAATTCTGTGTAGTCTTCCCTGATGGACGTTCCTTGCTGCCTTTAGTAGCTGTTTTGATAGTTGTATTATGAAGTTGTCAAGTATAATTTTGAAATCCATCTCGCCAAGGAAGTGTTTTTATTATTCAGTATTACCATGATGATTTTATTTGGGGTAGAGCTGGGATTTTTATATCCATGGAGCCAAGAGGTGGTCAGTGCTCCCTGTTCTTTCAATAGTGTTTTAACTTTCTAGAAATAGTGGAAAAATATTTATAAACCACTCGGATACATAAGGAAAAGTTCTGTTTCAGTTATGCTCTGGTGAAATTTAAAAATATACTTGTTAAATTTTTGACTCTTCCAATCACTTACAAAGATACTTGTTATCTAAATCCATTTCTTATTGACATAGAATATGGAATCATGCGCAGGCAAATACATGAAAATAAAGTTGACTTAGTTCTATGCCCTCTTTTCTTACTGGCCACCGGTTTTATATTATAAAATGCAGTTTATCCCAAAGAAATGAGTTAGGAAAAGCTAACCAAAATCAGCCAGAAAGAGGTCTTATATTTTAATAATTGAATTCCTGAGCGTTAAGCTTTCTCTCTCTCCCTCCCTCTCCTGCCACTGGCTCCCAACCGCACATCTCTACTCCCATTTATTTTCCAAAATGAATAGCGCTTTCTTTATTTCCTAACCCCATTTTTGCTGGATGCTGTTACACTGTTCTCCCTTCCTTAGATCAGTGGCCTAAGTTTTTCATTACTGGGCATTGGTTGATTTATAAGAGATTTTGAAAAGATGTATAAATGCTTCAAAACACTAAATTGTGTAGTGCCTTGTTTATCTGGTACATTTGAATAATGGAGTATTCAAATTAAGAGAATTGTTCAGAAAGCTAAGTTTTACCTCTCTAGAAGACCATTACACATTTTAATTTTAATCATCATGATAGCCAACTTAAAAAATGCATGCTTTCTTGCTTTGTAAAAATAGGTTACATTGAACGTAATGTATGATTACTTTATTGACACACTTCTAAAAACTCTCCTTTCATGAGGATTGCTGATACAAATGGTGCTGTTTGTCCCTACTCTTAAGTGTTCTCAGGGCTGATTTTTGTTGGTCTGAGTTTTGCAGCCTCTGTTTTTGTCTCTGGTAGGCCCATGCCAATATCTCTTCTCTCCTCCTTTCATCCCCTTCTCGTCATCTTTTTTCCAAAATACAACATTCATACAGTACACACACTTTTTGCTGCTTCTAGTGGTTTGAGTGCTTGAGAAAATTATGTCCAAAGTAGCATAAAATAAGGGCTTTAATCCGAGGCCAAGAGACCACTTTGAATAAAATATCTAAAACTCGATGTATTTATTGTCCGGCGTCTCTGGTCAGTGACCTCATTTTATTTGCTTTTCAGTCCTTGGCTGTGCTAGAGAGTTGAATTGCTAAATTAATTGTCACTTTACGTTAATTGAGATGTTACTATAAAAATATCACATTTAGATAGTTATGTAAGAATTTTGAAACAGAATTGATTATGGAAGCCTATCCAAGAAAATACAACTGTCTTCTTTGAATAGTGTTTGCCAAATACCCATAGATACATAAAACATACCTGAAAAATATCCAAAGCAGAAGAAAAGGATTCTGTTTTTGCTTTTTAGAAAATTACTCTCTCAAAGTAATAGCAGTGTTTAGATAGTCACAAAGGAAAAATAGGGTGTTACGAATTTTCTATGGAAGGATATATAAAAAAAAACCTCTTATTGAAAACATTTTTTTAAAAAATAATTTGACTCTGGCTTAATGTTTAAAAGAAGTAGAATGTTACACCACTCCTGAGTGCACTAAAATGGAGAGTTAGATGACAAGGAGAACTGTAAAACTTTGCTGTTTGAATTTTATGTTCGGTAGATTCATATTGCATTTGTAAAAGTGGTAACATTGGACACAGAGACGGTCAATAAATCAGGTCAGGCCAGGTTTACATGAGCTTTTAAAAATACTGTCTTAATCTGCCGTGTACCCTATTTAATAGTATTTCGGGGAAGTCCTGTTAGCAGGTTTAGCTCTGTTCTATTAAACACAGCAGATTTTGTAAACTCACTGAGTTGTAACAGATGTTTGTGGCATCAGGGTATTTGTGAGTAGCCCGGACAACTAGTATTAATACATATTCAACAAAACATATTCTAAGCCTTTCTCAGACTATCTACGAAGAGGAAAGTCTTCAAACCTTTTGAGAAGAGGGTTTAAAATGTTTTTTGAGTTTGAGGTTGAGTCAGGATCAGGACTGAATGAATGGAATAAGGGACATCATTTAAATATAACTCTTTATTACTCATTAACCTCATTAAAGACAAACTTTAAGGCAACAGAAATTTTCCCAGAAGAGGGTCATTTTTTTTTTTTTGTATTTTCAGTTCTTTTATGTTGCTCATATGTCTTTCTTGGGCTTCCTCGATTTTTGATTTATTACATATTTCTAGTAATTATCAAATTTTTTCCAGTGTTAAGTCAAAATTATTGTGGCTGCTAAGAAGTCAACAACAACAAAAAATAACCTCCAAAGTAATTTTTGATTATTTTTCACTTATCTTTGATTTATACTTGTAGTCAGGTAATAGGGTTTACCGTTTATTTAAATATTAAATATAATATAGAAGGGTAAAAATAGTTCTGCTTCTGTTGGAGTATTCAGAATTCAAGAGACACGTGTGTAAGAGAGGAATACAATCACTATTTCTTTATTTCCAGAATAGAGATTTATTTTAAAAGTGTCAAGGGAAAATTTTCAGTAATATATATGTATTCTTGAAGAGTCTGTTCTATAAACTGAAGTGGAGTGATCATAAATGTGTTGTACAGAGGAAACAATTTAACTAAATATTAAATATGATTGCAAAAGGTGTTGGGAATTTTTGAGGCAAAAAGTGTGAGCAGCTTTGGGCTTGGCAGTTGATTGAAGAGTTCAGTGAATTCATATTGTCCTGGGCTGAACTATGTAGTGTTTCCCAAATTCACCTAATAACAAGGCTCCCCAGGGTAATGGTGTGTGTGTGTGTGTGTGTGTGTGTGCGCGCGCATGTGTGTGTGTGTATGAGTGTTAAAACACATTTCTGGACCCTTTGTAAAGAGATCGTGATGGAATAGAGTTGGAGTGGGACCCATGAATTTGTATTTTTAACAAGTACTCTAGATGATTCTTACTAAGCACAATTGGCAAACATTCTCACGGGCTAAAGAGTTAGACTGTCACATAGCTTCAGACCTCAAAACTACCGATTGCAGCTGAGGGACAAAGAGCAATTCTTACACTGTTTGAGGACTATTTGCCGTCAGAGTTGGTGGATGACTTTATAATACTGATGTTGGGAAATAGCTCTTGTCATACAGTTGCATTGTTTCTTCATCATAATAGCCAGTGTTTATTTAGTGTTTAAGATGTGCCACACATTGTGTTTATCATGTACAGCATTTATGATTATTATTTTATATGCCTCATCTAATTGTAATCGTATTTATAGATGAGGAAACCAAGTTTTTGACGTAACAAGCGTCAAATTGAATGAGTGGTAGAGGTAAGATTTAAACCCAGGCAGTCTGCTGCCAGAGTAAGTATTCTTAACCAGAATATAGGCATCTTGTACGCTTTGGTTTTCTCTTCCTTTGATAAGAGTTTACAATCCCAAGGTCTTCAACTTGCGTCCTTCACATGTGTGTTTACTATTAATACTTGCAGACCGTTGGCTGAAAGTTTAGCTGCCTCAGTCCTCGTGATAACTTTTATGGTGACATCCGCCAAGTCGGGCAGAGCCACAGAAAGGAGCATTTCATCAGGACACTGATAAAGTGAGGGGCCGACTGTGGGAGAGGCTGAGGGCTGCATAGTGTAATTTACCGTTTTGAGTCCTCATGATTTAGAAATACTGAAAATTTCTCTTCTCTCCTTCCTCACTCTACCCGACCCCCCAGAGTTTTAAAGCAGCTTAATTAATCTTAGCCTTGAGAATCTTTTCACCTGCATTGCCCTTCCAGAAAGCATCATCCAGAGAGCAAAACAGAAGATGGGTAGTGTCCTCACCAAGATAGTTGGCTTTATGGGAGTCGCTGAGGTTGTTGACCTTCCTTCCCGTTGAGCATCCCAGGAGCGTTTTAGTGTATGTTTCTCAAGCGACCCCTATAAAGCTTTTCTCTGCAATTCAGTTGGAAGCAAAAGAAAAACAATGGCTAGTCCTCATGGCGTACTTCTAGAATGTAATTTTGCAGTGCAGCCTCCCCTTCTTCATACTGGACGAGAACTTGATCTCTTTGTTGCTCTCTTTTGGCTGAAAAGAAGATGTCTTTGAGACACCACTGCATAGAATTCCCAGTGACTACGTTGAATAGTAACTCTAATCTGTCCTTTCTGTCTTCAGGGAGAGAAGACATTGGGAAATGCCTTCAGACTTTCTGGGCAAAGGGAAAGTAAAAGGCAAATATTAGAAAACAGTTTCATTTTTATGCAATTTAAAATGTGTCTATATGGTTTTTTTTTTTTTTTTTGGAGGGGGTGAATTGTTTTTTTGTTTTTAGATCTTTTATTTCAGACTATTATGGGAGTACAAATGCTTTGGTTACAGAAATTGCCTTTGCACTGCCTGACGAGTTTAATTCATGCTTTTTTTCCCCTCTCTTCTTTTGAATGCATTTGATTCAATGGGTATCACTTTTTTTTAAAATTGTGATTCAATTAGAATAGTATAGTATTTGTGATTGGGATAAGTGTTCTCTATTTAGGTAGATCTGTAGGGTGATCCCCAATTTTCCTTGTCATTTGCTTCTGTTTTTATTTTTTTACCGAAAGCCATTCTTTCATCACTGTATCTACAGAAAGAAATTCTATTTTCAGTGCCCCATTGGCTATACTAAGCCAGGATTTGCTGTTTGGGAAAGATTTACAAATTTATAATCAGAGATCATTTGTGCAAAAAGAACTTTTGGATTCAGATGTGAGATTTTGTATTAGTGTAGAGTTTATATTTGAAGAGTGTGTAGGGGATGATTTATTTCATGCCATTTCAGGGATTGGTAAAACAGGGATTGGTAAAACAGGGATTGGTAAATAGCCCAAGTATAGAAGTTTATTTAAGGATTATTTAGATATTATGGTGGGAAGCAAAACTATTTTGAGGTCTTTCAGTTGTTTTACTATTTTATTTGGTCAGCATATGACCCTTCAGTGAACAAGACAAGGACTATTAACCACCTAAAATGAGTTAAGCACTCACCTAGGACAGGCCAGCAGCTGGGAAGGACAAAGGCAGAGTGCCAGCATTGTCCAGCTTGCCCCTGCTGCTCCATGTGACCTCAGGCCAGCCCTGTCCCATCTTTGGACTTTGATGTCCTCAGTTGTAAAATAAAAATGACCATATCACCAACACTTTGCCTTCTTATGTTTTGCCTTTGCCAACACATAGGGTCAAGAGAAACTGTGCCCTTCTGAACTATAAAACAATGATCTAAAAATAAGGTGATGGTATTGTTACTCATGTTTTTATATATAGTCACAGTCCTTGAGGAACTTACAGTTTGTGTGAATAGGGCTTAGATAAAAACAAATATTTAGAGAACAGTGTAAAGTAGGATACAACCAAATGCAGTTCGTTTTCAACAGTTTATGCATTTACAGGAAACCAGGAAAAAGATGGATGGATGTAGGTAGATGAGTCAGGGGAGGCTTTCAGGAGAAGGTGGGCTTTGAGCTGGATTTTTGAGTGTGGGTAGGGCAAAGGGTGCGAACAGAGACGACACCTAGACCAGAGAATGATCGTGGTTGGGGAAAGGATGGTGGCAGGTAAGCTGAGCAACCTGACGTCACCCAAGGGCATAGAATTCACAATCGTCTGCCTTCATGTGCTCTGTGGTTCCTGGGACTCGGCTTACTCCTTCCTACCTTCTTGCCCTTTGCATATAATATTATAGTTTTTTTCTGGAATTGTTTTCCTCTCCCCCTTCTCCTTCCAATCCATTCATATACCTCATGACGGATCATCACACTGCACAGTGAAGCCTGTCCTCCTGTCTTCCTCTAGTACCTCCTGGAAGAGTCCATCACACTTAGCATTAGCTCCTGTTAGATGTCGTGCTATGTGGTTTAAATGTATCATTTCATTTTGTCCTAACAGCTTCATGAACTAAATAATACTATTATTATCCCTCTTTTATAGATGATTAAAAAAACCCTGAGACTTTGGACATTTAATTTGTCCAAGGTCCTCCAGCTAAGAATGAGTTCTGAAACTTCCCAAGAACTGAAAGATAATGTTTAAGTTGTTGATTTTAAGAAGTTTTTTTTGCATAGAAATACTTAAAAAAAAAAAAGAGAGACAAAAATATTGGAAACTTTCTCCATTATCCTTTTCCCTCTGGACTTTGTGAAGCATTAGATAAAATGAACTTTATGATTAAATAAAGTATAAATAATTTGAGAGAGTTAAGAGTTAATTACAACTGGATCAGGTTTTCAAGAATGTATTTTTTCTTCTCACTATGAGACTTTATGCTGTATAAGTCACAAGAACACTTTATTATGATTATAGGATTCTGTTATTTCATTTTATGTATACAAATGAGTTGAATATACACCAAGGCAAATGGATTAAATGTTTAAAAGTTATTTGTTTATTTTTAACTGGGAGGAGTACTTTCCCTGGGGGCTAGAAATGTTTCGTATTTGGATATAGGCGTCGTAGTTGTCTGCCACTATTATGGTGACAGACAGGTGCTATAGACATTGCATTCACTGTTTGACTTCCTGCTTTCTCCAGGCCATTGGTTCTGGCTGAACCCCAAGCATGTGTGTTGAGAATGGTCTGGCCTAGGACTGTGACAACAGGACTGTTCCCTTGGCAGCAGAGCTGCTGAGAGGCCCAGGTAGGTTCCAGGAGCTTCCAGATCTACCCAGAAGCTTCCAGATCTTCCCAGGAGCTCAGTAAACTGCTCTGCCTCTGGGAAACTCCTCAGTGGGTGGTAGGTTTTTTTTGTTTTGTTTTTTGAACTTTGTTATGCCAGGAGTTGAATCTGGCCTAAAATTATCTTGGTCCAAGGAGGTCAGTGAAGAGAGAGAGAGAGAGAGATTGTTGAGGTAAACATAGAGAAACGTCGTGATGAATGTGGAATTGGAGCTGAACTTGGGGGATGGGAGAGTTCACTTCATGTTGCACAGAGGACATGAGCAAAGACCTAGAAGCAATGCCATATGGTGTGTCTTAATGGAAGTTTTGGTAGGATTGGAGGAAAATGTTTCGTGGGGTCACAGAATTCGCTTAGCCTACAACTTGGTTGCACAGAGAAATGCGTAGTATAGTTTGTGTGTCATTGATGTGGACTTTCTAATAAGGCTCATTGATTAGCAGGAAAAAAAATGTAACTGTGAAGCCAGTTTGGATTCAAAGTAGATTGAACGTATAATTTAAACAATTCCTTTGGGTAATAATACCTCTCTCTAGGGAATGTTGTTCTTCTGTCAGTTCTCTCTCCCTCCTTCCTGGCACTTCTCTAAGATGGGGAGATATATGGGACCGAGGATAGGACAGGGGTGTGGAGTGCAGAGTTTGTACTTATTATTCCTCGCCCCTGTCTCTGGGCCACCATCTTGTTTCCGTAGTTGCTGAATGGCCTGCTAACCTCCAGTGCGCATGCTTGCTGCTAATTAACTCATGGTTCATTCTTTTTCATGTCTTTCATTGAGTCCCCCCTGGCTGACTCCAAGCTTCTCCTTGGCTCTTGCTGGACCGTCTAACCCTTGGATGTCTGGCTATGACTCCTACTTGGTCTTGCCATGAGTATTCCATCCTGCAGACCTTGTTCTAGAACTACCTCAATTTATGGTAGTGATTTACACCCTAGAAGCTTCCTGGCCAGATTCTTAGCTCTGTCTGGTTGGGTCTACCCTACACAGTTCAGGAAAGTAAAAAGCAGTGTCTCCCCTGCCAACCACACTGTGGTTTACTTTGATACGACTCCACTCCAGGTCGTTACGTGGCCTAAGACTTTCCAGTGGGACAGGAGCTAGTGAGCAGAGTGGACATGTGGGCAGTGGAGAATGAACGCGTATCTACTCATCTGTTCTATTCTTCTCATCTCCTCTTTTCCCACAATTCTTCCAATATCAAGAATGGGCAGAATTACCCTCTTCCTCGTTCCCTTAGATCTTCCTTATATAGGATTCTAAATTTTAGCTCAGCAGAGATGGGACAGAAAGGATAAAGGACCTTCACGCAGTCAGTCTGTTCTCAACACAATAAACTTGATTTTCAAAGCTCTTGTTTTTATGCAAAACCTTTATTTTCTGAATGTCAGAAGTTGCATATTTCTTCTTTCTTGGTCTTTGCATATGTATTTCTTCTACAGTATACCTCCCCAAGATGGAAGCTTGGGACAGATTTGGGAAAAGGTCACGTGCTCAAAAAGTCCAAAGGTAAAAAACACACAAACATTTTATAGTATGTTACAAGTGGTGAAGAAGTGACTCAGAAAGTTGACCCAATTTCTTTGAAACAGATTTTCCAAATTGTATATTGTAGGACTCAGTTTTAGGAAGTTTAAAATGTTTCCTTTCAAAAAGATTAATGGACAAATAGGATATCTGCCTCTGGAAGAGACACAACAAACATTAGCTTCCTGAAAAAGTTCTGAAAAAGTTGTGCAGTGGGAAAAAAGTACGTTAAATCTTGACCATGAATCATTTTAAAAAAGTTATTAATTATCTAGTGATTCCTAGTAGAAAACAGTTTTTAACTATGGCTATACCTAACTTACCGGGCAGGGTTGTGGCCCCGGCAGAGAAATCAGAGATTTGAATGGCTCTTCATACAGGTTGCTTTGTAATACTTTTTTGTCAAGGACCATTACCAGACTGTAATGAAGGTATTTGTCAGCGTGAGCCTATAGTTCAAACCTGTTCACCCAGTATTTACTTTGAACTGAACACCAGGTAGAAATCATTTTCTTTGGGAACCATTTTTTGGTAAAGTAGTTTATGTGATGTGGAAACTATTTTGTAACACATATGCCTAAGCAGTGAGCCTTTTGTTAGATCCAATTAGAGCTTTCTCTTCTGATTAAATGTGAGAGTCTGAAATGTTTCACTTGGCTGCGGGCAAGCTAATTCACTTGGGACCTCTTCTGCGTCAGCCTGCTGCAGACGGAGAGCATAATATTAATAATATTTGTGTTTACATAATTCTAGAATTCATTATAGACAGAAATAGCTGGGATATACACTTGTCTGAAGTCATGTACTAACTAATATTACTTATTAAAGAGTTCGCCTATGATACACAAAATGCATAAATATCTTGTGCCGTGGGATATGGTATGACTTAGAATTATGTAATTAAAGAAGCATAGAGTTTTCTAGGTGTGAGAAACTAAGCCCATTCCTCCATATACCATTTATGGAAGCAGAGAAATGAGGCCAAGAACTTAAATAACCATTTTAGGATCTTACAGTGAGCACTAAAATATAATTTTATCTTCATTGGTGAACTGAACAATAACATTTAGGTAACTGTTTTTGGATAAAATATTGCACCGAAACTCAAGGAATCAGATTCCTTTTAAGATGTTAAACCACATGTTCATTAGGGTTGTTCAATTCCCCATTGTCTCTGTAAAATGTATTTTACTTACTGAAAGGAAGTATATTTACAAAATTTATAAATATGTGAAGAAACAGCCTTGACTTTTCTTATTTGTTATGAAAATATGAGTGTTTTGTGATTGAAGATTCATGGGAGCTGCTACTTTGTTTCAGAAGACTTTTGTCCCTTAATCAGACTGGTTTGTGTCCAATGAAATGAATTTACATTGCAGTTATGAGTCAGACTTCGTTACTGTTCCCAAAAGTTGAAATGGGTTTTAAATAGAAAAGTCACAGCACAATTATATCGTTCTGATGGGGATAGGAGGATTACTAGGCTCAGTAGTGTGAAAAGTGAAAAAGCAGTGTGGATATAGGTGGAGATTCTGGAAAACCCCTTGCTTTTAACCTATAATGCCCTGGGAATGAATAAATCTGTTATATTTTGTCCTAGACTTTTAGTTCTTTATGTTGAAATTTCCATATCCTAACACATAGTAGCAGCTGAAAAGTTATATATAGAATGAAGAAAATGAATGAATGAATAATGTAGATCTAGAAAATTGTAGCCAATAATAACAGTATCACAGAAGATTTTCCATACAATTTAGAAGCTCCCAGTTCCCTTAAAATGTACATTTGATACTTTCCTTGCCTTGATATTAGGACCCAACCAATGCAAGTCAACAAATATTTTTCCAAGCATTACATTTTGTGAAATGACATGTAAGTGTGGTTCAGTTTAGCTTTATTTAAGAAAACTAGTCTGTCATTATCTAAATGGAACATTGTCCTTACAGTGTCAAGTTGATCATAAGGGGGATAGGTAAAACTTAAACTCAGGTTGAGTCAAGTCACTAAACAGCATTCAGTGAATTTGGTCCGTGACGACAGTGAGTTTCTACCTGTCAGGTCCGGAATTAACGTGCTTTTCCATCATAACTGGGAGTTTGAACAAAACGACTTGGTTGGCTCCGTGATTCACTTTGACTGCAGTGCTCATTGTTTAGCAATGTTTAGCCTTGTTGAGCTGAACTTTGAACTAGTTACTTAAGTTCTTGAAGGCCTCTGTTTGCTCAATAGTAAAATGACAGTAAAATGTATCTCACAGGGTTTTGGTGAGGATGAAATAGATCATTTGGTGTGTCAGGGGCTTAGCACAGTTTCTGAGCAGGTTCTTGTACCAGTGACTAGTAATTCCTTCCGCATTTTTCATCGTCTCTATTATGTTACTCTGGCATAGGTCAAAATATAAATGACTGAGTTAGTTGTGCTTCCAGTGCTTTAGTGTTCCTCTCGTTATATTCAGGGCTTCCAGATAAAATACCAAAAACCCGGTTAGATTTAATCTCAGATAAATAGCAAATAATTTCTTAGTATGAGGACATCCTGAATATTGTTTGGGATATACTTATGCTTAATAATTATTTGCTGTTTATCTGAAATTCGAATTTAACTGAGTATCTTATAATTTTATTTGATACATCTAGTAATTCTATTATATGTTGAATTTACATTATTAGCAACTGATATTCTTTTGTCTTAATATATTAAAGACATTAAATAAATTCATAATAAATATTAGATAATTGCTAGTTATTTGTGTATTAAAATTTTGTTTTATAATGAAAGTCATCTATATTAAGATAATCAGATTTGATGTAAAAATATGGTATATTTTTATTACTAATGCCTGTGTCTTAATTCTTGAATGAAGAAAACTTTTCGTAGTGCGTTGCGGTGATAGCAAATCCCTTGAATGTGTCAGCCACACCTAAGACATTATCACTGTGGAGAACAACATATGATGCTTTGTAAACTTTAGAGAACAGAAAGGAAATTCAGCCTGGATCCAGCATTATGTGTAACTGAACTTTGTTTTATATTGTGTCAGCATTTTAAATAGTGACTAGTAATGAAAACTTAAGAATTTTTTTTGCAGTGCAATGTTTTACTGATAATATTTGTCAGTTGCAAATTTCTGTTTTGCAATTATTTATAATTGTCGCTTTGTAGCCTTTTAAAACCAAGTGAATATCAAATTTGTTCATAATGCTATTTTATATAGTTTTTACATTTTCTCTCATATACTTAACACTTTTTTCTAATTAATAGGTGTTATATACCCAACATAAAAATTTGGGGATTTACAGAAAATTAGACCGAAGAAAAATTACCCATGGCTACAATACCCAAAGAAAATCACAGATAGTATTTAGATATTTTAGTCTTTACCTTTTTCTCTATACATATTTTCAATTGGTCATAATTATTATGTTATAATATAGCAACATTACATAATTATTATTTTAATGGCTACTTAATGTTACTTCCTGCCTAATAAAATAATTTACTCAGCTACTCCCATAGTGTTAGACATTTAGTTTGGTTGCAGCTTTTTTTATTAGAAGTAATGTTAGATGAGCAGTTTTGGTCATATAGCTTTTTATGTGGTTATGATTTTGCTTTAGGCTGGTAACCAAAAGTAGAATTTTAGTGATTCAAAGAAATACATACATTATAAGATTCTAGATACACACTTTCGAACCTGCTGTATGAAAAGATTGTGCTTATTTTTGTCAACACTGGTAGTTTTATAAGAGTTCCTGTTTTATTTCACCATTGACCTTTCTTATATTTCCCAAAATTTTTACTCATATGCTAACTTTTTTTTTTTTTTTTTTTTGTTGAGACAGAGTCTCACTTTGTTGCCCAGGCTAGAGTGAGTGCCGTGGCGTCAGCTTAGCTCACAGCAACCTCAAACTCCTGGGCTTAAGCGATCCTACTGCCTCAGCCTCCCGAGTAGCTGGGACTACAGACATGCGCCACTATGCCCGGCTAATTTTTTCTATATAGATTTTTAGGTGTCCATATAATGTCTTTCTATTTTTAGTAGAGACGGGGTCTCGCTCAGGCTGGTCTCGAACTCCTGACCTTGAGCAATCCACCCGCCTCGGCCTCCCAGAGTGCTAGGATTACAGGCGTGAGCCACCGCGCCCGGCCGATATGCTAACTTTTAAAATAAAATTTAAAAATTTTTGCATTTCTTCGATTATTGTTAGGTCAAAGCTTTATAAATGTGTTTGACCCCTGACATGTTTTTGGTTTTTACTTTTTATGATATTTAAATCAAATTTTTAGAATGGCCCTGTGTTATGGGCACACGAGGGGAACATAATAGATACTTGTTGCTTGACAATTTGTATGTAGGTAGAACATTACATGAAATTGTCACTTAATCTCTTGTTTCACCTTTTTTTATATCATAATTTTAAAACATTTTAAATTACCAAACTATGCTATACTTAGAACGCTCTGTTATTTCTTATATTCAAACAAAATTGCATAGCCACAACAAAATGAAAACAAGTTCACTTAGAAATGAGGCTGCAGTTACTCTGTGAAACGCACGGCCCATCAGTTCTTTATAACGTATAAGCTTCAGATGACACCGCTTTCCAGTTTTGGAGGATCACACTGTGACTGTACATCAGAAGGTGCAAATAATAGGTACCTTGTACAGCTGTTTCCTTTAGTATGACCTGTTCTCATTTAGTGCTTTTTTACCATTTACTTATTTCTCTCTCTCTTTTGTGTACACGGTATAGCTCCTTCCTGCCACCTTCTAGAAAAAGAGAAATGATATTTTATATGAGTAGTTTTATCCTTGTCTTTCTAAAACACATCCGTTTTACTCTTCAGAAACGGTGGCCAAGAACTGTCAGGATTCAAGGATACCATTCAGCTTTCCATAGCTTTCTACCGTCTAGAAAAGTAGTTTTTGCAGAGAGTGAAATATTTATCTGGTCTCTGCCATTGTCCAAGATTTGAGGCAAGAGTAGAGCCAGGCATTTACCCTGAGGTGAGCGAGGGACTCAGGATTTCATTGTGGAGTCTGAGTTCTTAGAAAAGGTGCAGGTCAATGCCACCTCTTGGTTGTTTGCAGTTGTCTAAACCCAGAATACAGTAGATGAATTTATAGCTTTTTTGACCCTAAAGAGATTGGCAATTGACTAAGATCCAAATGGCACAGTCCTTTTCTGTCTTATGTGCTTTAAAATGAGACTGTTAGGGAGTAAGGAGAGAGAATAAAGCAGGCTGTTGCTGTCTGTCCCTTCTCAAGAAATCCAGCTTTTGTGGCGTGTTCCCTTAGTGTTCTACAAGTTGGCATTATTTTCTTACAAGCCAATCAGAGTATTTTTGCTAGTTGGTGTTAGAGACTTGCTACAGTTTGTTCAGCACTTGTTGGCCATGTACTGTCTTTGATGAGTGCCATATTAACTTGATATACTCAGAATACTAAGCAATATGTGGAAATTGGAAAATCATGCAACTTAGAAAACCATAAATACGTGTCTAACCAAATCCTATCAATAGTTGAATAGGTAATTTTTGTTTCTGTCTCTTGGAAGAGCATCTGGTCAGTTTCTCTATTAAAAAAATCAGCATAGGGGAGAAGGTGTAGGTTTGGTGTGTGACTGGGACCTTGGAGTAAATTGTGTTGTGTTACTGTCAGGAGGTCAGGGATACAGCAAGATAGGCATGTAAGCCTACGTGAAACGTTTCATCACACAGACAAAGCAAATGCAAGTTTGATGTGTACTTTATATGGCATGTAGAGCCAAATTAAATTAAAAAGTCTATTCTCAAAATACCTAAGATTTATTTCGTACCTATCATTTAAGTCTCTTCTGTTATAAAGACATAACCTAAATGGTGTTTCTTTAAGCTGTTGATAATGCACGAAGCCAGAGAAGAAATAAGCCAAGTAGGAAATCCTATTGGGGTGCATTGTGTCTCTTTCACCCCTGTGTTTTGAGTGGCTGTCTCAGTGTCAGGCACATTGTAGCCAGTTAATTGATGCTGATTTCGATTGGTCTGGAATTCTTTAAAGCAGGGATCACGTATCTGTGTTAGTCACATATATATGTGTGTATATATAGTGCATAGCATAGTGTTAGGAAGATTGAGTAGAAGATTTACTGGTTATAAGGAAACTTCTGTCAGTCATATGAAAATAAAACTGAGAAAAATATAGCATAATAAAGGTTAGAGGTAGCATAATAAAAAGTAATGAATCTGTGTTCTCAAATATTAATCTTCAGACTCAGTATATTTAGTCATGATAATAAGGCTATCAGGTTATATAACAAGGATATCTCAATGTGTAGTGCTCAATCATTAGAAGAAATACTAAATAGAAGTTAATTTCTTACTCATATAAGTCCAAAATAGGTCTTCTAACCAACAGATGGTTCTCTGATTAGTAATTTCGTTTTATGGTTCCGCCATCTTTCTTGTGTGGCTTCCATGGTGCTTATGTGCACTAAACCCACTGAAAGCAAAGAAAGAGCAGGAAAATTGCACATCAGAGCAGGAGAATTGGGCCAGGCCTGGAGGTGTTTCCCATATATTTGCCCACATGCCTTTGGCTAGAACTCGGCCATCGGTCCTCACCTCGCTGCAAAGGACTTAGAACATGGTATTGCTGTGTGCTAGACTATAGATAATCAGCTGCAACTCAGGCTCCTTAAATCACTATTTCTTTTCATTTGTGAATAAAATGACTTCAATTAATTATTATACTCTTATCTAGGCCGATTATTAAGAGAATTGATGGCCCTTTAAAAAATCATGCTTATACCAAACACTTCAGTGCAATATTCCTAAGTTTAAATTCTAAGTTTAAGAACTGCTAAGCTTCGCTACCTTGATTATGACAACTTTCTCAAATGCCAGGGAGGGAACCTTTAAATCCAAATATTTTCTCTGTAGAAAAGGCCCACCCACAATAACATTCATTGGCAGAAGGAAATGATTTATTGCTCCCTGTGAATGAGTGCCAACAAAAGTTTTCTCCTGAAACACGGTGCCAGTGTTTCCATATAAACACAATTTTACCATATTCAGAGATGTGGAAATTTATTTTTTCATAGAATTTATAGGTTTTGAGATGTAAGGGGGTCCTCATAAAGTCCGCATACGGTTTGAAGACCTGAAAATATTTAACTTTTATAGTTCAAAAGTTTATGTTGTAGAAATTATAGAAACAATATCTAGAGGACATTTCAGGCCTTTTTTTTCTCTTCCAGGTTATGTGGTCTGCTTGCCAGAGGATGCTGTTTTATATTCTCATTCATTAAACAAGCGTTTATTGAGCATCAACTGTGTGTCATGTGATGAATTCACTTAGTCCTTAATCCTCCGGAATTTAGTCAGGGGAGAGAAGCTCTTGACCTATGGACTCTGACACACAGTCCATGCGATTACAGAGGAAGCAGTGAAGGAGGAAGAGAGTAGTCTCTGAGTCTCCTCAGAAACTTTGTAATGTTTTCACAGATGACAACATGCCCCCTCAGCTTTGGAAAACCAATAGGTATTTGCCTGGAGTGCAATGGGTTGGAGTATTCAAGGCAAAGAACAGCGTGAGCAAAGTTGTGAAAGCTTTGGGAGCATCTGGCATGATTGAGATCCTGGAATTCTGAAAAGCTGGAAATTTGGGGACTTAGGAGGCGCTGTGGAATGCGCACCTGTCCCAATTGGTTGGACTGGCTTTACACACCATACTGAGGACTTTTTTGGTTTTTTCTGTGAGCACTGGAAGCTATGGAAGGTTTTGATTTGGGCAATGAGATAATCAGATTATATCTGCATTTTAGAAAGAAAACCCTGTTGGCTCTGGAAGTGATGTGTTGGTGTTGAAAAGACCAGGGGCAGAGGAAAGAGGATGAGCACAGTCACTGGGAGAGGGAGCACCGAATGGATAGGAAGGACAGTTCACAGGTAGAATTGCTAAAACTTTATTAGTTGCTTTTTGAAATTGGTGTCTTAGTTTGTTGTGAGAAATTGAAAAAAAATAACAGTATGTACACTTGAGTAGCATATTAGACCCAAACATTAATAAACTTACTTTAAATACAGTTTATAGACTACATTATGTCACAAATCCAGAAAGTCGTATAAAAGTTAAAAATGCACAAGAGAATTAAGATGACCTTTATTGTTTTCTTACTGTGACAGCAGAAAATGTTTGATGTTTTACTCTCTTTCCTGGCTTCATCTCACACAGGGATTTTAACCATTGTCCTAATTTTATTAACTAATTGGTTGATTAATTAAACATATTTATAGAGCACATAAATAGGCTCAGAAATGGTGCAGGTCATGAAGACAAATTATAAGACTGCTGCCTGCTTGGAGTTTATATTCTATTAAGGAAGATGGACAATATATCACACAAACAAGAAAATATGTATACAGTGGCAGGTGGTGATAAGAGCTATGGAGAAAAATAAAGCAAGGTGAGGGACAGGCAAAGGTTGAGGATCTGCTGTTTTATGGATGGTAACAGGGAGGGTCGTTCAGAGAAAATAACATATGAGGAGAGACCTGAAGCTACGGAGGAAACCAGCTACGTGGGTTCCTAGGGACAGATCCCCAAGTGGAGGAGCAGCAAATGCCAAGGTTGAGGTGGAAGCCTGCCTGGCCTGACACGTGTGAGGAACAGTAGGGACGGCAGCGTGGCTGGAAGAGTGTGACACGGGGGATCGTGGAAGGAGATGATGGGGTGTGAGAGGGAGACGGAGGGCAAATCAGTGGAGTCTTGTAGGCTACTGTCAGGATCTTGGCATTTTCTCTGTTTAAAGAGGATGGAGAGTTTTGAGTAGAGACCTGACATCATCTAATCTTGAACAGCTCTGGCTGCTATGCTGAGAGTAGATCGTGGTGGTCCAAGGTGGGGGGGGGGGGCAGTGAAAAGGCTGCCTCAGTAGTCTGGTTAAGAGAGAACATGGTGGCTTCCAACAAGTGATAGTGGTGGAGGTGGTGACAAGTGGTCAAGTTCAGACTGTGTGTGCTGACCAGTTGGATATGTGGCGTGAGAGAGGAGTCAAGGATGACACCAAGGTTTTGGTCTGTACAACCAGAAGATGGACCTAGCAGTGTCAGGATGGGGAAAGTCAGAATGTAGGGTGGAAAGGTGAGGAGTTTAGTTCTGGGCTTCGTAAGTTGGTCTGTCTATGAGACACGCAGGTGAAAATGCCACATAGGCACTTGACACATACAATTCTGAAGCTCTAGGTAGAAGTGTGAGTATGTTGTGATTATATTTGGGGAAGAAGGAGAGTTAACCTAAAACTGTTGGCAAATAACTCAGATACCATCCATTCAAAATCAAATACTTAAAAAGATAACATTTTAGTACCAATAAAGATGTGGCATAATGACAAGAAAAAAACAGATTGTTTTTGTAAACATGTATTTCTCTTTGGCCATTTTCTGTTTCACTCATATTATCTCAAAATTATTTTTGAACAGATGCTCATCTTTATAAATTCAGAACTTGGCAAAGGAGTACTTAAAAAAAATGGTTGATCCTTAATTTGAGGTTCAGAAAGTAGGTTTTCCTAAATGCACGGCATGTTACTGCCATGCATAAACATGATGCTTGCTAGTTGTTTACTTATCCTCCTTCTGCTTTTCAGTAGTAAGTTTTGGACAGGGTAGCAGAGTGAGTGCCAAAGAGCAGAGTTGCTTAATTGTTAAAGACTGTGGACTGTGGAACTTGTCCTGGCTCTGCAGTTTATTAGCAGGCTGAACTTAGGCAAATGACTTCCCATTCTTAGGCCTCATTTTCCCTCTTAGTAAACTAGAGATAATGCAAGTATGGGATTGTTGTGAGAATTAAACAAGTCAATGCATAGAAAGTGCTTAGAACAGTTCTGGGCACGTAGTAAACTAGTGCATAAATGTTAGATAATGTATTATTATCTGCCATTAAATGTTTACTATGTGTCAAAACACATACTGGGAACTTTGTATAAATTATTGTACTATCCATATATTATTGTACTCTTAACTGTATTTTTTGCACAGAATGTATTTACCACACAAAATAGCAGCATTAATGGGAAATTAAATTTGAAAAATGCAGAAAGTTCTGCATTTGAACTCTACCGCCTCCAGTTAATGAGGTGTTTTCATTTCTTTCCTAGTCTCTTTCAGACAGACCAGTTCACTTGCATATTTAGTGTATCTTTTTGTCATTTTTCCGTGTTGCAATATGGTCATAATAGTTACACATTTTAAGGTAACAAAAATTACTCTGTCATGTCTCTGTTGATGGATATTTGTACTGTTATAAACAGTGCTGTTATATACTATTGTGAAATATGCATAGTTTCCAGCAAATAACTCTCCTTTATTTTCACTTAGTTCTTGAGGTTAAATTCCTAAAATTGGTATTACTAGGAAAAGGAATAGGTGCTTCTTGCTCTGTGGAAACATTTACCAAATTGGTTTCAATACTGTGCAATATACCTTCCTGTTAATGATACATAGTCAATATTGGTCATGATTTTTATTTTGCTAATTTGAGTGGTATTGGTAATATTTTTTATTTTTCTAATCTGAGGGGATATTGTGGTAAAGAACATGGGTGCTGGAATTAGGGTGACTGGGTTCAGATTCCAGAGTTGCACTTGGCTAGATGTGCGAGCTTGGGAAAGTTACTTACCTCCTCTAAGCGTTTGGAGTTTCCTGGCTGTAAAGTGTGAATAATGCTATAGCCTGCAGACTGCGGTTATTGTAAGGAATAAATAACATGATACGTATAAAAATAGCACAGTGTCTGATATTTTATAATTTATAATTATGATAGCCAATTTGTTTCTTTCTGCACTTTTGGCTAGTAGCATGATCAATTATGCCAAACCGTTCTGATGGTTGTTTACACTTTTATTTCCTTTGTATGAACTATCAGGTCAGAGTTCTTGGCACATATTATAAACAATTAATGCATTTTTCATAGAGTATAGTACATACGTTAACATTTTATCTGTTGTTGTGCCTTTGTGTACTTTTCCTGTTTTTTTTTCCCTTTCTTTTATATTTTGTTTAAAAAGTGTATGATTCATTACAATCCTTTTTCATCTGTCTGATAAATAGTTCTGTTTTATGCTGGTATTTACATAATGGGAACTGTTTTAATGTAACTCTTCATTCTGTTTGGAATTTGGTGTAAAATGTGAAGTATGGATCTAAATTAATATCTCTAAATTGTTGACCGTTATTCTTCATTTTGGCATTTTTTTTCAATAGCTAAGGTTATTTTTCTACGGAAATAAATACAAAAAGATACAAAATGCTGCTTAATGAAAAACTATAGCTGTTGCATTGTTTGTAATCATTTTATCCTCTAAAAAGTAAATTTTACCAAAATCACAGTAATGTAACTTAGAAGGCACTTCTGTCAAGGAAAACAAAATGGTCCAGTCTCATCCAGTTCTTAAAGTCTTTATTTGGAAAAGAAAGTTGCAAGGAATTTACTTGCCTGTGTGTCTGTGTAAAGATAGTGCTATAATCTGAAATCTGAATGCGTCCCTGAAAATTCATCTGTTGAATCTTAATTGACAGTGTGATAGTAGTAAGTGATAGGAACTAACTCATGAGGGCAAGGCCCTTGTGGATGGCATTAGGGCCCTTATAAAAGGAATTGGGAGAGTGGGTGCCCTCTCTTCTGCTCCTCTGCCATGTGAGGACAGTGTTTCTCTCCTCCAGAAGAGACAGCTATAAGGTACCGTCTTGAGGCAGAGAGCATCCCTCACCTGACACAGACCCTGCCAGCGCCTTGATCTTAGTCTTCCCAGCCTCCAGAACGGTGAGAAATAAATGTCTGTTGTTTATAAATTGCCCAGTCTCGTGTATTTTGTTACAGCAGCACAAACAGACTAAGACAGATAGTAATTTCATACTTGTAAAGTCTTCTGAGAATTCTTGGCTGGTGTAGAAGATGACAGTTTAGTTCTTAAAAGATTGTACCCCCAAATCCTCAGAAAATTTGTTTTCAGGCACTAAACTTTGAAAGAATACTTTATGTCGTTTTTCTTTCATAGTTTCAGAAATTTCCACTTTTTATTTTTTTAAATTTTATTTTAAAACCGTTTCTACCAAGCAATTTTTATTCTTTGATTGGTCCAAATTCTGGCTTTGCGGGTTTTCTTGGTGTGTGGCCTTTGGCATAGTAGCTTCAGGGCCTCAGTTCTCTTCCTGGTCTGCAAAATGGGAATTTTCCTACTACCTCCCTTGTAGGCAGGACTGAGAATTAGCCATATTTCTGTTGCTGGTGTCAAATTGGTTGCTAAATACATTTAAAATTTCCCGTGCTTCCAGAGTTGTGAGGTTGGGAGAGAGAAGCTGCCCTGTGCTCCAGAGTCGGGGTGTGGTGGGGGAGATGGATCCCCTAAGGGAAGGTACCAGCATACGCAGAGAAAGAGAAGTTTCCTGATAGCACCACCCTTCCCCTCTTCCCACTCCTTTCGTGGAGTTTCTTGTTCTGATGGAGTGTTCTGTACGCTTCCCACATACTGGGGTGGGGGGGGAAGAAATGAGAAACCGTCTCTCTGGGTAGGTGGTTTTTAACTGTTGCTTCGCGGTAGGATCACCTGGGGAACTTTAAAAATTAAATCAATTAAGTCAGAAACTCTGAAATGTAGGGTCCAGACATTCATTTTTTTAAAAGCTCTGGAGGTGGTTTTGTTGTTTTTTTTTTTTTTTTGAGACAGAGTCTCACTCTGTTGCCCGGGCTAGAGTGAGTGCCGTGGCGTCAGCCTAGCTCACAGCAACCTCAAACTCCTGGGCTTAAGCGATCCTACTGCCTCAGCCTCCCGAATAGCTGGGACTACAGACGTGCGCCACCATGCCCGGCTAATTTTTTGTATATATATATTTTAGTTGTCCATATAATTTCTTTCTATTTTTAGTAGAGACGGGGTCTCACTCTTGCTCAGGCTGGTCTCGAACTCCTGACCTCGAGCGATCCACCCGCCTCGGCCTCCCAGAGTGCTAGGATTACAGGCGTGAGCCACCGCGCCCGGCCGGTTTTGTTGTTAACCTAGGTTTGAGGACCAGTACTCTGGATTATTTTTTTCTGTAATAAAAGCAGTGCTGTTCTTTGTATTCTCTTTTTGTTAGTTTGTTGGGACTCCTTCATACATATCCCTGTGGTCAATTCATTACAGTATCTTTGTCTTGTGCTTTTAGTTATACCTTTATTATTTTAGTTTAGTCTTCTAGGAATTCTCATTTATTCAACAAATAATTATAATGTTGAGTATTTATACACTGCTACTCTTATGCTGGGGCCTCTTCTAAGGACCTTATGTATCTAACTCATTTAATTTTCATGACAACCATATAGGACAGGTACTATTATCATCCTTGTTTTAAATAGTAAGAAACTGAGATACACAGAGGCTAAATATCTTGCTCAGGGTTACACACCTAGTATGAGGCAGAGCTGGACCTTGTTGGTATAGTCTCAGCTTTTAGCTTTCATGGTATACTGCCTTTTATTTGAGCACCTACTATGTACCAGGGACTGTTCTACATGCTGAGATTAAAGCACTGAACAGAACAGATGGAAATCTTACTCTTGCAGTGCATATAGTCTAGTAGAAATTCTAAGGATTTTATTTTAATAATGCTCCTGAATTTTAATCAAGATCTTGTATGTTAGCAAATATTCTACCACTAAGCTATATTTGAAAGAGTGGACAAACCTAACAATATTCTCATCCCATATAATTTCTTAACAATTGTGCATAATTGAAAATATATAATATCTTCAAGAAGTATTTTATTAATTCAGACTGATTTTTTTTTTTGGAGGGGGGAGAGGAGATGAATAAATGGATATTTATAGAAAAGAATCCCATGACGATTTTCTAGACTTTCTCAAGCCAGTTTAATTTTCTCTTGTTGATTTAGCTTTGTCAGCGTATGCAATTTTATATTTAGAGCTTTCTCAGTCATCTCAGAGTAACAGCTCCTAGTATATCTTTTTGCCTAAAGTGGGAAAATTCAATTTTTTTGGATTTTATTAATCCTTATTCACCCTTACAACTTCCCTTTGTGCCATTTCATTTTCTCAGAGCCCTGTTACACCGTGCAAGCAGCTAATGAACTCAACTAATTCGAGCTAAAATATTACTGGTTGCATGCCAGTTTAGAAAGCTAAGCTAGTGTCCTTCATGATACCAGCTGCATTTTGGCAGGAGTTTTGACGCGAGCTCCAAGGCAGGAGCTGTGTGGGAATACCAGGCGCTGTGGCCCAGCCAGGGGAAGTATTTTTAGCCCAGGGTCCTGTCATCACCCCCTCTAGTCACACCACTTAAACAGCTGCTTACTCTGTGTGTGTGTAAACAAGTTCTTCTCCCTTCTCCCCGAGGACCTCCATTCGAGACCCTTCTTCAGTCCTTCACAAATATAGCATTGGCTGTGACCTTTTAATCTGGACACTCTTGAGATGTTCAAGTACATGCTGACAGGGATTTTGTGAGAATTATGTAAGTGTCTGCTTGATGGTAAGAAACGAACCTTTGAACAAGCAGCTCACCCCATACTGGACACAGTCGGTAGTACCTTCATGGTGGAACAAAATTCACCTAATGAAATTTTTTTAAAAAATGTTGGCTTGAGAACATTTTTATGCAGTTGTAGTTAGAGCAGAGCTTTCCTGCCAAAATGAACAGTTCCTAAGACAGCCTGTCATCCCGAGCTTTCTCACCCTCCTTACCCCTGTCCGGTTTGCTGCATGGCTAGTGAGTAGCTGAATGAACTGAATTTGCCTGGATTTATTATCAGTCGTCACTGCGTAACTGTGAGATGCTTGAAGCCTGGGAGTGCATCATGTTCAGCGTCTTATTCCTGCACCTCACACAGTTAAGCCCACTGAGACCCTCATTATACACCTGTGAAAAGGAAACAGGAATTTTCCTAGGGAGCCAGACCTTGACCTTGTGGAACAGAAATCTTAATTTACGTGCTTTGATTCCGAACTTCACGGCTTATCTTCACCAAAAAAGTCAACTGTTGTTAAATGAGTTTAAAAACCATTGGCATAAAAGCCATCCACGAAAAAAAAAAAAAAATTTGTTTCCTTGGCAAGTGTTACGTAGCTCAAGATTGCTGAGCAATTTACCAATAGACGTAATCTGATTGCTCGTCTGTCTTCCCAGTGGGATTGTAAACTCCTCGAGGGCAGGGAGTGTGCTTGGTTCGTGTTTTGTTCCCAGGACTCTGCAGAGTGTTCCAGGAAAACGTGTTTTAAATTACGTAATGCTTTATGGTGAAAACATGTTTTTATGGTAATGATTTGCAACAACAGAAGGCTTTTCCTGAGAACTTAAAAGAGATCAGAACTTGTAAGAAGGATATCAGCTTATTCTCAAAGAGTAATTATACGTAGGATTCTTGACTCAGGTTGTAAAATAAAAATAATGAAATCGGAAATGTTGATAATATTTTCATTTCTTACAGGTGTTAACAAAATCACATAGATACCTGATCTGATTTCTACTCAAAAACTTCATGAATTAAAAGACATACAGGTTTTAAACTGGTTAGAAAGACATGATTCATTCTACTTTTAGCACTGACTTCGACCAAATAACGTATGTTGCTAAAATTAGAGTTTTCAAAAATATGGTATTCACAATAATTGGAATAATGGATTCTAAGAGAGATCATTAGAGCTCAGTGGGCTTTAACTCTTACCAGCTGTGACAGGGCGCGCCATTGCTATTCCTCAGATTTTGCCTAGAAGCTTTTAAAAGAATCTGTTTATAAACTGGAACCAGTACTTAAGTGTCACTGGATTAACACTTCAGAATTTCATGTTTACACATATATTTCACAACTCTCTTTAATATGCTTTAAAGCTGGCTGAGACTTATTTATGTGTTACGCAGCTATACTTGGTTCCATAATCTATAGCTACTTTCTTCTGAAATTAAATTTACTGCTACAGAAAATGGTGGCAAAAATAAAGCCCAAAGGTGTTGCAACCTACTAATTGAAAACATGTATTCTGTAACTAGTAAGCATTAGTAAGCGCTTAAGAGGTAAGTTTTACTTAGTTGTTTTGAAGTTTAATACTAACAAAAAAGATTTAACATTATTGGCAAAGATTTCTCAGAAAATAATTTTACCTAGAATTTTGCTAGTGTGTATATATGATTTGTATATCATATAAATGTTGTTGAATTTTTTTTAACTGAAACCTAAACTCTATTCCCAGAGTTCATACAAAAGAGTTAAGATTTGGCTTAAGATAATGTTGGCGGTGGTTCCAGTCTCTAAGGATCTTAAAATAATCAAGATGAGTAAGAATTCAGTAAAACAGCAGTGCAGCAGTACAGAGAAACTATTGAATTCAGTTCAATAAAACATTTCCTGAATACCTGCTATTTTCTAGGCATTGTAGTGGGCGATGTGGATATTGGAATGAATGAGATACAAGTGCTAAATTGTACAGATTTAGTTATACGTGTAATAAGGATACAGTTTATGAATGCCTTATTGAAGCCTGGATGATACCATGTGCACATAGCTAGTTTTTTAAAAATTAGTATTGGTTTTGGTAAATTCATGTCTTGTGCATCTATGAAGTCATGGGTAAGTGAGTCTTCCAACTCCTTTTCCTCCCCCTTCCCCAGTTAATGAGACACTCTGTGATGGTATATGGCTCTGTGGTAGCACTTACTTTATTGTGCAGGGATTGCTTATCGTTTTTCTGTGCTTTGCTCTGCGGTAACAGAATGCCTGAGACTGGGTAAATTGTAATGAACAGAAATTTATTGGCTCACAGTTCTGGAGGCTGAGAAGTCCAAGATCAACGTGCTGGCATCTGGTGAGGGCTTTCTTGCTGTGTCATCACAAGGTGGAAGGTGGTGGGAAGGGCAAAGAGATAAAAGGGGGTTGAACTCGCCCTTTTATAATGGTGTTAATTCCACCCATGAGGGTGGAGACCACATGGCCCAGTCATCTCCCCTAAGTCCTACCTCCTAACACCACCGGCCATGGCGGTCAAATTTGAACATGGCTTTTGGAGGGGACAGATGTTCACATCATAGCACTTATATCTGATTTTTTTTTAGTTGGACCATAAACTCCTAGAAAGCAGAGATCACTTTCTCTTTACAGTCCAGAGCTTCCCAACACATTGGACATATTTAACTATGGTCGGAGAGATGGGTAAATTGATAAATAGAAAGGAAACGTGGAAATTGGAAAATAGAGAAAAAAGCAAGGGGGAAGATGGACTGGGTAGAAGAAGAGAGGAAGGAACGTGAGAGAGAACAGGAGATGGCTGGCCACCTCTCGTCCCTGTTCTCAGATGAGACGAGATTTGACCCTAGTTCCCTGGGCTGGGGGGAGGGCAGTATCTTACTTTCGTGTGGGCACCCCCATCAGTGATACCAGCGGGTTGGAATGGGTTTGGCTCGAGGTGAGTCTGTAGGGCTTATTCACATGTCAGCGTCATAGGCTCAGTACCTAGGTGACTGGTTTGTGTGCATTCCACAAGTACGCTCCAAGCTAGGCACCTGGGGGGACCACTTTGCCCTTCTTTAGTCCCCTGAGCAGCAAGATGACCCCATATCTGTTGAGCCAGTGTGACGGGTACCAGGGCTGCTTTAGTGCAGTACTCAGTGTTTTTCCACAAGGCTTTGGTGACTTTCCTGTCAGCTTAGCTTTTGAGTGATGATTTTATTTGAATGGGAAATGATACTCCTAAAATGTGTGCTTCAGATAGAAGTATATTTTTGACTCCTGGTTAAAAAGTATTGATGTCAAAAAAAAGAAAAAGAAATGTTTTTCCAGTGAACTTTTGGTGTCAACATTTGGCACGTGTTGCCACAGGCAGCCACTGTTTATGCCACAGTATAAGCTTCCCTGTGAACCAGAGACTCTTGTAATGGCTTAGTTGAAATATTTTGATATCATTTGTTACTGAGGTTAAGGTTAAGGTGCCCTCTTCTCTCAGCTCGGGGTGTAAATTAGCCTCACCAAAAGCAAAAGAAGAATTAAAGAATTCTGAGACAGAACTACTTTCCAGAATTTTAGTTAAAGCTGGAGTGATCCCGGCAAAGTGAAGTGGTCCTTTTTGCTGTTGAGGGGTCCATGGGAGACTTAATGGAAAAGGGGCTTTGGTTCCCTTGGCTTTCATGCTTCTCTCCTGGTGGGCTCCCAGACTCTGTGGGTGAACGTGCGTGAACTGTGGGGGAAGGCTGGGGGCAGAGTTGGTTTTGGGGTCTGTGTTTTGGGGAGCTTTGCCTGTACTTGGGGGAACCAGTAACTGGAAACTGATCCTGAGAGACAGCTAGCAGAGGAGAAGGAAACCAGTGGTCACAGTTTATGAAGGATAAATAAAGAGAACTGTAATTCCATACTGAGCCCTTTACTCCACACACAGCTCGATCTTGCTATTAATATATGGCAGAGTATTGACCTGACATTTATTTCCCAGGGCTGTTTTCTGCCTGAGATATGGAATAAAGAAAAGGTTAGATGTGCCTATCTGAGCAGTCTACAGATGGAAGAATAGTGTATCTTAGTATTCCTTTTACTTTTTACAGTTTAATGCCTCATTTGGTGTCTCAATTTCTTTCAGAATTATAGTGAAGTAAAATTAAATGTTTCATTGAGCTATTAATTCAAAGGTGTAAAGGTTTAACCATTTTTGTCTGAATTTTAATGTATTAACTTTCCACATAATTCTAATTAGCCTGATGCCAACACTTTCCCATGCATCTATTCAAGAGGAAGCTGAGGAAACCTTCCCCATGAATTCCACAGTTAATCAGAGACTCACTTCTTTGTGCTGGTACACAGTTATGTGGTAACACTTACTATGTTGATTATAATAACACTGTGCAATACAGTGATTGTTCAGTGTCTGATTTCTTTACCAGACTGTGAACATGTAAAGAGAGCAAGTATCTTTGAACTGATGTTTTTAAACATCTTGGTTATTTTCTAAAAAATCTCTTTGGAATAAACAAATCATAAAATCAGAACTGTTTTTTTTTTACTGTCAATATGGCATTTAGAAACTTTATCTGAGAGAATGAAAACATTTACTTGCGAAAGAAGTCAAAGAAGAACCTTATTTAAATGTTTGATTCACAAAAACTTTTAAAAGGGGGAAGTCAGTGGGGGGAAATCTGGTGATATATTTTTGAGTAAAAACAATTTTACATTAAGTAAATTTTTATTTCATAAAATAAAAAGGTAGTAAAGTTATATGTGCTGTACAAATTATTGTCCAGGTTCATTTTTCTATGAAATTTTAGTTATTGAAATTTATGGTATGAATGGAGTCCCGGAATCAGTTTATTAACTTATTTATTTATTTAAATTTCATTTCAGAATATTTTGGGGGTAGAAATGTTTGGATACATAAATTGCTTTTTTACTGTTTGAGTCACAGTTATAAGTGTGCCCATCAGCCAGATAGTGTACATTGTACCTATTGGGTGGGAATTTACGTATTGCCCTGCTGGGGGGCTTAAATTCCCATGAGTGTTATTTTCATATGTGCACATAAGTGTTGATCTATTAGTTCCAATTTAATGGTGAGTACATGTGGTGGTGGTTTTTCCATTCTTATGATATTTCACTTAGAAGAATGGTAGCCAGTTCTATCCAGGTTAATATAAGAGGTGTTAGTTCACCATTTTTTTTTTAATAGCTGAGTAGTACTCCATGGTATACATATACCACGTTCTGTTAATCCACTTGTGTATTGATGGGCACTTGGGTTGTTTCCACATCTTTGTAATTGTGAATTGTGCTGCTATAAATATTCGAGTGCAGGTGTCTTCTTCATAAAATGTCTTTTTTTCCTTTGGGTAAATATCCAGTACTGGGATTGCTGAATCAAAAAATCAATTGCTGAATCAATCAAACAATTTAGTTCTTTGAGATATTTCCATACAATTTACCGTAGAGGTTGTACTAGTTTGCAGTCTTACCAACAGTATATGAGTATTCCTATCTCTCTGTATCCACGCCAGCATTTGTTTGGGACTTTTTGATAAAAGCTGTTGCGACTGGAGTAGGTGATATCTCATTGTAGTTTTGATTTGCATTTCCCTGATTATTAGAGATGTTGAGCATTTTTTCATATGTTTGTTTTTTTGGCCAATAGTCTATCTTCTTTTGAAAAATTGCTGTTCATGTCTTTTGCTCAATTTTTAATGGGGTTGTTAATGGGATTGTTTGATTTTTTTCTTGCTAAATTGCTTGAGTTCTTTGTAGGTTCTGGTTATCACCCCTTTATCGGATATATAGCATGCAAATACTTTGTCCCATTCTGTAGGTTTGTTTATTCACTCTATTGATTCCTTGGCTGTGCAGAAGCTTTTTCAGTTGATCAGGTCCCATTTATATATTTTTCTTGTTGCTGTGATTTCTTCTGAGGTCTTCTTCATAAATCTTACTAGGGCAATATCTATGAGAGTTTTTGAAACATTTTCTTCTAGAATTCTTACAATTTTTTGCCTTAGGTTTAAGTGTGTTACCCATCAAGAGTTGATTATTGTGTGCAATGAGAAGTGCAGATCCTGTTTCAGTCTTCTACACGTGGCTATGCAATTTTCCCAGCACCATTTACTGCATAGAGATTATTTTCCCCTATGTATGTTTTTGTCTGCTTTGTCAAAGATTAGATTGCTGTATGAGGATGGTTTTATATCTGGGTTCTCTGTTGTGATCCATTGGTCTATTTGTCTGTTCTTGTGCTTACTATAGCTTTGTAGTATAGCTTGAAGTCTGGTAAGTTCATGCCTCCTGATTTGTTCTTTTTGCTTACAGTTGCTTTGGCTATACAGGGTCTTTTCTGGTTCCTTACAAAGCATAGAATTATTTTTTCTAGATCTGTGAAAAAATGTTGATATTTTAATGGGGATTGCATTGAATCTGTAGATAACATTGGGTAGTATAGACATTTTATCAATGTTGATTCTGCTGATCCATGAGCATGATATGTTTTTCCATCTGTTTACGTCCTCTGCTGTTTCCTTCCTCAGTGTTTCGTAGTTCTTCCTGTAGAGGTATTTCACCTCCTGAGTTAAATATATTCATTCCTAGGTATTTTATTTTCATTGTTGCTGTTGTGAAAGGTATTGACTGTTTGATTTGATTCTTGGCTTGACTCTTGTTGGCATATATGAATGCTACTGATTGGTGTACATGGATTTTGTAACCTGAAACTTAATTTGTTTATCAATTCCAGTAGTCTCTTGGCAGAATCTTTGGGGTTTTCTAGGTATGAGATCATATTGACAGCAAAGAATGACTATCAAGTTTGACCTCTTCTTTCCCCATTTGGATACCCTGGATTTCCTTTTCTTGTCGGATTGTTCTGGCTAGGACTTCTGTCACTATGTTGAATAGAAGTGGTGATAGTGTGCAACTTTGTCTGGTTCTAGTTCTAAGCAGGAACGCTTTCAGTTTTTCCCCATTCAGTATGATGTTGGCTGTGAGTTTGTCATATATGGCTTTTATAATTTTGAGATAAATGCCATCTGTGCCTATTTCGTTATAAGTGTTCTTACCATAAAAGGGTGCTCAGTTTTTTCAAATGCTTTTTCTGCGTCTATTGAGAGGATCATATGGTCTTCGTTTTTTCTTCTATTTATGTGGTGAATTACACTTACAGATTTGCATTATGTTGAACCATCCTTGCATCTCTGGGATGAAGCCCACTTGGTTGTGGTGGATTATTTTTTTGATGTGCAGCTGAATTTGGTTGGCTAGGATTTTATTGAGAATTTTTGCATCTATATTCTTAAGGGATATTGGTCTGTAGTTTTCTTTTTTGTTGAGTCCTTTCCTGGCTTTGATATCAAGGTGATGTTGGCTTTGTAAAATGTGTTCGGGAGGATTCCTTCCTTCTTGGTGTTACAGAATAATTTCTGTAGGATAGGCACCAATTCTTCTTTGTAGGTCTGGTAAAATTCAGTGTAAAACCATCTGGCCTGGGACTTTTTTTTTGTTGGAAGATTTTTTATTGCTGCTTCAAGTTTGGTAATTGCTATTGGTCTGTTCAGGAATTCTATTTTTTCCTGATTGAGCCTAGGGAGGCTATGGGTTTTTAAGAATTTGTCCATTTCCTCCAAGTTTTGAAGTTTATGTACATAGATGTTTTTATAGTATTCAGAGATGATATTTTGTATTTCCATGGTATCAGTTGTGATTTCTCCTTTTTCATTCCTGATTGAGCTTATTAGAGTCCTTTCTTTTCTGCTTCTGGTTAATCTAGTGGGAGAAGTGCCATTTTTGTGTATCTTTTCAAAGAACCATCTTTTAGTTTCATTAATCTGTGCAATTTTTTTTTTATAGATTTCATTTAATTCTGCTCTTATCTTGGTTATTTTCTTTCTTCTGCCAGGTTTGGGATTGATTTGCTCTTCCTTTTCCAGTTTCTGGAGATAGTTCATTAGATTGTTGATTTGTGATCTTTCTGTGTTTTGGGATATGGGTATTCAAAGCTATGAATTTTCCTTTCAGGACTGCTTTTGCTGTATCCTACAGATTTTGATACCTTGTGTTTCCTTTATCGTTTAGTTCAAAGAACCTTTTGATTTCCATCTTAATTTCCTCCTTGACCCAACTGTCATTCAGAAGTAGGCTGTTTAGTTTCCATGACTTTGTATAGAGATGAGTGTTTCTGTTGGAGTTGTTTTCTGCTTTTATTCCATCTTGGTCTAAGAAGACGTATGGTATAATTTCTATTTTTTTAAATTTGTTAAGACATGTTTTGTGTCCAAGCATATGGTCAATCTTAGAGAATGTCCCATTAGTTGATGAGAGGAATGTAATTTTGGAGTAGAATGTTCTATAAATGTCTGTTAGGCCCATTTGTTCTAGAGTTCTGTTTCAGTCCATTGTTTATTTTCTGTTTGGAGGATCTGTCCTGTTCTGCCAGGGGGATGTTCAAGTCCCCAGCTATCATGGTGCTGTTGTTTATCATTTTGTTTAGATCTAGTAGGATTTGCTTTACGAGCATGGGTGCACTTATGTTAGGTGCATAAATATTTAGTATTGTTATGTCGTCTCATTGAGTTTTTGCCTTTACCATTCTATAATGATGATCTTTGTCTTTCTTTTGTTGATTTGAAGTCTGTTATTTGGTATGAGAACTGCTACACCAGCTTTCTTTTGGTTTACATTTGAATGGAATATTGTTTTCCATCCCTTCACCTTGAGTCTGAATGAGTCCTTGTGAGTTTGATGTGTTTCCTGGAGACAGCAGATACTTGGCTTGTATTTTTTTTTTTTTTAATCCGTTCATCCAGCCTATGTCTCTTGAGTGGGGAGTTGAAGCCATTCACATTTACTGAAATAATTGATATGTAGGGTGGATTACTGTTCTTCCTGTTGAGTAGAACTTTATTGCTCTGTTTTACCTCTGGAGCCATTGTGGTGACTGGGTTCTGACCTTTAGTTTTTGTGATTTTTTATAGTGGGGGTGGCTATTGTGATGATCCATGTATTGTTAGGTCTTAGTACTTCCTGCAGGGCAGGTCTGGACTTGGCGAATTCCCTCCGTGTTTGCTTGTCTGGAAAAGACTTTAATTTCTCCATCAAATGTGAAACTTAGTCTTGCAGAAGACAAAATTCTAGGCTGGTAGTTTTGTTTAAGATAAGATTAAAGATGGAGGCCCAACTCCCTTCTGGCCGGTAAGGTTTCCGCTGAGAAATCTGCTGTTATCCTGATGGGTTTTCCCTTGTAGGTGTTGTTGCTTATGCCTAGCTGGTTGCAGAATTTTCTCTTTCAGTTTGACTTTGGCCAGGTTGTGTACTATGTGTCTTGGAGATGTCCTGTTTGCTATAAATCTTCCCAAGTTTGACCGTCTTGTATCTGGATCTCTGGTGATACTGGGGACGTTTTCCACCATAATTTCCTCAAATAGATTTTCCATGCTTTTAGCACTTTCTTCTTTTCCCTCAGGGATACCTGTAATGCATGAGGTTTTTTTTTTTTTTTTTTTTTTGCTTTGCATAGTTCAGTATCTCTCTGAATGATTGCTCTGTCCTTGTTTTTTTCTCTGCCTCTTTAAATGATTGGGTTAGCTCGAGAGCCTTGTCTTCATGCTCTGAGGTTCGTTCTTGTCCTTGATTTAATCTGTTGCTGAAACTTTCTGCTGTGTTTTGAAAATCCCCGGATGACTCTTTCATTTCTTTAAGTTCTATTATATCCTTCCTAATTTTATCAAGCTCTTTAGTGACTTCTTCATTAATTTCCTGAGATATTTTTTGGGCTTCTTTGAGTTGTTTTTCAACTTTCTCTTCCATTCCATTCACCCCATTTGCCATCCATATTCTGAATTCCATTATGTCATTTCAACAATTTCCTTGGAGTTCCCTGCTGTAGCTCCATTGTGATCTCTTGGGGGTATCGATCTGTTTGGATTTTTCATGTTGCCAGGATTCTTTTGCTGGTTTCTTCTCATCTGATACCTCTTTTATCCATTCAGGGTCAATAGGTTTGCAGGACTCCTGTTCCTTGCTGGGGGCTCTCCAGGTAGTTGTAGGATGTTCAAGTTGGGAGCTGGACAGGACTCTGGTCACTGAGGCTGGTGTTGTGGGGGATTGCTCTACCCAGGGTCTCCCCATAGAGGTAACTGCAGCAGCTGGAATAAGGTTATTGTGGGTTCCCTGGTTATGGGTGTTTGCTCAAAGCCAGTCATAGTGTGCTGCTGGCTTGAGGCTGGGGGTCCCTGGTGCGGTGTTGGACTTTGGAGCAGCTCTTTCAGCCCTGCTTTGGTGGTGGAGGCTCTGGGGTGGGGTCTTGGGGTCCAGGTGCAGCGCTGGAGACTTGAGGATGTTGTCTCAGGCCTGGCAGGAGCTGGAGGCAATGGGGCGGAGCCTCAGACATGGGCCTGGGGAGGAGCTGCAGGCAGAACCTCTGAGCCAAAAAGTGGGCCTGTGCAGATGGCAGGCTGGTCTGACCTGGAGGGTGGGGTCAGGGCCAAGCAGGCAGGAGGCCGCTGTGGCCTGGAGGGCAGATTCGGGGTCGAGCAAGCAGCAGGTTGCTTTTCAGGCACAAGAGTCCCACAGATGCCAGGTCAGATGTGCAGAGGTGCTCAGGTCCTGCTGCGTTCTAGGGGTGAAGTGCCTGGCCTCAAGTTCTAGGTTATGGCTCAGGGAAGCCACAAGTCAGTTCACTTCCTCCCCAGCCAGTTGTAGACCAGTGCGATGCACCCGAGAGTTCAGGGTGGTGTTAGCTGTCGCCAGATCCCCACAGTGCCTGTTGTCTATTGCGATGGGCTCTGCACAGACTCTGGGCATGTCCTGGTCCGAGCAGGTAGGAGGTCTGTGGGGTGGTGGGAGCCCTCTTGCAGTTCAGGGCACGCTCGATTCTCCTACTGTTCCTGGCTAGTTCTGTGATCTTGCTGTATGTATCACTGTGTCACATTTTCTTCCACATTGAGTGTCCCACGTTGCTTCTCTGTGACTTCACAATGCTGCTTCGGGGACGAGCGATCTGTGTGTAGGCGGCTGCGTGCACCCTTCACTTCTTTCCCTAGGAGCCGTGGATGCTGGTAGGCTGCCTCTAGTCCCATTTTTCCCTTCTATTAACTAATTTAAATGCACGTTTTATTTCCTTCGTGTATTAGGGAGAATGATTTTGGATACAAATAGAGAATTCCAATTCAAACTGACTTGAATAAGAAAGACGTTTATAATCTCTCTTAAATGGTTGTCTAGGTAGTTTGGGTGCCAGAGGTGATTGATACATAGTAGAGGCTCAATAATAGCATTGCAGACTCCAGTTTGTGTTTTTGGGAGAGGAGGTTCATTCCTAGTCCCTGACATTCTTCTGTTGACCTCATCCTTGGCTGGCTGTTAGCACCAGATAGCACCTTCAGATATAAGAAGAGTACCATTTTTTTAAAGGTGTAAGAAACCTTTTTCAGAAGTCTTGCAGCACACTTGCCTTCTCATTGGTAAGAAATGAGCTACTTTGATTTTCCTAAACTATCACTGGCAAAAGAAATGAATGACAATGACTGGCTTAGATTTACCATATGAGTTGAAATAGATGTGGGAGAGTAAATCAGAGTGGCTACTGTAATAGGTAACTCTATACTGCCCATGTACAAATACCAAAATGCTTTGCAGAGTATGGAAACAACATGGGTCACATTGCCCATGAATGAAAATAGTTTTATAAGAAAATGAAAACAAATTTCAGAAATGTGCATTACATTTGTAGAGAATTTAAAAATACCACAACAAAGGTCATTTTTTTTCTGGTTTTCTAAACTTTGGAGCCAGGCATATGATAACATTTCTTTTTTACTGTAGGCTTCCTTTTTTTTTTTTCTTTTTTTTGCATTTAAGGATATTACTTTTATTCCATGCCATTGGTTCGTGGAACAGGATCTAAAAGTTCATTTGTGGGGAAAAAATTTTTTTAAATAATTTCATGAAAAAAATGAATTCATATTTTTATTTTATTTCCTTACTTTTTTTTATAATGGCTAGACAAGAGATGAGTTGACAGGATGGTACTCAGTGTAGAACTTAGATTTTCAAAGGTAACACTGTGAAGCATAAATGAAGCATTAGTTCCTTAAATATGGACCAACTAGAGATCTTACGTGAGACTCCTGGCTGCAGGCTGTTGGAGGGAGAGTGGATGGCTTGGGAAGAATGTTAAGGTTCAGTAAGGGTTGAAGGGATATTGCAGATGTCATTCCTCTGTCCAGAGTAGTCGTTTGCACACCTGCAACACGGGGTCTTCTTTCAACATGCATAAAAGCTCTCTTGGGGCCAGACTGCTTCCAGATTCACTTCCTGTTCACTTTGTTCTCTGCTGCACTGAGCTTTTCTGCTATGTCCTTGCTCTCATTTGTTGAAGCCATTTTCTGAGGGGAATTTATTTTTGCAGATTTTAGATTTTCTTACATAAAGTACAGAATCATTGAGATTCCTATTAAAAGATTTTTTTCTTTTTCTGCTTAATGACTGTTACCATTTCTAAGGTAAAGAGAACCTAGTAAATGTAAATGTATGCATGCTACACCAATGGAAGAGGAACATCTGGAACGTTCTGTACAATAATAAAAAATGGAAACAGATGCATAATCGCCACCCTGAAGAAGTCTGTTATTAGTAATTTAAGAAAAATTTTATTCTGCTTACTCAAAAGGAAAGGTAAATATGTACTCAGAATATTGAGTTGTTGAAACTGAAATCAATAGTTTTATATTAGCCATATAGATTTCAGTGAAAAAATCTTACATTTCCAAGAGAAACAATTTTGCTAATAAAATGTAGAAATTAAAATACAGTGACTTTGCCAAACAGATGTAAATTCTTTAATTAAAATTTATGTGATTAAAAATTGCAGCAGTGATACTACTTTCAAATTATATAATTATAAAAATAAACGAAAAATACTGAATTCTAAAAAAAATCTATATGTTTTTAAGGAAGTGATTTTTCTAATATGCAGTATAATCTACTTTGGCACATTAAAGGAATACTGTTTTTAAAACGGCATTTTATGTAATTAGGTGTTCTCTTTTCCTCATTCCTAATGCCCCTCTGTGTTTCTCTGGTTGAGTTAGTTGAGACTTGAGCAGCAAAAGCCACCTCTCTTTGCAAGGTAGGAGTTTTAAGTGGTAGTTCCTTTGTCTTTGACATTAGCCAGTATGATTATGTTATATAAGGTCTGTATTGCCCTTTGTAAATCTAAATAATCCTTTAAAAATAAAGTGTATGTAAGAGACTAAACCCTGGTTTTCAAACATATTATTTATGTTTTTGTGCTGTTTGAAAATCACTGCCTCTCAGTCCTTGCTTTACGAATTCAACAGGTACATGTGGAATATCTGTAGTGTGCCAGGTACTGGGTTAGGCATTTGAATAGGCAAAAATCTCTCTACTTGGAGAGCTCACTTCTTTAAATTCTATTAAATATTCACGGATGCCTTTGTTCAGAATTAATTTTTTTCTTTCTTTTTCTTGCTCTAGCAGTTCGTTCTTCTATTCTTATGGAAGCCAACAGCAGCCAGTTTCTAATAGAGCGGTCTTAGAAAGTATGTCTCTGTACTATGACGTGAAAGATTTTTCCACATGCATTTGTTTTCACATGTAATTTTTGTGGGTAAAAAGGAGGAGAAGGAGAAGAGTTGGTAGATAAAATGTGCAGGATGAGTATAATGGAGAGATGACTGGAATGTGAGTCAAAAGACATGTCATCACCTAGTTCCATGAGTTGGTGACTCACTTTGCTGCTCCCTTTCTCGGTTAACCAACTCGTGCGAACACAGAGAGAAATGCCTGCCATATCAGCTTCACACAAGGTGCTTGTAAACACGAGATAAGATCATGTGTGAGAAAATGTTTTGACCTGAACATACTTAAGGTATTTCATTCCATTGCCTTGAGCATTTTATTCTTCAATGAGAACAAATAAAGGTGAATCTGTGGCTTTCGGTAACCCAAGTTCAAAATGGTGTTAAGTTATGCATAATTTCTAATTAATGAGATTAATGACTAAAGCATTGTGTGATGTTGATATTTACTTCACACTCAGAGCTACAAAAATCAGCATTGCAATGATGTACGTGTTTGTATGAACAGTGCCTGAATCTGAAGTTGAGATGCTGTTATTTTATTTGGATAGGAATCATACGTGGTAAGAAGTTGGATTATATCCAGGAACCAAATTATTTTCTGCTGAAATACATTTTAAGAAAAACAGTTTTAAAGAGTCCAATGTGGATTTTTCCACAATGTATTCCACAGAGCATGTTAAGATGTTAATTATTGCTCTTTGATTAAAGGATTCCAAAGTCAAATAATTTTGTTTGATAAACAATGTAAAACATGTTAATTTACTGCAGAACTTTCAGAGCTTTTAATATGCTAATGTCTATATTGAAATTTTAAGAGGGCAGACAGAACATGCAGCATTTTCCAAAGTATTTGAGAATGGATTTTTTTTTCGATGGCAGAACATCTATTAACAGCACAATAGGGTACTAGTCCTCAGAGTTGGGGTCTGTGGGCATCACCATCACCTGGGCCCTCCCCCAAACCTACTGAATTGGAATCTTTGAAGATGGAGCCCAAGCAGTCTGTGTTTTAACAAGTCTTCCAGGTGATTCTGATGCATGTAAGAACCACTACGCTAGGCTTTTCTGGAACACAGTTTGGAAAATAATGTATTCTTAAAATGTATTCTAAATTACGTATTCTTTTAAAAGGAAGCCATTCAATTCTGAGTAGTGATACCTAGATCTCAAGTTTTTATGCTGGTGTGTGTGTGTGTGTGTGTGTGTGTGTATGAGAAATCACCAAAGGAAAAAAAAAAAAAGTAAATATACATTCTTGCCAAGAAGAAGAGGTGTGGTGGAATAGAAAAGGTGTCGAAAGTTTATGATTCAGGATTTAGCAAAAGTGGAGTTGGATTAGCTTTAGATTATGTATCTGATCTTACATACCACACCCTGGCTGTACTTCACATTTACACTTGTGTAAGTTACAGAAGTGCAGACTTGTAGTTGATGGATTACAAAGCAGAATTCCTGAGGATTTTAAGTTTCACAAGGAGGTTTACTTTTTATCCTTTCCTTTAAGCTTCCTCTCAATTTATTCCAATAGGTTACAATTTCCTTGCGATGCTGTTGTTAGGAAATTCTTTCGACAATTGTTTATTGGGTGCTTAGCAGGGGCTTGGCAGGTACAATGCTAGGAGCAGACTGGTAAATACAGGGAGCACAGTGCTGCGTCACAGAGCTTACAGTGCACAGGAAGACAGAGGCAGGAAACACGCATCTGCTATAGATGAAGTGCTTTGGTAAGGACGCCCAGGGTGCTGAGGGAGGAGGAGTGCACGTGATCCAGACCTTGGGTTGACGGCAGTTTCTCAGAGGAAATGTAGAATAAAATACCATGATGTGATAGATGCAGTTTATTATTGCACAGTGATTGGCTTGGGAAATAATGCAGGAATATGCTAACACATTTTTAAATTTGAGAAGGAAAAAACAGTAGTTAGTTCAGAAGCGTCCCTTTGAGCAGTACGCAGCTCATCATGGAGAATAACATTCAGTGTGCATCTGTCTTTTGGAGGAAGTTTGAGAAAAAGTAAACATCCTGATGATCCTGAATTTAAGAAAAAATTGGAGATGAAACTTAATAAAAATTAAGTGTGTAATGTGGAGTTGTTCAAGCCAGTTCTGATAAGTAATGTATTTAAGTCATGATAAGAAGTAATGTTTATATTAAATAAATAACTCTGACGTTTATTTGTTATAGTGAATTTCCCTAGAAGCAAATAATAAATTATTTGGGTAACTTCAAAAGGGAAAATTCTGAATTAAAGATAATATTGGAAATATTCTTAATATTAGGATATTTTTGACTTAAAACTTCCAGAAAAGTTTGTGTTAATGGTGATTATAGAATTCGCTCCGTGTGTGTTTACATTTATGTGCTTCAGTATTTGTTTTGTATGTGTTATGTATAATTCCATTAGATAAATAAGCTGCCATTTATATTTTGTCAATAAAAGTATTCCTAATTTTAAAATTTCAATATTTACAGTATTTTTGAGTCACTAGTTTTCATTCATCAGCATCATAGATGGAATTTGATTCTGTGTAGTTTATAGTTTTAGACTCTTCCTCCCTCTTCCCTTTTAAACTCTTTCAGGTATTGTTACTAGTGGGATTGCCTTTGGGAAAGTTTTGGGAAAATCTACCTCTAGATGCTGCCATAATGTTTGAAATAGTAGAGGTGAATGTTAATAAAATACATAAAATAAATGTGTTTTAATTTTTTTGGCTGTACCACTGGAAATACAACTGTGTGCCACATAACATTTCAGTCGACAGTGACCGGCCGCATATATGACTGGTCTCACAAGAAGGTAGCTGAAAAATTCCTATTGCCTAGTGATGTCACGGCCATCGTAACCTAATAGTGTAACTCGTTATTCACAGGTTCATGGTGATGCTGGTCTAAACAACCCTACTGTACTAAAAGGAATGTAGAAGTGTAGCTTATGTAGTTATGTAAAGTATCATACTTGATAATAAATGACTATGTTACTGGTTTATGTATTCGCTATACTATACTTTTTATTGTTTTAGAGTATATGCCTTCTACTTATTAAATAAAGGTTAACTATAAAACAGCATCAGGCAGGTCCTTCGAGAAGTTTCTAGAAGAAGGTATTGTTATCATAGGAGATGACAGCTCCATGCCTTTTACTGCCTCTGGTGACCTTCCAGTGGGACAAGATGTAGAGGTGGAAGATAGTGATTTGGTTATCCTGATCCTGTGTAGGCCCAGGCTAATGTGTGTTTGTGTGTCCTAGTTTTTAACAAGAAAATGTAGAAAGCAAAAAAAAAAAAAAAAAAAAAATTTAGAACCGAAGAAGGCTTATAGAATAAGGATATAAAGAAAATACTTTTGTTCAGCTGTACAATGTATGTTAAGCTAAGTGTTATGCCAAAAGAATTAAAAAGTTAAAAAATGAACAAGCTTATAATGTAGAAAAATTACAGTATGCTAAAGTTAATTGTTGAAGAAAGAAAAATTGTAAAATAAGTTTAACGTAGCCTAACCATACAGTGTTTATAAAGTCTGCAGTGGTGTACAGTAACGTCCTAGGCCTTCACATTCACTCACCACTCACTGACTGATCCAGAGCAACTTCTAGTCCTATATGGCTGTACTGTTTTTCATCTTCTATACCATATTTTTTACTGTACCTTTTCTGTGTTTAGGTATGTTCAGGTACACAAATACTTAGTATCATGTTAAATTGCCTAGAGTATTCTCCACAGTCACATGCTGTACAGGTGTGTAGCCTGGGAGCAATAGGCGATATATACCACATAGCCCAGGTGTGTAGCAGGCTATACCATCTAGGTTTGTGTGAGTACACTCTGTGTTCACGTGATGAAATCACCTAACGATGCATTCCTCAGAAAGTATCTCTGTCGTTAAGGGACACATGACTGTATATTACCTACTCTAGACGCTATTATTACTGAAGTTAACCAAGCCTCTAAAGGTTGACACAAAGAGGTTTATTTGTACCGTGGAGCAGCTGATTGACTTGTTTAATCGGGTTGGTCTAAGGTAGAAGGGTGGTATAGTGTACTAGTTAGGAACATACGTGCTAAAGTCACACCGCTTGGGTCAGAGCCCGCTCTGCACTTAAACTGAGCAAGTCATTTACCTTTCGTATGCATTTCACTTTCCTCATCTTTAAAATGCAGACAGAAATAATACCTACTTCATAGGGCTGTTGTGAGGATTAAAATGTTAAATAATACAAAGTGCCTAGAATAGTCCCAGGCACATGGTAGCTGGTCAATAAATATTAATATTAATCATGTTTCATTTGCCTTTTAGTAGCCTTTCATTATTCTTGGGCTAAAGAATAATATCTTTAACAAAGTCCATAAAACAACCCCAGTCTCTGGCCACTGCTTGTGCTGTACACTTTATTTTTTCCTAAGCTATTTTAGGTCCTTTCCATCTTTAGATGATTTTACTATCTCTTCTTAACTGTTTGTTATTAGGTCTCCCGAAATGCGGTCATCCTCATTCTCCCTTGTTCTCTTGTGCTTCAGATTTGAGCTCAAAAGTTGCATCCTTGGCCTCCCCTTTCCTGATATTCCCACCAGCTCTTGGCACTGTCCCCCAGACTAAATGCTGTCCTCCTGGTAGTGGCTTTGTTCCTTACAGAATATTAATCGTATAATGATACCACTGAGTTATTTGTTGTTTTTCCACACCAGAGCATATTACTGACCCAGAACTGTCCTTAGCACATAGTAGGCACAGAATAAATATTTGGTGAGTATGAGGGAGTGAGTGAATTATGAATGAATGAATTTCCCTGTGCACACTTGGGTATTATGCGTATTCGAGTATTACAAGTACAGGTACCAGATAATCCTAATACATGAGATTAGACATGTTTTGTTGTTCTTGAAACTGGAGAAGGTAAATGCTTGACTGTACATAGGTATACTTGAGAACTACCCAAACAGAGTGTCATGTTTGGTTTTGTTGATTAATTGTATTTTTAAAATATGTATAAGCTGTGCTAAACCGATTAGAAGTATTATTGTGCTTGAATTATGCTAATCACAGTATGAGCGTTGCATTTCCCATCATGCCCTGGGGGTTTACATATTGCAGCTTGAGCAGTTTTCCCAGGCTGCTCCAGGGCTGTGAAAGGCACAGTTCTGCCTGGCGTCTGCAGGTGATCGCCCTGAGGCTGTTAACCTGCAGGAAGTCATTGGGAATCAGGACAGGTTGGACCCAAGGCTCCTGCCTGAGCTGTACAAGCACAGATTTGTTGGGGGGACAGTTCCGTTTTATTAGGTTGCACTTTCATGATACGCTTGTCTTGCTTACTTTTCTCCTGTCCCTTTTCTTTCTTACACTTGTCCCATTTTCTTCCCTACCCTTCGTATGATTTTTTCCTTTCTTTTTCTTCCCTTCTCCATCTTTGCACACTTGAAAACCTTTCTTTTTTCTCTCCCCCCTTCATCTTCTCTTTCGTTTGAAAAGTCAAGGAATGCTTTTATTTCCTTCTAAACTCGTTAAGATTTTTGTGGGAAGCCTCCTACTCACCGATGTTAAATCCATTCAAAGACGTTAAATTTCTGTTTCACAAGGAGGTTAAGAAAATGAATTTAGTGTAGTACCTTGTGAACTGAAACTAATAAAATGGTTTGCCAGGATGGGAGTGTTTTATACTTTCTGGATCACTGATTACCTAGTACAGAAAGTTCAGCATCACCGACTCCCAACAGTAGCAGCTCTTCCATATTTTGCTCTCATAGGGAAATGGCAGTGCCTACTTCAGTATTTTAATAAGAAATCTGTAAATCATAATATTAATAAATTTAATAAGAAACATTTTTCCCACTGATTGAACTCAGCAGCTCTTAAGAGTGAGACTGTCACTAAACTCAGAGGAATCTGAATACTGTGCTGTTTGTACTTTTTTTTTTTTTAAATTTTGAAAATATCCTTCAAAGATAGGGAATAGTCTTGTCTTTTCACTTTGAGGCATTTGACAGTCATTAGCTCATGTGGTTTCTTGGCCCTTTTCACTGGTTGTCTGAGTTATCTTTGCTTGTGTAGATATTTGTAGAGATCTTTCTGTGAAGTATTTATATTTTCCACAAAACTGCCTGGGTGGTCTTTACGGCAATTTTAAATGTATTTATTTTTATTTATATATTGTTAATTTTTTAAAGAGGATGTGGCCTCACTGTGTTGCGTGGGCTAAACTTGAACTCCTGGGCTTAGGTACTTGGTCCTCCTGCCTCAGCCTCCGAGTAGCTGGGATTATAGGCATGGGCCACTGCACCTGGCTTTGCAGCAATTTTTAAAATGTAAAATAGATTCGTTGACTTTTTTTTCAGCAGCAGCAACGTGCACACGAATCTTCAACTACAAAGTCACTCGCCTGTACATGCTAACATTTTGTCTGAAATTTTCTTAAAGGAACGCCTTTTAAAAATCGAATGACCCCGTAGTAAGTTAACAAGTGTTCAGGATTGCAATAAGTTGTATCAGTTGGCAAAACATTTTACACTGTCATCAACAGTCTCTTTGGTGATAAGCAGATGTGGCTTGAAAGATGCGACAATATATTTTTAGATTCTAGTTGATATTGAAGATACTTACTAAGTATATGATTTATAAAATGCTACTGTCTAAAAGTTCTGTTTCCTAAGACCATGGTAACATTTATTCAGAAATGAGATGATCGGTCACTTAGGACGCATCGTGATTTCTGTTGATGGTAGCTAGTCAGGTAGTGATGAAAATATCTGTAAATGAAATAGTTTTCAGTAATATTTCTTGGTGCACATTCTGATCTTGCTACAGGGGATGTTTTCCCTAGTGAACTACTTAAAAGACATGAGTGCTGGACAAGTGGAAGGATATTATTTTAATAGTAACTCACCTACGTGTGGTCCTTCAGCATGGAGAAATGCTTTGTTACGGGCTCTTTGCAGCAGAGTAAAAGGTATTTAAAAACCTAGTGTTTAAAAAATGAATAACTTAATTCACTGGGTAAATAGATTTTATAGGCATATGGTGCAAAACTCAAAAACTCCAAAAGTGAGCTCTTTCCTCCTCCTCCACTCAGATGTGTTTCTCAGAGACAATTACTGTGACCAGATTCTTGTTATCCATCCAGAGATAGTCTGTATTTATAGAATTCATGCTTTTAAACACCAATTAGAGTAGCTATCCACAGTTCTGTATCTTTCTTTCACTTAACAATATATCTTGTCAGTCATTCCATCTTAATGTATATAAAGCTGCATCATTCTCTTAAATGCTACAGAACTGTGTGTGGGTATAATGGGATGTGTTTGGTTTTCCCAGTCATTTGCTGTTTGCGTGCCAGTGTGCGTAGATCTGTAGGAATGTTTGCAAGGCACAGAGAGTGCTGAGTGTGTGCCACAGAGCCCGTACCCAGTCCCATGCCCACGCACGGAGGTGAGCGTACCTGTTTCCTTACACCCTATACACTTACCAGTGAATGTCATCAAACTCTTACAGGTTTGCAAAGCTTGTAAAGAAAAAAATACCGTCCTGTTGACGTTTTACTTTGCATTTCTCTTATCGTGAGAGAGATTCAACATCTTTCCATTTACTAAAAAACCGCTCATGTTAGATTTTGGGGGTAAAATATTTGTTCATATTGATTGACTTTCTTGTGAATTGTTAGTCTTTGATCTTCTTCTAGGAGCTTTTTGGTCTCACTTTGTTAGGAGCTTTGGTCTTTTTAGGAGCTTGTTATATATTAGTGAAAACAGCCATGTGTGATCATTTGAAAATATTTTTAAATTTTTATTTTGATTTTTTTTTTTTGGCCTGAAAGCATAGGTAATATTTTTTGCCGTTTACTGTGTGCAAGCACTTTTAAAAACCCTTTATCATCGTGCCTTATTTAATATGCAAAAAATTAAAAATAAAACCATGAGAGGTAACTTTGCCAGAGTCTTACAGTACCCAAGGTGATTAAATTTAGTCTGAGAATGGCGTTAGCAGCCGTAATTGTGCTGCAGGACAATTTAAAAACTAGAATTGAACTCTTAACCCCAGGTCTCCTCTGAGTTAATTACAGGATGAAACATAGCAAGAGAAAAAAATCAATTTATATTCATTAATAAAAATGCCTCCCAGTACTGTTCAATACTTCTTAAATTTAATATTTTCATCTTACATATACGCTGTACATATGTATATTTTTTGGGCAATAGAGTTAGCCATTTACTCTGATACCCAGATTTTATGAAACGGGCATCATAAATAAAAACTCTCAATTGTTTTCAAGGAAGAATAGGACATACTATCTGTCAGGCACTGTTTTCATGTTTAAAACATATAATCACATTTAATACTTATATTAGCCCTGAAAAAAATATCAAGATTCAACATGATGAAATAACTTGTCTCAAATTACAAAGCTGATTAAATAGTCAAACCTGGAGACTAGGCAGCCTGACCCTGGGTTCCATGATCTTAACTACACACTGTGTTGATTCCTCATTATTCTGTTGCTAAGAAGTAAGCCTTTACCTGGTAAATCTATGGAAGTTTATCGTCAAAGCGACTTCCCTAGCTCGAAAGCGAACAAGCAACCCTATGTTTTGGCTCTGCCCTGGGAGCAGGCTGTTTCCCAGAAGCTCACATCTGTGCTGTACCTTTTGAAGTCACGCTTCACCGGGCCTGTGATGTGTTTCCTCTGCCCAGGTTCCTTTCAGGTGTCTAACTTCAAATGAATGGTAATGGTTCCATTCTTCAGCGATAACATAATAGCGCTGGGCTTCTATTATCCACGTTGTTAGGTTGGCCATCATATGCTGCCTTTTTGGAGAAGTTTATTTGAACTAATCAGCATATTGAGTTTCGAGATTTATCTTTTTGGTGGTTATTTTATGGATGTAGTCCAGTCAATGACAAACGAAATTTGCAACTTTGAAAGATGTTTTTGGAAACACCAACGGCTCTATTCAAAAGTAGTGTGGTAAATGAATTTCACTTTGGTTTAGGTATGCAACAATGGGGTGAAAAAGCCCTGAGAATCATTTCCTCTTTCCCCATGGAGATGCGGTCCGGCTTTCCCTCCTTTATTTTGGTTACTCACCTCGCGCTCCAGGCAGTCCCATAACACACCCCTAGTTTTGTAGGAGTAGTGCAGGATGACCGGGGGCTGCACCCCTAAACCAGAAACTCTGAAGAAATGTTCACTGTAAACACGATATAAGTCAAATTTGGATAAAAAAAGGGGTTGGAGTGTAGGGAAAATGGGCAGATGTTGGTCATATGGCACAAACTTTATAAGATGAATAAGTTCTAGAGATCTGATGTACAGCATGGTGACCATAGTTGATAATAATGTAGTGTATACTTGAAATGGGCTAAAAGAACAGACCATAACTGTTCGCATCACCAAAAAATATTAAAAAAAAAAATCAAAACAAAACAAACCAAAAACCCCACAACATAACTTTTCTCTTGTGAATCCTTTGTTTTCAGTAGGGATCGTCTGCTTTGACTGTCGTTCCATTTGGTTTGCTCTTTCCTGCTCCCTTCCCCTGACCCTGACCCCGACTCCAGTCCCCTCTGTTATAGGTAGAAGGAGCAAAAACTAATCTGAGACAAAATGAATTAATTGGTAGTATTCAGAGTGGCTCAAAGGAAGAGTTACACAATGGGGCTTTAGGATTGGAGCTGGTTGTCTGTTGACCTGAGTGTCCAGAAATCCTGCAAGTGGATGACTTAGCTCTGGTCACCTTCTCAGCTCAAGATGACATTATCTGGGAGAAACTGTGGGAGGAGCCAAGTCAGTCCCCCGCACCTCACCCATCTCCGTGCCAGACGGATGGCGTGCTGTGTAGTGCAGCTCCATGCACAAGACTGGAGACAGGACACTGGCCAGGTGTCTCCCTCCCTGCTGTTCTCTCTCTCTCTCTCTCTCTCTCTCTCTCTCTCGGTTTCACACACAGCCTAGGGCACAGGCAGTGTAATTTTATGCAAGAGTTTGCTCTGGGGAAGAAAGACTGGCTGCAGAAAGAAAGAAGTAGTGGCTTTGCATTTCTAATAAATTTCATATCGATGACTGGACAAATTCTCAGTCCTGTTTTTCACTAATCAGGAGTGTAAATTGATAAGACTAATGAATGTGACTGAGAGGTTAATAGTGGGCCAGAACCTAAAAGCCATGTGTTTTCACCTGGGTCCTTCTTCAAGGAAAGTCCGGAGAGGAAAGAGGAGGAATGATTAGATCAGTAATTGGGCTGGTTATTCTGGTTCAGCTTCTTGAAATATTTTTCTGTAGTTACCAGCTAAGAAGAGTACAAAATAGAATGTTAACACTAAAGAATGAGGAAAAGTCATCACAGAATGTTGATGATTAGGCTTTTGTAAAACAATATATGACAGATGACATATTTCATACAGGATTTAATTATATAAAGAGTAAAAAATTGGGTAGAATTTTTAAAGAGTAAATTTATAGTTTTAAAAATAATTTCAGCTCAGGATCAGACAGTTGTTAATTTTAAGGCAGTTCAAAATCCATGGTTTAGGTTAGAAAAAGTGAGACTGACAATAATCAAGAAAATTCTTACTTTAAGAAAATTTACTTTCACAACTTAGAGGGACTCCTATTTGCTTCAATTACAACCTAAACTTCCTACCTCTGATTTATATCTTGTGTTTAAACTTTGCAAAACCAGTTTTAATTAAAATTCTGTCCAGGTATAAGCAAAAATATTAGTATCTAGTCTATTTACATGTATCCTTTTAGAAGAAATACTGAATCAGCAAGTGTTATTTTAACTTAATGGAGGATCAGGCTATATTGGGAAGGAATTTGGAAGAATTATTTCCTCCCTTGGAATCGGTGTTAATTTTTGTTACCTTTTCAAGTATGTTAAAAAGGAACTTGAAAATTGTAGTGGAAATAAGCATGAAAAATATCTGGTTTAATATAGTTGAAATATTGGTAAATACATACAATTCTAGCCTGCTGTCATGTCAGGGTTCTGTTAGGAATAGAAGAAAATGGAAGCTAAACTTCAGTTACCCTCTTTCCTTGAATTTATGACAGCCATTTTTAGGAGGGGAATTAAAATCCATTGAAGTGCTATATATAATAGTTCTCCATGATTCATTCCCCAGGTGCCCAACTGGGACACTTTTCTTTCACAGGAAGTACAAAAAGGGGGAAAAGGTTATTGTAAAGAATTAATCATGGCAATGATGTCCATGTCTCAGGAGTGAGGCACAGTTCATTTCATATTGGGGGAAGACCGTCCTGGTGAAATGAACAGGTGCAGATGACCAAGGGCAGCCAGGTGACTGAGGTGCTTGGAGACCAGCAAGGAGGCAGCATGCCGGGATGGAGGGAGCCAAGAGGTGGCAGTAAGGGGGGCGTTCAAAGGGGTCACAGGCAACTAGATCTTGTTTGGGTCTTACAGGCGGTCTTAAGGACTTCACTGTTTATCTTTAGTAATATGGCAAGTCATTGGAATGTATTAATCAGATGAGTAACGTGAATTGTCATTGGCTTTCGAAAGAGCATTCTGGCTGCTGCATGGAGAGGAACGTTAGGACAAAGGGTGGGAGGAGAGAGACCTGCTAGAGGCTGCGGAAGGAATCCCAGGTGGGCCAGGGTGCCAGGGGTGGAGCTGATGAGAACAGGTAAGATTCAGGATGTATTTTAAAGGATGAACAAAAGGGATTTCAGTTGGATGTTGGGGATGCATGAGAGGGAGGCGACAAGAACAACTCCAAGGATATTTACAGAGGAAGGGACGGAGTTCCCGTTTATGGGGTGAGGGGGACTGAGAGGTGAACACATGGGTGAAACCAGGAGTTCATTTCTAGAGGCACTGAGATGTCTGTTAATGAGAATGTTGAGGGAGGAGCTTGGCTGGAGATAAAAACTTGACCTTCGTTAGCACATAGGTTTTACCTAAATCCAGTAGACTGGACAAGACCATTCAGTGAATGTAGACAGAAGAACAGTATGAAGACCGAGCCCAGAGCCCTCGAAGGTTTGGAAGTTGGGAAGAAGAGGGGGGACCAGCAAAAGAGAGTGGGAAAAGGTGAGGGAGGAGGGAAATCTGTGCGTGTGTTCTGGCAGCCGTGTGATGAAAGTGTTTCAAGGAGAAGGAGTCGATAACCTCACTTAAATCCTGTTTTCAGTTCAGCCACAAGGAGGATCAGCTGGTGACCTGGACAGAAGCAGGCTGGAGTGTTGAGGGAGGGACCGGTTGGCTCGGTTTCAGTAGAGGGCAGGAATGGGGGAAGGAAGTATGGGAAATGTGGACGGTTTTCTCGAGGAAGAAGGGAGCTGGGAGATGAGTGGCAGCTGGAGTGGGAAAGGAGGTCAAGAGAATTTTTTGGTTTTGATTTTGCTTTTTTAAAATGCAACTGAATACAGCGTGGGTGGGTATGATCCAGTGGAGAGATACGAGAGAGGGGGAGCTGCTGTAGTGCTGTGCCTGACTTGGCCAGAGGAGGTGACATCTAGTACAAAAAAGGGGCTTGGAGAAATGATGGTCTTAGCTAGGTGCTCAGCCTGTTTATACCGTTAGGAGGAAGGGCAGAGAGAGGTCTGGGCCCAGAAGCTGGTTGGTGCTTCGGTTTGGTGGGGCATGATAAAATAGGAGGGGATCTTTTGGAGTGTGTGTGTGATTGTAGTTTCTGTGAGCTGTCCTAGGCAGACACTGAAGGGTGTGGGAACCAGAAGTGAGGAAGGGCTGGGGGAGAAAGCACTCTTAGAAGCGAAAGGCTAGTGGTCAGTGGATTTTTAGAACAGCCGTTGCCTGTCCTCACATACGTGGTGTTCTCTCTCCATTTGTTTCAACCCTCAGTCAAAACCTGCAGCACTTGGAGGACCCATGTCTGGCTGCTTTCTCTTCCTCTCAGTTCTTGCTGCGGCTGTTCCTTCAGTGTCACACGGCACCACGGACACAGGGCTCTTGTGTGCAGCGGACTTTGACTAAAAAGTTGAGACAGTGAAGGGAGATGACAGCATAATCCTTCCTGCCTTTATTTTTTCAATCTTTTCCCTCCTGCCTCAGAGCAGGGGCTCTTCCTTTTTTGTGCAATAGATCCCTCTTGCAGTCTAGAAAAGCCTAGGGACTGCCGCCTTAAGGTAATTATTCAACGAAAAAAATTCATAGTATTACAAAGGAAACCAATGAATGAAATACAATTTTCAAAATACAAAAAACAATTGTGATTTAATAATGGACATGTCTTTATTGTGTGTGAAACAATAAGCTCTAGTGACAGGTCGCGTGACTACCTTAATTTCAAAGTATTTAGTAATGTACACAATATGTGAAGATATCTGTAACAGCTGAGATACGATAGGAAAGTGCATGTTACTTCCATCGGTGACAAGGTCATGGGTATTGAGAACAGTAGTGTGATTTGTTGCCTATATTCATAAAAGAAATGCTAAATTTCAATTAGAGGTTCATAGAATATGAAAATATTTTCCCCATCCAAAATCTATCTTTTATCCTATGTATGAATCTGTTGGCCATCTGTGGTCCTCATGTCAACAGCCCCTGCCTCAGAGGTGCCTCTGGGTGTACCTGTCCTGTCCAAGGCTGATCTCGCTACCTGTGGGCCAGCCGCCTCCCCCTGCCCACCCCATTTTCTTTGAAACCTACTCCAAACAAATATTTTAGATTAGGCTTATATCTTAAATCTCTCTCTCTCTCCATGAGTTCTTTTTCTTCCTTCTTGGAATACGCGTGCATTTATTCTATCTTCCATTTCTCACGAGGACAGTGTAAATAGCCTTACTTGTTTGGATATGGCCAGTGCAATGACTGGTGTGTGCTTTTTAAATGTTTACTGCTTGTAGAAGGTGCTCAGTAAATGTTTATTAGATAAATAAATGGATGCTTCCACTTCCAGTGAGAATTCACAAGTTTTTGTCTAAATTAGAGAATGTTATAAATGTCTTCCTGCTGGTGAAGGGAAGATGCTTGTGACGATTAGTTAGGATCATGGAAGCCCCATTGGTAAACTAGTAGAGTATGTAAATTTCATCAGTTGGTCCATGAAAGGACATCCTCACAGAGGGACATACCAGATTTCCAAATTTAAGTAACTTTGATAAGAAAAATTGAAATTGACTCTGTCAAATCAGTTCGTTGGTTTCCGTGAAAGTCTGATAAAGAAGATAATTTTGAATGATTGATGACTTGCTGGATTGTACAATTGAAAAATATGGTTAACCTCTACAAGTGACAAGTTTAAAAATACAGTTCTGATTTAAATTTTGCAGTAGTTTAATGTAGATACAATGTATCTTAGATTAAAAGGACAGCATTCAGTGACAGTAGAACAGTTTTATGGGACGTATTTACTGTTTGGGGAAGTAGTAGAACATGTCTTTTATCTTTGATACGGAATTACTTTTATTCTATCATAATTTTCTAGATTATTTTCCTTATAATCCAGTAACTGATATTCTTTAAACACATCCTCTAATTTATGTAGCTATTAATCATATTTTATCTTGTAATATTTATTTTGTATTTTTTAATTATCGAAGAGTCACTTGAATTTTTATATGTATGCAAACATAAGCAAGTCAACAGAGATCATTATAAACCTGTTAGATTTAGTGTTTGGCACATAGTAAGCACTTTTCAAATAAAATAAGGAATCACATGCATGCATATACACAAACATTTGTTCTCTCCCACCGGGTTACAAACCTGTCTGTAAACTCTGTGAACATGTCCTGTACGTCTCCTTATCCTCAGTGCCAGGCACAGTGTAGGCTCATAGGATGTTATCAATGAATGTGTGTTGTATGAATGTAAGTCCCCAAGGAGCAGTGGTCACATAGACTGGAAACAGATGGTGAAAATAGGGATTATTCAGGTAACTTGTGCTACATTTGAACACATTTCCCCTTCTTATCTATTTGTTTTCAGTGCAATGAGTATTTCTTGCAAACTGAGTCTGGTTATTTTAGGTGGATGAAGTGTAGGGAGGTAGAGTGTTCAATAGCGACACATTGGTACAGCTGTCTTGGTTTTCTATGGCCAAGACCCATTCTTATTGGGTGTGTCCACGCCATGTCAGGTGAACAGCATTTTGAATATAATCTATGATTTCAGTGAATATTTGGAAGAAAAGTTATTCAGTTAAACTGTATATATAGGAAAAAATGTATACACACATATGGACATTACTTTGTGTCTAATTTTAAGCAATGATAGAAATGTTAGCAAATATTTAACATACATCATTTATTAGATCAAATTTATATCAAAGAACTTATGTAAATTGATACGCTATATTGTAATATTACCAAAAATAAGATATTTTTACAGTTAAGGTGTTGCTTTTTCTAGTTCCAAATGGTAGTCATGGTAATGAAAATACACCATTGGCTTTCCTACATTTATGTACTTGCCAGTTCAGTAGGGGATGTGTATATTTTACAGGGTCATGAAAATTAATCAGTAGCATTTTCTTCTTATAATGGCAAACACCCACATTGAAATTATCACATTGCATGTACCTTATCTTTTGATCATCATTGTCTTATTTCTCCTCCTTAAAAAAGGCAAAGAAACTACTGCACTGTATAAAAGTAATTTTATACTTGCCAATTGATCTTCCCTTGGGGGCTACTGTAGTTTTCATAAATAGCTTGCTGACTTCGAAGAAACATAGTTCTGTTCTTAGGAACTCATCTGGAAAGGACATTTCTTTGGGGATATGGAGACCATGTGTGGAATTCTAGCTACAAGAAAAATGCTAGGATTTAGACAAAGAAATATTAGGTGGTTTAAAATTGAAAGTCTGTTTGTGAAAACTTGGTTTGCTCCTAATAGCCATATTTTATGTTTTTAGAGCCTCACATATTGTGGGTTTGTGGTCCCCAGTCTGGAGTTTTCAGACTACTAGGGACCTGCAAACCCACATTGGTATCACTAACTATATTATCCTGGTCGAAAGTACTGACTTACTATGTCTTTGATTAATTAAAAATAAGCAAATCTTGTTTATTATTTTAAAAAGGCAATTTGTTTACCAACCTTTTCGTAGCATGAAGTTCTTGGAGCAAAATAAATAGTTTCTTGGAGGAAGACTCATGCCAGTTTGAAGCTTGACCTATAGAACTCTCAGATACGTGAGACTGTTACCTCCAGAGATTTTTGTTTATTGAATTACTGTATTCAGTTAGTTGTAAAGCCAAGAACACAAACTACTTAACTGCATTTTACTTTGTAGTGAATATCAAAGTTGGAACTCCTTTTTATCCCACATTAAAATTTTTGATGAAAGATGCAAACAGTTTTGTATTTCTGTGGTGAGAATGTGCATGGAGGCTTGTATGCATCATTACATTATTATCCTTAATGCAACGAATGTGAGATTCTGAATTCATAAATAAAGCGACTTGTACTTGGATAAGAGATAATCTTTGCTGTTTTCAGAGCTGGTGTTATTTTTGTTTCCTTTTTTTCTTTTTGGGAGCGAGGAGGAGGGGAGGGGAGGTCAGGTCATGGTTAGACTAGCAGCGTGTGCCACCATCACACCCCAGACACTCTCTGGACATATTTCACCCCCAATTTCTCCAAATCATTGCAAAAGTGCTAAAGCTGTTACTGAAGGCTGAATTCTGTATGGATTCACTGTCTTCAAATTTAAAAACAAACATTAAATCAATAATTATATAATTGTTCCAATTTACAGTCTGGTTTAATTTTAAAGAAAAATTTACGTATCTCATTCTTACGTGGTTTAGAAAATGTGGATCAGAAATGTCTCAGTCACTCTAGTGGTTCACAGCCTTTTCCTTCAGGATGGTGTTCAAAATGCTTAACCTGAATTCTCTTTCCTTCAAATTAAACTTTTTCTTTCCTGTTCAATCTGTAGTCGAAGAAAAGTAACTGTTTGAGTTACTTTCATTTCCTCTGGGCTTCCTTCATGTATTTGGGGACTCCTAGGAAGTTTTCTACTCCTGATAGTTCTCTATTCCTTCAAACCCTAAAATGCCTCGTCTGTTGAATAGCAGTCCTTTAATATCCTGAAATGATAAAAAAAAATTGACAGGATGCTGTACTATAATCCTACCCTAATAAAAAGGAGAAATTATGAGAAAATGATTTATTTTTTGTAAAAACATTTAAGAAGTCCATTTTCAAAAATAATATGAATTTCAAGTGTGGATGTGACCATACTAGAAATAATGAAGTAATTAAATTCTTGGACTTATATGTAGCATCAGTGTGGAGACCACAGCTACAAATGCAGGCTAAGAAAGTTTTGTTGTATCAGTGACTGCTGAAGCAAGAGATACTGAGGTTGTGGGTGCAAGTTTTGATAAAGTGACAAGGCTCAGAACAAAACAAACCCTTTGATTTACGTAGTTGTTGCCTTCTTGGAAAACACAATGTATATTTAAAATCTTTGATAAATGCTACATGTTTATATGTAAAGTGCAGTAAGATTCTAGACTCGGATAATTATAAACATATTTTTCACCCTCAGGAGTCTCCAGCCATTCATTCAGAAGTCATGAGGGACCCATGAAAATTCTTCGTGTGGGACTCTCTCATGTACTGCTGTAAACATAGCAAGCCTATTCTTAGCCCATGAAAAGCAAGTACTGCTCCCTAGTAATTGTGCAAGCCAAAAATGTGATGATTTATTTTCCAAAAGGCCACCTTTAGGTGATCCCATTGAGAACCTTGGCTCTAGTAGGCTAAGCTTTTAGATTTAGGGTCTGTTTTCTAATCTAAAACATCAGTAGTTTTATTGCCCCTCCTCTGTAGTCTATTTAGGTTTTCTTATCTTAAACCAAAATATAACTGATAAGAACAAAGGATTAACATTCCTTTATCTTAGAATATGCCTAACATGTATTGGATGGTACAGATTCTAATAATATAGGTTTAAAAATAAATTTGTAAACAAATTATCAATCACAAACACACCATTGTGGGTGATTACCAAAGAGATCCTTTCATCTTTGAGTGGAAAACCAGTTCATGTTGAGATTGAGTGTTTTGCTTTAAAATACGTGGGGGAGGATAATAGCAAACATTTACAGAGCGCTTTATGTAACAGTTACTATGTTACTTACTTTATCTCTCATTTTTAAGTCTGATAACCAGCTGATGAAGCAAGCATTATTAATATCTTCATTTGACAAAAGAGAAATCAGATAGGCAAGTTAATTATGTTGCTCAAGGTCACACGCTATTAAATACTAGAGCCAGAATTTAAACTTGGGCTTCTCTGATTGTACAGCAATTCCTCTAAGTGCAGTGGTGTTCTAATGAATCTTTTCAGAGGGGCGTTGTCATTAAAATGTCTGGCACAGACCTTCAGAAAAACTCTTCCCATCTCTTTTTTAAGAGCATATTTATCTGTAATTCCTCTTACTTATCTTCCCACTTTCCTTTCTTTTGAGTCAGCTGGACGTGTGGGATATAAAAGTGAGTTATGCACAGAAATTCTACTTGCTCTTACTACTTAAGAGACTCAGGGTGGGGGCTGAGTACTTTAAACTTGCAAACATCATGATGCTCCTCAGTGATAAGCAAGTGAGCTTAGTCTGCCTGTGTGGTCTAGAATGCTCGAAAATACAAAAACACTGCCAGGGACTTAACAAAGACTATATGAATAATAAAACCCAGAAGACAGAGGGTAGTGCTTATTTTCCGTTAATCACCTTCAACCTCAACTAATGGGAAAGGCTTCTTTTCAGTTCTTCTGGCGCCAGTGGCCACTGAAGCAAAGGAGTGTGCGTTGCTGCCACTGGTGGTATCTGTGACTTCTAGATAAACAGCGCCTTCTAGTCTCCTGTGTGTTGTTCTTTTCAGCATTAATAAATTTATTTAAAATAAATAAAGTTACACGAATAGATCAAGTGTGTTCTTGTATTTGACAGTGACATAATCAGATCTTATATTTAAAATGTAAAGAGGCCCAATTCTGCATACATGGATCAAAGCATCACATTGTGTCCCGTAAATATATACCATTATTATCGGTGAAATGAAAATAAAATAAAACTTAAAAAAAAAAAAAAAGCATTTGGGTGCAGCTGCTTATACAGCCTTTTCCAATTTTCTGCTAAAAGACCAATGAAGACCCAGGGGGAAAAACACACACACACACCAAAAACCCAAACACACAGTTACGGGGAACAAAAGACTGGTGCTCAATTGCTAGAAATTTTGCACTTCTTTTACCTCTAAGGAACTGGACTGGAATAAACATTGTCTCATGAAACAGATAATCCAGCTATAGTCCATAGTAGGAAATGTAGGATTTTTTTTTTTTTTTTGTAACGTCTGCTGCTTGCTCAGAGACCCATGATGTTTAAACATCTAGAAAACAGGTCAGCCCTCTATCTGCTGCAAGGGTGGTGCTGCTTTGAGGCAGCTATAGTGTTACCATCACTTACGCCGCCTCCTGACCGCCTGTTCCATGTGCTTCCATTCTCTCTTTATGTCTGTCTGCATCCATGCAGCAGCGGTATGTCAGAGAAAGCAGGAACCTGCAGGGCTGAGAGAGGGCTGACTGCTGCCTCCTAGAAAGGAAGAGGCCTTCCTAGGTAAAAAGGCCTGAGATCGGGACAGAGAAGCGTATGGTCGGCATTTTAATCTTCAAGTGCTCCTTTTGCAGATTAGCAAGAAGGTGGTTCCTTTGCAGTCCAGAAGACAAGCTTTGAATTAACACCTCACAGTCTTTGAGAAATTGAGCTTCTGTCTCTTCGTATCTATCTGCATTTCTGCAGCAGTATTGAAAAGGGATTTCTAAAATTATTGAGGGGTATAACGAGCCAGGCCAAACCTTCTGTGGATGGTGAACCACCATCACCATTATAGGAAGAGGCAATAGTTTGGGACCTATTAAAAAATACCGTATTCCAGGGCAAAGGCTTATCACCCTAAAGATGCAAGAAAAAAAAACAACACATTTTTGGAACTGTAATAACTAGAAGAAGAGTTACAAAACAGTTTAGCATAGCAGAAAGTAGAAAATACAATATCTATGAAATTGCAGCAGAGAGCTTCAAGGAGAGGAAAAAACCCTATTTTAATAAAAGCTATGATTGTGCCACTGCACTCCAGCCCGGACAACACTTCATTTTAATACATCCTCAAGTGGAAGACGGGGTAATCCTATCTCCTCAGTCTTTCCCCACCCCTCTAAATCAACTTAAATTCTAATTATTCACAGGTGAGATTAAGACCAAAAGAATTTTTGTTCATGTTATCGTTCTGTTTTCTCTTGCTTTAGAGGTGACCTCCTTTCTTTTTGCAGCTATGTTAATAGATAAGTATGTCAACATAGTTTACTATTGCCGTAATCGTGTTATTTCATTAACGCAAGAATTTTGGATTATCAGAGGCAGATCTGGAAGTGATTTTATTTCAAAATATTAAGAGAGTACAAATGTTTTTGTTACATGGGTACCTTGTGTAAGGCTTAAGTCAGGGCTTTTAGTGTGCTCATCACCAGAAAAGTATTCATTTACCTGATAGGTAAGATTTTACCCCTCATCACCTCCCACCCTCTCCCCTTGTTTTCCAATGTCCTTTACATCTCTTTGTGCCCGTGTGGGCCCATTGCTTAGCTCCCAGTTACACAGTACATGTGGTGCTTGTTTTTCGTTTCCTGAGATACTGAAGATAATGGTTTCCATTTCCTTCCAAGCTGCTGCAAAAGACATTATTTCATTGCTTTTTATAGCTGAGTAGTACTCCGTTGTGTGTGTGTGTGTGTGTGTTTATGTGTGTGTATATACCTCATTTTCTTTATCTACTCATGAATTGATGGGCACTTAGGTTGATTCCACATCTTTGCAGTTGTAAATTGTGCTGGGATAAACGTTTGAGTGCATGTGTCTTGATAAAATGACTTTGCCTTTGGGTAGATACCCAGCAGTGGGATTGCTGGATTGAATGGCAAGTCTCTGTCTACTTCTTTGGGGAATTTCCATACCGTTTTCCATAGAGGCTGCACTAACCTACAGTCCTATGAGCAGTGTATAAGCGTTCCTATCTGCATCCATGCCATCATCTGTTGTTCTTTGACTTTTGACAATGGCCATTCTGACAGGAATAAGGTGATATCTCATAGTGCTTTTAATTTGCATTTCCCTGACGATGAGTGATGTTGAGCATTTGAAAAATATATTTGTTGGCCATTTGTCTATCGTGGAAGTAATTTAGATCTTTGTTGTTCTTAAAAATTTGAACTGTGTGGCCCCCTTAGAATCTTTAGAGCAACTTAATTTGGGAAATGAGAGAACTAAGCTTCAAGAGGCTCCCTTTATGTTAGGATGGGTAGTATTCCCTGTAAGTTGTAAAGTGTGGTTGAAAGAAATGCATGTTCTAGTTAATAATTCTGTAAAAAACCACAGCAACCTAGCTTTACATCTTACAATTACCCAAGTTAATTTTTTGTGATTTAAACTGAAGACTGTAATACACAACATTAATACTCTTCCCATGAGGGATACTTAATGTTGAAGAGTCACCAAACCAGTCTTATTTTATATACTATGTACAAGGATAAAATAACATCCCCCCCATGTTAATTTACTGGTTAAGACGTTATTTCAGAAGATCTTTTTGTGCATATTTATTTTGAGAACAAAGATAGAACACACTAAATTTCCATATGGTTAACTCCTGCATTCTTGATTTGTTGAACACTTTGATCACTGTAGTGTGACAGTTTTGCAGCCAAAGCTCAAACCAGGTGGCATAAAGATGATGAACCTTAAAACAAGAGAAGTTAGTGACAAGGTTTTTAAAAAAAAAGTTAATATGCAGTAGTAACTTCAGTACCTGATATTTGAGAAATCCATGAAAATAACAAATAAAATATTTTTCAGTTATTTTGGCTCAGACTTAATTTTGAATACAAATGACTAAAGGGTGGCATAGTTAAGATTTCAAAAGTAAAATGTTTTCATTTTGTCCAATGAAAAATCTTCCTCTTCCTGGGTCTTCAGGAACTCAGTTACTGATTTGCATTGCGATCAGTGTCATTTTGGGGATTTTCATCTGCGACTAATTAAAACTTGGTTATTTTATTTGCAGTTCAGCCTTTTCAGTGAGACTCCATCAATGGAGTAAGACAAGCAAGTTTTTCTGCCCTCATTCTCCCTTCAAAGATGATTCCTTCACACTGCCCTAACCTGAGTGGAAGTGTTGCAGACAACAGGACAAATGGAAGGTTGAAAGAATTTAACAAATGAATGACGCTATTTATTTTGTATCCATATTTTTACTAATGGAAAAACCTATGGTCCCCTTTTAGGTAGGGAGGAAATGAAGGTCTGAAAATTAGATGCTAAATGCTACCAACTTGAAGAGCACAATCGTTTGTTTATTAATAGAAGCATTTGGAGATCCAGAAACATTAAGATGTTGAATAAATACTGTTTTCAAAATAGCAGATGCCACAGATTCAGATACACATAATCTAACAAGGGGCAGCTCTTGATGACAAGGGCTATTTCTTATTTAATTTTTATTTCCTACATCTAGAAAAGCAATTTTCATATAATGGGTTTCCTTAAATATCCATCAAGAAAATGAATAAAAAAACTGAGAGGAATTCAATTTACATCCTCTTATTAAACTTTCTTTGTATGTATCAGCTTCTGTAGCCAGGCATATTCCTTTAAAAAAAAAAAAAAGATTGCTACTTATAAATACATATGTATATATATATTTTTTAAATTTTTGTAGGAGTTTTCTCTTCTCCCTATCAATAAGCATTGAGATTAGAGCACAGTAAATACTGTTTACAACGTGAAAACCGGCTCTGAAGCTTGGCAGACATGGCTCTTGTTCTAGGCATTTCGGCTGCAGGTCAGCTTTTGTATGTATGTTTTACACTATCCCATTCCACTGCGTTTCATTCTGCTCCATGCTGTAGTCCTTCACATGTGTGTGTGTGTTCTGTGTCTGTGTCTTAAGCATTGTAGGTAGCATAGTGTAATGATGAAGAATGCTTCCGGTAATGTGGATTCAAATCACAGTTTTGCTACTTACTAGCTGGGTGATCCAGGGTAAGTTATTTAATTCCGCTATGTCCCAGTTTCCTAATGTGCAAAATTGGGATAATAATATCATTTACCTCAGAGCTGTTGTGAGGATTACATGTGATAATACATGTAAAGTGCTTAGAACAATGTATGGTGCATATGTAAATTCCATTGTCTGATTTTTGAAACTTGATTAGAACTTGGTATTACTTGTTTCAGCCAAGAGTATTTTCTGACCCAACATGTTTGTGTTTCTCTTTGGTCAAGGGTGGACTCTTCCCTGGGTGTATTCCACCCATACTCTGCAAGTTCCCCGAGTACCCTGTACTCTGCTCCAGGTACTTAAATTCTAACTATCTGTGACGGTCCAGGTCAAGCACCCTTTCCTGCCCTTTTCTTACCATCAAAGTAAAGACATGGTCCTTGATAACATAAAACACATATTACCAAATGAGATTACAAACTTTTTGAATGTAGGCACAGAAATCATGCTTTATGATACTCCTGAACATTCTTTATCACAGAACTGAGAAAAAAGAAGTTACCCAATAAACACATAGCATTATGAAATTACGTTTATTGCTAATGCGTTTTCCAAAAGAGAAATGTAGCAATGAGATGGTATAGGTCAGAATAGATTTATGCTGTTTACAATTGCAGCTGTGCATTTGATTAATGGAATAGAAACAATGAGAGACAGTTTCACATTGTGTATTCCCTGATCTTTGTTGGAATAAAATAGGATCATTCTCAAGCTGAATTTTATCCAGGTGGTGGATAATTGGTATTTACTGCTGATTAAACTTTAGTTGTGAGGCAACTGTACATTTCAGTGGAAACGGTAATAGCAGTCAACATTACATAGCGCTCACTGTGTGCCACATGGTACCTGTCTGCTGACACCAGCTTTGGAGGTTGGGCAGACCTGGCTGACGAATCTGTTCATGCCATCGGACTGAAAAGTCTTTAAAAAAAGAACACAATGACTTGGGAGATTCCAAATTTCGATATAAATTTTGGAAACCTTTTTTTAAGGAAAGATTTTAGTTTAGAAAGTTTGTGTAGTTAATAGAAATAGTGCTTCTATATAGTTCATCGTGCCCTGTATGGCTCTTGATACCGGCCCGAGTTGTCACCACGGGAAGTGAAGTGGGACGGTGAGCATTGTTCCTGGTGGCACGAAACAGTGAATAATGGTACCAAGATTTTCTTCTCTGCTAAACTCTCTCTGCGATTTCAGGCTGTTCAAAGTGAAAGGTGAAGAAAGTCGCCCTCTGTATTTAGTTTGCAGTTGCTATTTGGTTTCTTAATTTAGGTTGTGTATTTTCCCCTAATGTTTCATTTTGACATATTTTAAAATGGACTTTTCTTGTGGATAACATTTTTTTATGATACGATTTTTCTTAAGTTCTAGGCGACAATGTGGCTGTGTTTTATTTACTGGAATCGTTTGTGATGGGAACCAGACTCAAACTTATTTCAGAAATAGTGTTAATTATACAGATGAGAGAGGCGGATATCTTTTGATTCATCTACACATCTCGGAGTTGCTCCCATGGTGCCTGCCTGGAGCCATACCTAAATAGTCACACAACATCTTCTAATGCTGGTAGATATTTTATATTTGCCCATTGGAAGTTATACTTCATTAAATGACCAAACAGTAGTGTGTGGGTGTCCGGCAGATCAGCATTCAGTACATGGGTAGTCTCTGGAAATGAAGTTAAAGGTAATGGAAGATAGATTCAAAAATACATGGCTGGGCACGGTGGCTCATGCCTGTACTCCTAGCATTCTGGGAGGCTGAGGTGAGAGGATTGCTTGAGGTCAGGAGTTCGAGACCAGCCTGAGCAAGAGTGAGACCACTGTGTCCACTAAAATAGAAAAAATTAGCCGGGTGTGGTAGTGAGCACCTGTAGTCCCAGCTACTTGGGAGGCTGAAGCAGGAGGATCACTTGAGCCCAGGAGTTTGAGGTTGCTGTGAGCTAAGCTGACACCTAGATCGGGTGACAGAGCAACACTCTGTCTCAAAAAAAAAAAAAAAAACAAAAACATAATGAACATTTAAATTGTTCCTTTAACTATTATATGTTTTAGTTGATATCCTATTGGTATTTATAAAACAAAAGAAAAGTAAACAAAAAAATGGTCTACCGGGTTATGTTCCTAGGAATCACCATTTTGAGTGAGCAAAAATTAAGAAATATATAATGCAAAGAAACAGTGATCTGTGGCTTGAGCAACCACCAGTGTAATTACTGGGATTCAGTCTTCAGAAGACTCTCTGTTTGTGGCAGAACCTCAGAATGGACTTTAACCTCTCCTGTTTCACATCTTCATCGGAGGTGGGGAGTAATGGTGGTTGGGGGGGGCGTGTCAGGGTAAATACCAGGAAAACCCTCCCCCAGAACTCCAATTATTAAAAAATCAACATCAAGGTAGTGTTGTTTGGAAGGTTTTTTAAAGAGGCAGAAGTAGGGTAGAGGGAGGATTGTGAAGTCATTTTGGGTATTAGGATATCCTGAATTCCATATGAAGGAGATGTTTGTTGGCTGCTGTCTCTGAGCCATATGGTTTTGTTTTGTATTTCTCTTACAAATGGATCTTTTGATAAGGGCCAAAGATTTATTAAAAGACCAATTGTATGTAAGATGATCATTTCTTAGAATTTCTTGACGATACATTAGGGATTTGACTTGGTTATATTAGGTCATTGCATTTGACAAAAGGGGTACAAGCTTAAGGCAAAAACTTGTAATACCCAATATAATGTAAATGCTGTGTAAATGGTTATACAGTATTCTTTAAGGAATAATGACAAGAAAAAAAAGTCTATACATGTGCAGATGAAACCTTCCATGTTTTCTCCCAGATTTTCAGTCTTTGGTTGGTTGATCCACGGATGCAGAACCCAGGGGAATGGTTGAGCGGCGGCTGTGTGTATTTTTTGCATTGTACATGAAAAAAAAAAAAATTTTACTAGCTTGGTGGTGGTTAATGGGGATTTGTTTTATTATTTACATATGACATACTTCAGTGCAATAATTTATAGGATTTTAGTAATTTTCAAGTTTATGGATATATTCTAGATTAATTCAGAAAATGTAGATTTAGTCATTTTCCTTTATTAAAATAAATGCAAGAAAATAGTACATAGTTCTGAACACAAATCTGTTCATGCAATTTCCTACTTAAAGTAGGAACTCAGCTCCCATTGCCTCGAGGTATAAAGTCCAACGCCTCTAGAATGGAAGCCCCATCTTTGTCAGTTATTCGTTTGCTAACAGGGAAGAGCAACAACGTGCGTTAAATGACATAACATTTTTGGAAGTGGTGGTGGAGTAGGGTAATGGTCTTATCAAGTATGTTAAGTGGTTTTTTTTCTGATTCGTGTTAGGAGTTTGCAAATGCATAACATGATTTCAAAAGATACTACTTACTCTGAGTACCGGCTCGGAAAAAACTAGTACACGTTGTGAGGTGTATGCTTATGTATAAACCTTTGCAAGCAAGGGGAACACATGAATTGACAACTTCATGTATTGACGTCACTGTAAATTCAGGGTCTTAATCTTCTGGGCATTGATTGTTGCTGAACAAAGCATCTGTTTGTTTGTCCCATCTGCTCCCTCTCCCATGCCTGATAGGGGATATGTCACCAGCCCTCTCAAGCTCTCTGCATCAACATATCCCTGTCCCTTTCAAAGGATGACCATTTCTCTTCTCGGACTGAGGAAATACAGGGCAGCAGAGACATCCAGCAGTTTCTGTCTCATCCCAACAGCCACTTATATTCATTCTGACACAATCATACTGCCTTTCCTCCTCTCAAAGTACAAGGATCTTCCCGCCTTTACCCTGAAACAATACTCTTATTCAGTCTTATTCTGTCTCTTCTCTTTTTCCTGCTTTCTGTTTTTCTTCTCTGCGAACTCTTTAACATCTTTTCCCTTAGCAGAACCCTTCCCTGGCCCAACGTTAACTTCTAACTGCTGCTCTAACACTCCCTTTGGAAAAAAAAAAAAAGCCATCTGGGTTTCTTACCACCCACTCGTTGTTTATTTCGTGTAGTCTGTAGCTGGAGATGCTTTCCCCACGTCAGTGATGAGCACTGATTTGTCAGATCCGTGGACACTCCTTTCCAGCCCTGTCATTTCCCCTGTACCCACTGGGTCCCCATATTGAGCACAAAATAAATATTAGTTAAATGAATGACGTTTTTCCCTTATCTTCTCCTCTGCTTCTTTAGATGACTTCCCATTCTCTAGGCTCTCTTACTGACCCTTCTGCTTGCCTCTTAAATATTTGTATTCTATAAGGTTTCGAGAAACCTCTTTGTCTCTTCCTCTAGCATGCTTTATTTTTCTGTGGGTAGACATCCCGTGCACAAGCATGCCTTGAAAAGATACACGTTAGAGGTCTCCCGCCTTAAGTCTTGACCCTTATTAAAAGGCTTAAGTATTTTCACTTGTTGCATGGACACTTGAGAGTCAGTACGTCCAATTTCAAGCTCATTATCAATCTCATAAAGCTGAGTCCTTTTACATTATTACCTGTGAGTGACATCCCTCTGAGTGATATCACCAGATACACAGATGCTTAAACCAGAAATCTAGGGCTAGATTGCTAATTTTTGCTGCATGCAGTATCTTCATTCTGAGTTCTTTCTCTCTCTATTCCTACGTCTTAAGGCCTAGTTCAATGACATCACAATTTTCACCTGCAAAAGCCTTTCTTAGTCTCCCTCCCTGCCTCTCTAGCTTTGGCTGTCTTTGTTTTGATGTTTTTCTTTTCTTCCTTTTTTCCATGTTATTTAACCTAAAGAAAACTTTTTAGAGTTTCCCTGGGATGCATGTTGTTTTTTTTTCCTGGAGCAAATTGAAAATTCTGGTCATCGAACCCTTAGGAGAACATAGCTTTTTGTAACCTTCAAAATGTGATTTGACACATTTGCTCAATAAATGTTTATGGTTTAAGTTTATTGTATTATTGAAGATTAAATTTAGCTGCATATTATAATCAAAGTTTACTTCTTTATTTATTAAAAACGGGGGCTCCCCACTGTCATTGGGGCAGGGTGTGGGAACACTGACTAAAATCACATTTCCTTAGAAGGAGCCAGGAAGGGTCCTTTGTTTCCGGTGTGGAAGTGTGAGCAGGACTTTGACAGTTGGACCCAAGGGAAAAGCCGTCCTAGGCAGAGGGAAGGCAAAAGTCAACGTTTGATGTCATGAAAAGCACAGTAAAAATATCCTTAGAACATGAAAATAAATGTCTCAATACCATTGATTAGTAAGTTAAATAGCTTAACTTACTAATCAAAGGTATTTCATAGAAGGATAAGTATTTTTGTTGAGTTAATCACTTATATATTTCACCTCGAGGATTCTCAGTTTGGTGGACTATGGCATGAAGAATTGAATGCTTTGCTTTAATTTCTTCAGTAACTTCTGGTTTCTTATGTAACACTCCTTATTTGCATGCAGTATGTGTCTCCAGAGAGTCATCATTAAAAAATTAAATGTAAAGCACTCTGAAGACAGGGCTAAAAAACCAAAAGCTGTATCTTAAATTTCTCTAAAATCTCTTTTATAAAATAAAAAAAAAACTGCGATGTGTCTAAATTAATTTTTTACTACCTTAAATACACACACACATTTCTTTAAAGGAGGAATGATAGTTTGTGTTTTTACTTACTAGATAATTTGTGAATTTCATTTTACTCTTTCCATAAGGTAAAAGATTAAACCTCCATGAGCTTTTCTTTTCAAATCTAGAATCATTATTCATATATTGCATGAAAACAATATTATACTTTTTTCCCCCAAAATTTTTTCCTTTATATTACTAAGTACAAGAAGAAAGTCAGATTTTTTTCCTGTGATGCTAAAATTTCTTCCAGATCACATGCTGAAGTACCCTTTTCTTTTTCCTTTGAGGCCTTTCTTAAATGATCAAATGTAGACTTTTAAGTATATATGGCCAGCTCTTTAATCTGAGCTACTTTGTCTAAATTTATGCCATTCGGATAGCATGTATCTTCACTATTCAGCTTTGCAGATGGGCTCTACTTTTACCAAATAGTATTTCTTTTTCTTCTCCTTTTAGGTTTGACTGAATTAGAGGTATGTATTATCTATGTTACACGGGTTCAAAAGACCTGCTTGAGTTTCAAATACTCCTATGTGTTATCAAATGTGACTATTTCTAAGTATGTATATTTTTCATAATTAATAATAATCTAATTTGGTTTTTTTTCCCTGAGATCATGTAAGCCTTTGTTTTAAAACTTAGTTTCCATAAAATAGCTCATGTTTCACGTATGCTTGACTTTTATCTTTTTGTAAAGATGCGAAGCTGAACTGTTACAAGGAACAGAGGCAATACTTGCCCCTTTGAGGTCTGGTCAGAATTTGTTGTGTACAGCATAGTAAGTTCCTTTTAGATTGGATAAATTATTAGCAGTACTTTCAAGGGATATTTAGCAAGCTTTGTGGGTAATAGGGTTGAAAATCTATGTAGTCTATAGGTTTATGAAGTTATATTCCAGAAGTTACAAAAAATTTGAGGCTTTAAAGAAAAGAAATTTATCTGGTTGTCCTAAACGGCCTTTTGAAATTCTATTTTTGTAAACTCTGATCAGTCGTAATGAAATTTTGCTTTTCAACTTTTGGATAAAAATCCCTGTTACATGGGTTCTTGCAGTGTGAGCTTAGTGCCATATTTGGGCTTGTTTTTGTGATTTTCTTCCACTGAACTTGGAATGCAGTCTTGCAGACTAGGTTCTTGGCTCTTGGGGCCATCGTAGTCACACACTGGTTCTTAATCACTGTGTCTGTTGAGTGTCTTGCTGGGGTAGCTTTCAGTGAATTGACTTCCCTTTCTGTTTCCTGCCAAGATTTTTTGAAACATTTTATTGGGGGGGAAAAAAAGCTACAGTTTTACCACTTGGGGTAGAGAACATCTTTACTTGGTTATGCTATATTTGCTATGTGATGGTTATGGAATTACTGCTATAATACAATCTGTCAACTCGAAGTTACCAGTGTAAGTTTTGGATTAACAGCATCCTTAGCTTTTATTTTCCTCAGTCCCTTTGCTCATTTCATTATACCTTATTGAATGGAGAATGGGAAGGAACAAGAAATGATTGAGTGTTCTGTCATTTAATTCAACTTTTCTTGAGTATGTTAGAGTTAACCTAGAAGTTTTGGTTACAACGAGGCTTTGCATTATCTGTGAATTTGATAGTCTTTGGGAAAAATTATCCTCTGCTAGCACAGTGGATTGATAATTGCTCTAGCATTATTGAAGGTCTTGCATTGGATTCTGATGTCACTCTGGAGTAAAATGATACAAAAAAGGTTAGCTTGACTCAGACTTCGGGATTTCTCATGTCAGCACTGGAAGGTGTCTTGTGGTAGACTCTTAAGAACAATTATGAAGCAGTGGAAATAGCCTTAGACAAGGCGCTGAATAACTTGAGTTCTCAGGTACATGCTATTGCCTACTATTAGTTTCAGACAGTTACCTGTGAATGATGATTTTTTTTTTTGAGATGTATTATGTTAAATGCTTCGTGTGCATTATCTTATTTAATCCTTATAGTAAATTGGAGGTAGACATTATCCCCATTTTACAGATGGGGAGACCAAGGTTTACAGAAGTTAAGCAGCTTGCCCAGGTTCACACAGCCAGTAAACATAAAGCTAGAATTTGCACCTAAGGACCATCTGATTCCAAGACCTGTCTCCTCGCTGCTCTGCATTCTGTTACATGGAAAGTACTGTGCGCTTATTGTGAGGATTAAATAAGCTAATGTGTACATCCTTTGTAAAGTAAGCTGTTAGTCTTGCTATGGTAAAAAAAAAAAAAAAAAATTGGAACTTGGAACTGTTACTAATCCCTTCTGCTATTTTAAGAATACATGTATTTTATAATTTTATATATAAATATTTTACACCTTCCAGATTGTTAATATTTTGTCAATGTCATGTTTCTTGATTTATGAGTACTCACATGTTATTTTTTTAAAAACCTCTCCTAAGAGGGAAGAAATCTATATTTCCCTACATCCCCCCGCCCTTGCCCTGGCCATACTCCATGAATTTTTGTTGAGAAAAGAAAAAGCAATAATTTGACCTCAGAATCTTTTAGAATTTTCTGGACTTCAGAATTTTATAATTAATTATATTACTCGCTTATAACTTCATGCTAGAGAATGGGATTTTTAGCATTCCATTATTTAAAAAAATAATACAAGGTAAATACATATTAAAAAAAAAAAAGAGGTTGATTGCTTCAGTAAGGATACTGAATAGTCAAAAAAATTTGAAACAACTTAGTTTACTACCTATATACACAAGCTGTTCTGAATGTTTTTGCATTTCTGAAATACTTTAAAGCCTTTCTTAGTTTGTATGCATTGCTGAAATACCCCAAGGTCTGATTCTAGAATGCTTGAAAAATATTAAATTGCAAGAGGAAAAACAAACGAATGCTTACTCATGTTGTAACACTTTTCTGTAATTTACCTCAATTTCGGAGGTTGTCCTCTGGTACCTTTTATTCAGGTTAGGAATAGATTTTAAGTGCTCTTGATGCCAAGTAATTTGTTTAATTGTCTTAATGCTATCTTTGTAATGATTTTAAGCTGTGGTGCTCTGTGAGCGAGTGCCCAGGGGCTGGGTAATTGACATCCAGGAGGTGAGGTCTGCTTTCTCTTACTGGCCCGCTGGCGGCCCCTGTGACCTCACAGGGACTCTTTTTAAATCTTTCATTAGCTTCTAGTTGCTTTGAAGCCAAAGTTCTAGAATATGATTTGAGAATTCAGAAAAAAAAAATGATCATTTCAATAAAACAAAATGTAAATATTTATAGACAGCGCTCTCAGGTCTAAAGTGTAGTTTCCAATACCCTCAAAAGCATAAAAAATATTTTTCAAAATTATTTTTTAAACCCAAGAGCAGCATAGTATAAAAGGTCCCTACCGATAGCATGTATTTAGGGATGGTTACAAGTTATTTGTTGGAAATGTAAATTTTGAAATTCTATCTTCTGATTAAAGTAGAAGTATGTGAACTTTTAAACCTTCCTTTTCAGGTGGGGAATTAGTATTTATCAATAGTATGAATTCATGACTTAGTCATTGATGAATCAGTCAGTCATGATCACTGGCTTTTCTGTGATATTTAAGATTTTTTTAAATTAACAACTTCAAGTGTTTAGCACAGCCCCATGTAAACGTTCAACAATAAAAGGTGATCATCTGTTCCCCAGTTACTTACACAATGCTTTCTCTGAGCGTCAAACTGAATTTTAGATATGAAGGCTGTAAGAGACAGTATCTGCTCCTGAGAAGTTTAGCGTAAAGAAATTTCAATTTGATCCATTTAAAAAGGTAGCGTAAGTTCATACAGCATTGGAAAGGTTTTCTAGCATATGTCTTCATTTATGGGAAACTGATCAGGATGCCTATAGGGTCTCCCAGGCGAACCTCACATATGCCTGGACTATCTAGAAATACTCTATCTGAATTTTTCTTCCGCCTTAAGCCAGAATTCCTGGGTCAGCCTTGAGCACATTTGTAGCAGGTGTTTTTGACGACTTCCTCCCACCTTTCTGGTACATCTGGTCAGAGCTGTACTTGTTCCATCACTTCAGAGACTGTCACTTGAGTACTGACCACCTTCACAAATGACCCTCAGCCTGCCTTTCTGGTTTTATCAGGGCCCCTCTTCTATTAGTTGCATGTTTGCCTGAATTTTTACTTTTTTCCTCCAAATGACTTTTTGCAGATAGAATCTTCTACCTGGACTTTTCACCTCTGTTTTGCTTTTCTAAATCTTATTGATACTTCAAGGCTATGAATTCTCACTTTGTAACCTCTTGTATGTTACCTACTACCTATGCCTTATTTAAAAAATTGTGATAGAAAATACATAAAATAAAATTGACTATCTTAATCATTTTTAACTGTACAGTTTGGTAGTGTTAAGTATATTCACGTTGTTGTGCAATGTATCTCAAGAGTTTTTCATCCTGCAGACCTGACAATCTGTATCCATTAAACCACAACTTTCCATTTCCCTGTCTCCCCTGTCCTTGGAAATCACCATTCTGCTTTCTGTTTCTGTGAGTTTGCTTTGGATATCTCATGTAAGTAGAATCATACAGCATTTGTCTTTCTGTGCCTGGCTTGTTTCACTTAGCATGATATCCTTAGGGTTCACCCATGTTGCAGCATGTGACAGGATTTCTTTCTTTTTTAAGGCTAAATAATACTCCTTTTGTGTGTGTGTGTGTGTGTGTGTGTGTGTGTATGTATGTGTATGTGTATACATTTTGTTTATCCATTCTTCCATTGATGGGCATTTGGGTTGGTTCCATTTTTTGGCTATTGTGAATAATACTGTTATGAATATGAGTGGACAAATGTCTCTTCAAGATCTTGCTTTCAGTTCTTTTGGTTACATACCCAGAAGTGGAATTGCTGGATCATATATAGAGTAATTCTATTTTTAGAATGAAAAGTATTTTTATAGTCTTATTTTTTACCTTAATTTGACCACACAGCTATACTTCTTTTCTCCTTTATCCTGTGCCCTTTTTGTTTGTTTTCAAAAATGTGGAAATCTTGGAGACTATGAAAATACAGAAAATCATATTTTATACCTAATTAAGATCTAATTGTAGTTGATACATTTTAGTAGAATAGCATATTGGTGATACAAATGCTAACAAAGGGCTATGGAAATACGATTTTTTTTTTGCTTTCTGTTTTTTAGTAAATTTGGTTAGCAAACTGTTCAAGATGAAAATATAGTTTATATATTTACTCAGAAAGTCTGTGGCTATCATTTTATTTAAGTAAAACTCCTTGCATTGAATAACATTTAAAAACTGTAAGTCTACTTAGTTAGTATTTGCTTCTTTTTGGAAAGATATCAGAGAAACGTCACATAGTGTCTGTAATTATATGGAATATTATATTTTCTCTTATTTATAAGCTAGGAGCTCAAAAGTTGGAACTTTAAGATGCTGTAGCAAGACTGTCCTTTTTTTCAATTCAGTTCTGTATTACCATTGATTCTGCATTTGCACTGGTAATGACAATCCAAACTTTTCTCAAGCCAGTAGATTGAATAGCAACTTTTTTTTTTCTCTTTGTTGATAGGGTGAATTTCAACCTACTTTTTCTTAGATGTGAAAGGAAGGAAAGGTCATTTTATGCCTTGCTGATAAGGGTAAGGTCACAGTAATTATTAAAGAGTTTGGGATGTTTGGGTAGGCATCATTATTGCTTTTTGACATTTTGACTTTGTGATTTGCTGAAGTCAACAGAAAAATAATATATTTTATACAATGAATGGAATTGTTCCTTTAATTATCAGTAAATGTACAATTGTTCCTTTTGTAATCAGTAAAAACACAGCAGATAAGGTAACTGGTATAAATCAACCTGACAAAGGGGATGTAGATTGGTCATACAATGAGAAAGTAACTTGGGCCTTTCCTTGGAAATGTTGGTTTACACACTGAGTAGGTTCCTCAAACATTGACACACTTGGTAATAACCTTTTCCCCAGTACTGCTGATACCATCCTGATAACATTTTTCAAGTTCATACAAACTCAATTACAAAATTAGGCTATTTTCGGGCAAATCCAATCCATTATACTTTGCATGCTGATAGTTCTAGTTGGCCTCACTGAATTTAGAGGCAAATGTGAGGCAGGTGGTGTGGACTTCAGAGGCCGCAGCTCTTAGCAGATCGCCATGTGCATTGGTGAATGTTCGCTTGGAGACTTTTCTAACCACTTTGACCCTATGTAGTTATTTTTTATAGTGCGCTACAGTGTTCAGGCACTGTTACGAATGCTTTACACGTATTCTTTTTATTCTTCACGAGTCCATGAGAACTGTTTTGTTACTATTCCCATTTTATAGATGATAAAACTGAAGCATTGCAAGATTAAGAAACTTGCCCAAGATTATACAGACAGTACTGATAAAGCTGGAATTAAATTGAAACCTCCTGATCTGTACTGCTGTACTATACTGAGAACCTACAATACCATTTAAGCAATGACCCTATTAGCAGACCCTTTATTGTTACATACTAACTCACAGATTCAGCTACAAACCCACATTCTTGACCAAATCCTACTTTTATGTAAAATTCTATACTTCACAAATACCTTTTGATTTTTGACCACCTACTTTGTTTTTAGTAACAAATACATAAAAATAATTTCTGTGAAAATGCCAATGCAATGGCTCTCCTCCGATTTAATCTCTATAGTTCTGTCTGTGTGTTTTAAGATTTAAATTATTGTAACGAAAGGTGAAAATAACATCAAATAAAGCATAATGTAATTATCACCTTTTGCTTAGTAATTGATCACATTTTCTAGTTTTCTTCTTTAAAATGGTCTGGAAATTATTTGTTTCATTATTTCTTATTTCTTGGCATGTTTAGTAAATATTATAACATTAATGGTAAGTTCTATGAGAGGAAATCACTGCATATTTCCTTAAAAATGAAATATTTAGGGGTATGAATTAAAAATGTTACAGTGAAGTTCACTTTCACAACATGACTGGTCATAGAGGCAGGAAATGTTGCTAAGAAAATCTTCTGATGGGAGAATTTAGGAGAGACCAAGGAGGTGTGAAAACCTGTGCACAAGGGATCTGTTCTGTTCTTTTTTTCTTTCTTGTCTTTCTTTCCTTTCTTTTCTTTTTTTCTTTCCTTCCTTTCTTTCTCCCTCCCTCCATTCCTCCCTCCCCTTCCTCTTCTTTCTCCCTTTCCTACCCTTCTTCCCTCTCCTACTCTTCTTCCCTCTCCTTCCCCTTCCTCCCTCTCCTTCCCTTCCTGACAGAGTCTTTCTCTGTCACCCTGGCTGGAGTGGCACAGTGGCATCATCACAGCTCACTTCAACCTCAAACTCCTGGGCTCAAGTGATTCTCCTCCCTCAGCCTCCCGAGTAGCTGGAACTACAGGTGCATGCCACTATGCCCGGCTGATTTTTTTCTATTTTCAGTAGAGATGAGGTCTCGCTCTTGCTCAGGTTGGTCTGTAACGCTGGAGCTCAAGGGATCCTCCTGCTTCTTTGCCTCCCAGAGTGCTAGGATTGCAGGTGTGAGCCACTGTGCCCAGCCTGGGCTGTGTTATTTTCAAACTTGTTCCATGCTATGTTTCTATTTAAAGGCTCTTAGACACCAGTAATTGTTTCATTGCTCTATTTTTATAGTTTTCTACAAAAAATAGATTCTACGGAAAGCATGCTCCCGTATTTTTGCTCTTTCTGTTACCAATGGTAGCACCATCCACCTGTTGGCCACTACCTAAATCCTAGCTGGATTAGAGGGAGGAAATGAGAAGTCTCTAAAAGGTTTCAGAGCGAAATTTTCTCAGTTGACAACCAACTACGTCTAAGGTGAACAAACACCTTTTCAACATGAGACGGAGAAAGGACAGTGAATGTGAATTGACAGCCCTTAGGGATCTGGATGTCAGAATTTATAAATCAATTTAGAGAAACTGCTTAATTTGTTTTTGGTAATTAGAGAATAAGTGAAATCTTAATGCAACCACCTGAAAAGAGAATAAGAATTTTTTTTTTCCAGGTGCTTCAGTGAGATTGAGCCAGTTCATTTCCAGCAAGAAAAGGTGATACGAAAGAGTTGATTGACACTTGTTTTGTTTGAGCTTTGCAGGGTGAACTGGTTCATAATGATGATGGGAAGATGTACTTTGTTTTTCTTATATCTTTTCTAATAACACATGAGCAAACATAAGAAAAACAAAGGTTACACTTCGTAATGTATTTGCCTTTAATTTACTCCAGTGAACTCTATCAAAATTTTTATACTTTAAATCATTATAAATATACTTAGTAAAGTTTTCAGAAAGTTATTTTTGCATATTTATAAAATATTTCATTGCTTGAAAGTGACCATATTAAAAGATAGTAGCACGATTTTAATTAAGAATGCAGAAACAATGTAATTTAGAAGTAGTATTTTTACTCTTTTCGGGACTACAAATACAATATAATGTTTTCCCTGGGTTAAGTGTTTTGAGGTTAAATTTTAAACATGGTAAATTTCAGCCGGGCCACTACATAATGCCACTGTGCTTAAAAACCCACATTGACACAGGTGCCAGAATCATGGAATTTTCTTTATGAGAAGAAATGGTTGGGGAATAAGCCAGAAATAATAGGTTTTGATCTATTTGTCTCTGTCTATTTCCAAAGGTTAGCATCTGGGGTCTGGGGCAGGGCATCAAGAACTTTCATTTTTGAATCATGCTTCCAGCTGTTGATGGAATCAGACTTCAATCCCAAAGGGGAGGGGCCTTTTATCAGGACTTGGGGTGGTGTCAGAGCAGCAGTCAGGGACTTGCTTCAGGGTTGGGATTTCCTGCTAGTCATGAACTGGAGTAAATCAGAAAAGCAGGAGGCCCCGTGCAGTTTGGTGGCTCACGCCTGTAATCCTAGCACTCTGGGGGCCAAGGAAGGGGGATCCCTTGAGCTCAGGACTTAGAGACCAGCCTGAGCAACAGTGAGACCTCATCTCTACTGAAAATAGAAAAAATCAGCCGGGCATTGTGGCGCGTGCCTATAGTCGCAACTACTCGGGAGACTGAGGCAGGAGGATCGCTTGAGCCCAGGAGTTTGAGGTTGCTGTGAGCTAGACTGATGCCATGGCACTCGAGCCTGGGCAGCAGAGCGAGACTCTGTCGCAAAAGAAAAAGAAATGCAGGGAAAGCCTCAGCTTGTGGACTAGGTCCTGCAGAGGGAGAGGGTGCCTATAGATTCCTTTCCTTAGGAATAAAATTTAGGATTAATTTAGACTACAGGATTAATCTAGATCCTACAGCCCCACTACCCTCTATGATACATACGTAAGACTTCTAACATAGTGTCTGGCTTTGTGTGAAGTTAGGCCAGAACAATGGGAATGGCTCAGCCTATAAATTAAATGTTTAACTACATTCGTAAAACAGTGAGACCAAGAAAAGTAGCAACAGAAATTCATATATATTTTTTCAGAGATACCAACTGTCAAAATATATTGAATTTTATTTGCTATGTTGTCTAGAAATATATTTAATTGTCTGTCTTTGTGTGTATGTGTATATAAACTGGAATCATATTGTCTATATTGCTGAATGGTCTTCTAAAAAAAAAAACCAATTTTAATGACTCCACCATCTTATATAGTATTATTTCAGATCATGTCTCTCGTATGTATTCCTGACAGTGGATAGGACTCGGTCAAGGAATGAGAGCATTGCTAAAGGTTCTTTAAACATACTGTGAAATTGCTTTCAGGAATGCTGCATGACTTACATTTGTTTCAGGAGTGTAGAGGGAACTGGCTCTTTATTGCTTTAATACTGTGTATTTCGTTGCTTTTTAATATGCTATTCTTTGATTCCTTGCGGAAAAAAACAAAATTTCGATAAATTTAAAGGTTGAATTGGCTTCTATTAGCAATTCTTGAACAAGGGGAGCTGAGTTTAAGGTCTACGTTTGGGCAAGTGTTTTAAGCTCTCTAGGCCTTCTTTTCTTTAACCATAAAACAAGTCTATTGATTTTGCTTCAGGCGATGGGTAAAATCCCCTCCAGCCCTAGAAATAATCTTTGTAAAATAGGCTGAGATATCCTGGAGTAGTTTATAAGTGAAAGAAAAGATTCTTACTGGTAAGGCAGTGTCTCAACCCTGAGTAAATTTGTGAGGCTTTGGACAGTACTGATTTTTTTCTCCATAATGAAAATTACAAGGCACCCAAGAGAGAATAGGCTCAAATAAAAATTAATAAGAGGCATCAAAAAAAGATGGGAAAACTACCAGGAGAATATAAATAACACGAAGACGCAAAATGGGTCTTACAGAAAGTAATGGAAAGGAAGACAGGCAAAGAAGTAATAGTATTTGAATTGCTTTGACTCTCTGAAGAAGAAAAACAATAATGCACACAACTAATATCGAATCCATAATCCAAGAAAACTTTTCAGAAATAGAAAAACCCCTGAATCTCTGCATATTAAAAGAGCTTACGTGGGAAAATTAACCCCAAACAATCAACTTCGAGATTGAGCCTGTTTCCAAGATGATGATAACATCCTCAGAGCTAACAGGCAAAAAGAGCAAGTCATCTATAAAGGCAAAATAATTAGATTAGCATCAGAGTTTCAACACCGACATTCAAAGCAACGCAACAATGGGGAGTTTTAATTATAGTTGTTATCATTATTCTCAATGAAAGACAAGTGTGAACCAAGAGTTTTATACCCAAACTATCCTTCAGTAGAGCTTAGAGAATTTTGTATCCATCAGCTCTTCTGGATGAATCTGTTTGAGTATGAACTGTGTCCAGCCAAATACGACTGGGAAAACTTCAGTAAAAGGACTGATGGTGAATATTTAAAAATACATAAGTATGTGTATAAGACTAAAACAAAGGTAGAGATGACATATTGCAACTGAAAAGTCAGAGGGGACGGGAAAAGAAAAGAGAAAAATAGAAAAATACCTTTAGTGTGTAAGCAATAGCAATAGGTGGTATTAAAAGACTATGCGATTGTTCATAATAGCACGAATAATAACAATGATGATAATGATACTAAGTGCTTACTGTGTACCAGGCACTGTTCTAAGCACCTTGTAAACATTATTTAATTTTTTCACAATTACATGAGGTTGTTGCTGTTATTAATCATGTTATAGGTAAAGAAACTAAAGCACCCACAGAGAGACTAAATAGTAACTTGGTCCAAAGCTAGTAAGTGATGAAGCTGAAATTAAGGCAGAAGAAGGTTGAATGTCAATTTTTGACCTAAATTTTCTAGGCTAGTCCCAATTTCAAATATTCTGTTACAGGGTTATTTACATGAGAGTAATTATTGTATTCGATTTTATTATAAGAAAAGCTATTAATGATACATCTCTCATAAATCATGATATATCATAATGCTATATCACCAAGGAAACAATATCTCTGTTAAGGAAATCATTGTTTCTTATACTGAAAATGGAGACATTTACCAGTATTAAAACCCTTAAATTTTGTAGTACATAATACTAAATTTCAATAGACTTTTTTTTTTTGAAAAATAAAATACAGGTTTTAGGAATCTTATTTTTCTTATTTTAAATGTATGTTGGAGCCTCAGAGAACCAGAAAGAAATTTGTAGTAAAGTCCTTTTAGTGTGTCAGAACCAGGAGTCTCTTGTGGGAACCCCAGAGAGAGTTCCTTCTAATGAATTGTTATTATACATAGTACAAAGGTGATGTTGCAAATGTATTATGCAAAGAGAACTTAATGGAATTTTATTAATGATGTCTTGTTTTTTGCCTTCGTATATTTTTATTATAATTTGCCTGTGATGAAAATGTTTCTTTCTCAATAGTAATATCATAATTAGAATTATGATAGAATTAAATGAGCATCTTGTATATGGTAGGCATTTTCCGAGCCAAACGTTTCTAAACCCTATGACAACTCTGTACCATCCCTATTTCCCAGATGAAGCAATGGGGGCTCTAATGAGCAAAATGAAAACCAGTTAAGATTGAAACAGGTTTGTGCAACTCGAAAGCTCACGCAATAGTCCCTCTGCAGTGCTATGGTTCTGATTCCTTCACAAAAAGTGGTCATCGACAGCAAATAAAAGGTTTTATTCTTTGTTCTGATATGAACAGAGGAAGAGCTGGTGAGTTCCGAGCCCCCCTCCCTTTTGTCCTGCTGTCCTGCAGGGAACGCTCCCATGCAGAACAGCCATAACGTACCACGGCCTCCCTGCTGCAAGATGGGAAACCTGAGAAGCGGCCGCAGTTTTCCTGCAAGCAACAGATGGTTACTGTTTAAATGAGGGTAAACTCTGGATCTCATCTATGAAGTGACTTTAGGTTTCTGTGGGGTGGGTGGTTTGGAGGGTTAGGTCAAGGCAACAAGCTAGTAATAAGATTTAGGAGGAGGAGGAAGAAGTAAACAAACCAAGTTTGTCTGTAACTTTTTTCATCCTCGTGTAGTCTTTAATCACCGTGGCATGGCAGGTTGTATTTCTCTGCCCCCCCCTCCCCCGCAAGGAGGGGGAGGATGAAGGGGGGTGGCATGGCAGGCTGTCCAAATTTGTAGCGTGTTGGCATCTAGCAAGTGCGTTTTGCTGTGGGGTGAGTCCTGTGGCTTGTTTTCTGCCCTCGTGAATAGAGCTTTTCCAACTTTGCCAAGCCTACAGTTAATGCGGTCAAGGGATTTATTATGAAATGTACCAAGTCTTGGCACGGAGCTAATTGCATATAACAAGAAGCGTGCTAGAGGCTTGGACCTGAGAAGTGACACATGCGAAAAGCATTCTCTTTCTGACGCTGCTGAAAGAGGTTTTGTGTAAGGGAATGTCTGCATGTCTGCGCTTATTGCTAATGAGGTAACCCCCCACCCCAAGCTTATTTCTGAGTTGCTAGTTAAAATAAATGTAGGGTTCTCTCTCTCTGCACTTTTTTGAACAATTGGCAATTGAAGACTGAACATGTATTTACTAACTCCACTTCTAAATCTCTTACTATATCATAACCAAACACATTTATGGCAGTTTAAATTATTAATATATGAGCATGATTACGACTTAGCATTCTTATATAGAAGTATAAAAGACAATGAGAGAAGGTGTGTTAGTCATCTTGGGCTGCCATAACAAAATACTATAGACTTAAATAACAGAAATGAATTTTTTTCATAGTTCTAGAAGCTGAAAGTTCAAAATCAGGGTGCCAGTATGGTCGGGTTCTGGTGAGGCCACTCTTCCTGGCTGGCAGACTTGCACCTTTTGCTGTGTCCTCACGTGGCGGAAGGAGACAGAGCGTGCTCTCTGGTGTCCCTTCCTTTAGGGGCACTAATCCCATCATGAGGGTCCCGTCCCCATGACCTCATGTAAACTTACTTACCTCCCAAAGACTCCATCTCCTGGTATCATCACGCTGTGGGTTAGGGCTTCAACATACGAATTTGGTTAGGACACAGTTCCGTCCACAGCAAAAGTGCTTAAAGGAGAAGACAAATACTGCATTTTTTAAGACCGGTATGTGCTGGTCTTAAACTTAATTAATTCATTTTAAAATTTAGTTTCAATGTAATAAAATTGAAAAACAGTTCTTATCCTTGTCTATTGTTTTGGTGCAATTTTGTTGTCTGAATTTTGTCAGAACTTTGTTGGAGATATTCATCTTTGTATTCCTCAGAACACCCTAATGTATGCATTGTGTGTAATAGGTGCTTAATACTTGCTTGTTAGACTGTACATGCAATAACTTGTTTGGTAACATGACTTTTAGCACCTTCCTCCTGTACACACCACTTATACCTTATCACTGAAATGTGTACAGCCAAAGCAGTAAAGCTTGGTTCAATGAAACAATCACATCCTCTTTTGAATATTATGAAAAACATTTTCTGCAGTTACATACTCTTGGAGTCTAACAGCCTGTTAAAAAGGTACATTTAGGAAATAAATGTAAAGCTTTATTCATATCGTCCCAGTTCAGTAATGCTAAGATACTTAAAACGTAAGTGGAAATTATTGTAGTAGCCGCCATCATATGGTTAACACTGATCACTTTGGTACTAGGGGTGTTTGAAGTGGCAGTAATCCGGAGCTTAAAACAAAACAATAGCAGCCACAAATTTCAGTTCTGGCACAACAAAAAGGAAATGTTGGAATGAAACTGTTATGTAGCATTTGGAAAAAAGAAAAGTAACATTCAAAATTAGAATAGCAAAGAGGTCACTTATATGACCCCCTACAACATTGCAAATTGATTGATATCTAGAGATTATCAGATCAATTAGAAATTGGATCAAATGCTACAAATTGGCATTGGTCAGGATGCGAAGAACCTGATGATTTACAAAGAAAGAATGTTTTACCTGTTGATTCATTCATCCAGCATTTATTAACTGAGACTGTCCTTTGTTTGAAGCACCATCTCATGGCTTAAGACAAAGAAATAGACAAACCAGTGATAGCTTTTACCCTCAAGTACTTAACAGTTTATTTACTTTAATAATGCGTGGAGTCCTTCCTACACATAAAGTGCTGTCCTGCCTCGTGGGACGGAATATATTAATACAAACATCACTAAGAATGGTCCTTTTCAAAAAAGCTTGTGTCTCATTTAGGGAAATTCACATAAACACATAATTGCTCTTAGGTATTAAGTTTAATAAGTTTCAGGTTTGGTGCCAGGACGTTAACCTCCAAGAGGACCATATGGCTTTTTAAAGAAGGCACCAAGTCTGGTACGCCTTAGCCTAGTAGGTTATGTTCTTGCTACCCAAAGGATGGTTGGTCTGGGCACCAAGAGCAGTGTCATCACCTGAGAGCTTAACTGGGACACAGAAGCTCATATCCCACCCCAGACCGACTGAGTCTGAGTCTGCATTTTAATAAGATCCCCACGTGATTCACATACATGTTAAAGTGTAAGACACTTTAATACAAGGTTTAACTTGTGTTTACAATTATATGAGATGAGATTTTATTCTAGTTGAACTGTTTTCTTTCTACATGTATACTCTTAACAAGCACTTGTTGAACACAAGGATTTATTGAACATGTACCAGGTACGGTAGTGGGAGCTGAGGACAAAAAGAAGTCTATTTCTGATCGTAATTAGTGGTTAAATAAATTCTCTAACCCAGTAAAGAAGTAATTCTGTCGGTGCAGAGAGTAAGGAAACTGTAGAGAAGACGTGATTCTTGAACTGGATCTTGAAAGACCAAAAAGGATTTGTTTAGGGGTAGTGGGAGAAATATCCCAGATTCTTTCCTCGGGTTCCATGTATCTGTCAACTTTTGAATAGGTGAATTACTAAAGGTAGCTTGTTGGAAGTCTTATGAAAATTATTAGGTAAGTTTCTGAGTCAGATTTTGTGTGTTTTGGTGCATTTTGTCAATGGAATATGAGTGTACCGTTGTTTCTTAAGGAAGTGTGGGATAACGACCTTTGCAGTTCGGTGTGAGTCATTTTACATTCTGAGCCTCAGTTTCTTCATCTGTAAAGTGGAACTATCAGTCCTGCAAGGTTTTGATGAAGATTACAGGAGCAGATAATGTAGCACTATGGAGTATAATATATTTCAAGTGTCATACATGAATATAGGAACAATTTTAATTTCTTTCTTGGTAAAGTGTTGCTCATTTATATTAGCAACAGGAAAATATAACCATGTGGCACATGCTTAAAGTAAAATCTTTTTTTTTCCCTAATACAAATGAATCTAAAACATGCAAGTATTAAAAATGAAAAATAATGAGTCATACTGGCTGAAATAATGTTTTTACCTTCTGGAAGAGGAAAACTTGCAAGTTTCACATTGTCCTCTGGCTCTAGACTTTGCACTTAGTGTTTATAGTCGATACCCGGAAAGGTTCTCTCTGTCTGCAATAATGGACCATTTCAATCTTGCTTAATGAGGCTTCACCCCAGTGACTTCTAAATGTTTGAGTAGGAAATCTGCGTGAAGTGGCCTCTTCACCGTGTTGTGTGTGGGCTCCCTAAGAAGAAATACTTGCCTATAGTCTTCGAGAAAATAGGACTTTTCTTGTTCTTTTTTTATCTCACAAATTGGGGAGCTACATTTCAGTATGATGCTAATAAAGAACAGCTGAGTCTTTCTCATATAAACAGACTGAAATTGGCTCTTATCAGTGAGAATGGTTTCTTTCCGGCACTCAGGAACTGGGTTTACTGGTCCTATAGCTGGAGTCTTTCTTACATGACTTCGGGCAGAATTTCCTGGTGCCTTTCCATGCCTGTAAAGTGGTGTTCTGAGAGTCACCAGTAGAAGGCAAAATGTAAAAGGAAGGTATTACCCTGGAAGAAAGGCAGGGATGGTGGGAGAACCTACTGCGGTGGGGCAGAGTTAGAAAGGGATAAAAACGCGAAGTGGGCCGTGGTGCAGAATTTGGGTCCCACGGCGAAGTGTGCTACTCAAGGTAAACAGTTCACTTGTGTTTTTTCTGGCAGTTCTTGAGAACCTTGTCATGTTAATGTAGTTATTGAAATTGAATTTGGAAATTGTAATGTTGCTCTCCTATTTCACTTAAAAACACTGCTGCTAACTCCCACCTTGAAAGGGATCCTATATATCTAGCTCATAAGCGGGGCGCTGCTAATATTTTAGTAACCCCACAAGAAGGATAGTGAAATGAAATGCCGGAAAAGCACACCCAATCTGCATTTTCTTTTCCCAGTTATTTTCCAATGAGATGCATAATGTAAAAATAACCCACCACCCCAGTTCTCTTTACAGATAGACCAATGGCACTCATTGTGTGTGGCAGATCACCGTGGGTCTCCGTGACCTTGGCAACATTTCAGGGGTTACATTTTCACATAGATCAACTGTTCTTGAACAGTTTGTCCAATGTATTGGCACAGACCAGCTTTTCTTAAACAGTAAGCATTTATACCTTCTTTCCCCACCTATTTTCCCTCAACAAACATAGCCATTATGGCCTTTATAAGGTGGGGAAAAGGTGGGGCAAGGGGAAGGGGGGAGGGGAGAGAGGAGGGGAGAGCCCTAATTACCATTTACATAGAAGTTTCCATATAGTTTCAGGGCGATGTTGTGATACCTGATCTTGGTTGACATTTTTTTCTTCTTTTATTTTAAAGGATTGACTCTCTAAGGATTTCCTTTTGAGAATACTCTTGTATAGTGCCCTGCAGTAGAACAGTTTAAAAGATATTTGTCGAACTAGATTATGTATTTTCCTTGACATATCTTTGGATCATTTTTTTAATAGGGAGTTGTTAATTTGACTTTTGATTAATTTTGAATTATTTGGGGAAAATAAACTTACCATATTTCTTCAAGCTTGGTGATCTTGTGCATTGACTACTGAGAGATGCTGCTGTTTATGCTTAGTTATTTTTTGTTGACATTTTAGCATACTTCTTCAAATGGTTGTGTGAATAAAGGAAGTTTCTTTGATCACTATTGGCATTTAAAAATGTTTTAAATATATGATGAAACTAGTCATTTCCTTCTCTGGGTTTTCTGAGTATTAGGCAGGAAAGTTAATCCACAGGTACCATGATACAGAAGAATAACAGTAGAAAAGAAAAGAGTTAATATTGACGTCCCTTAAGTTCTTGAATGCACCTTCTCATTCGGGAGACTTGGTAAGTGTCAGGTTCAACTTTTAATGTAAATAAGCATCACAGAATTCTTTTTTCTGCTTGGTTTTACAGTTGTATAGCTAGTCCAGAGTTGAAAATGTGTTTGCTCTTAAAAGAAAAATGTCCCTCATTGCTTAGATTAATGGTGCTTTAAGACATGTTTATTCAAAGATGGCAGCAAAGAGGTGAGCAGGCTAAATGCTCCACATCAGACATCTTGGTGTCAGACACGACAGATGTGAGTCACGGAACTGTTTATGTAGCTGTCTTCAATTTTTCTTTGATTTATCATCTATGAGAAAATTGGAAGGTTTTGTCTCTGTTTTCTTTTAACAAAAATACGGAGATTTTAAACACACCTATTCTAACAAATCAGTTCAGGAGGAAGTCTTAGCCTGCTGTACCTCAGTTCTGTTGATAATTTATGTGGTCTTTTAGGAGTTGCATCAGGCGGTTGGATCAAAGCAAATTATTTTGATTTTTGTATCTTAGAGGCAGTCCATTAATTAAATTTCAAATTATGGTACTTCAAAATAATCGTTAGGAAATACTTTGGTGTTGATGAGGTACGTGACAGTTGTCTTTTTCGAAGGGTATCAAAAATATGCCCTATATAACAAGCAATTATTAAATAAAGCAATTGGATTTTTTTCTAAATTCTTGGTTTCTTTTGCATTTAGTTATTGGAAATCATCTTGTCAGCATTCTAAAAAGGCAGAAGTGATCACAGTATATGCATTATTTAATGCTAAAATGTGATACAAACACACAAATCATGACGGGAAATTAACCTATCTGTGGCTATCTGTAGAGAGTTTCTGTTGGCATTTGAATTGAATTGTCTTAGTGACACGACTCTATTTTTAATATGGTTTTTGTAATCACTTTTACCAGTATGACTTTTTAGATGTAACTAGCAATCTTTTAGCAAGGACAGCAGTAAAACTTTCTACTTCTAGAGATTTATTTTTTCATTCAGTGACGTAGTACTGGTTAAAAGCTCTTTGGGGATTTATAAAAAAATATATCTTTGCTAATACAAACTCAAAGGGTAAAAATGAATAATATCTTTCTTTAGGGGTTTGAAAAGAAATGATTATCCCCCTTGTTGCTTTGTTGAAGTTGATGTAACTTCTCAGTTGAATGATATATATGTCTATGCACATATACATAGCCCACAAGTACAGTCTTTCTGTACTGAAGGCTTGATGATCAAAACATCTGTTCCAGTGTAGAAAAAGTTTGGGAATGAAGATTTTTATTAACATTCCATAGTTGATTTTACGTGATTGATTTTTTGATTCCCTGATTTTGCTGTCTCCAAATCTGAAGGTTGAAAATTGGCTCTAATTTGACCATAATTCTTTTTTTCACCAATGAATTATATCATTTCTATGATTGTATTTTAATGCTAGGAACTTCTCAAGCCCAAAACTGCTTAAACAAGATGGAGCTACCTAGAGTATATTTACAAATATAAAATGCTATGAATTGGTTCTATAATCCAAAATGAAAATATAAAGATTTTGGGGGTAAAAAAAAAAAAAAACCCACTGTGTAATAATTATGATATTTTTTGCATATTTTAGGTTATTTTAAGTTTCTAAAGTTTTATGAGAGTTATTTTTTTCATTTGTCCCTAAAAGTGGAATTACAGCTATAAGAAAGCATTTTCAGAAAATTAATGACTCTTAGAATATTAGAATGTTTTATAACATGATTAAGTGCCAAAACTTAGACCTTATTGTAAGGAGAGGCTTGGATTAATAAATTAATACAAATTATATCCTGAATCAAAAATAAGTAAAATGAATAGAGGGTACTGATTTGTAAGGTTGAATATCTCTTGAGTATTTATGATTATTCCATATATAGTAGGCAATATTTATAAAAGTCTGATTTACTTATACTTTGGCTTATTCATGAGTCTGAGAGGATTATAAGGAAGGCTGAGACATTTTGCCTGATTGGCTTTGCATACTTAAATGGCAGCCAGTCAAAGTGGGTTTGAGACCTTGACCTTGTTTTTCTGAAGCTTTCCGATAAGAAGAGCTGCCCACTCTCCATGGTTAAGCCCGGCTCTGCTGCTGCACCGTCACCGTGGAGAGGGGGATTAAGCCCCAGGCTGGAATGACACGCCGTGGCTTTTGTCCTAGCTCTTCCTGCTTGCATAGGGTGACCCTGAGTGGACTCCAAAACTTCTTGTGCCTTGGGTGCTCCCAGTGTAAATAAGCGATAGCACTATCTATTCCCGCATGACCCATGCTTGTGCAAACACATTGTAGATACTGTGATATGTTTGAAGGCATGTGGAAATTTTGGCTGGTTAGGGATTTTTCTTAGGTCTTCCAATCACCCAGAAAACTGGAGCATTTGTACCTGCCAACTGCCTCCCCTGCTCCCCAAGTATCTTTTGTTTTTAGTAAAACTGTTAAAAGATTGAAAGAAAGAAGTTAGCTATAATCCTGCGTATTTCTCTCTCGCCTTTTTTTTATGCATTTTAAATAAGAATTAAAGGCAATAACATACTCTTTTGTATGTTGCTTTTTACATGTAATACTTTAAAGGTTTTGGGTTTTTTTTAGTCCAAAGTTAACATTACTTTTGATGGATGTTGATCGGGCAAGGAAACACACTGTGGTTTACTTACCTCTTCTGCTACACTTGGGTGTTCAAGAGAGTCTCTAGTTTTTTATATTATGGATAAGTATCACGAGGAACATCTTCGTTCATAAAATTTGATCTGATTTTGATATGTATAATTAGTATTGATTTTTAGCAGCAGAATTACCGAATCAAAGGGCAGGAGTACTTTAATGCTCTTGATAATTACTGACAAATTATTTTCTGAAAGGTTTTTAATGTCGTGTAAATGTACTCCTTGGCCTAGGTGTTCTCTTGGCTTTCACGCATTAAACACTCTTCATTTTTCTCAGCCTATTTCTTGCAAAAACACTTCTCAGACTTCCCAGCACACTTAACTGGGATCATTCATAGTTCTCCAGTGGTTGAGTGTACCTTCCTCCCAAAATAATTTAATTTGAAAATTGAGTATGTTATCCTGAGATAATAGCAATTAGAGTTATTAGTTTCTTGAGTCTTCTGCCACAAATGACCACAAAACTAGTGGATTAAAACAGCTGAAATTTGTTCTTAAAGTTCTGGAAGGCAGAAGTGTGAAATCAGCATCCCAGAGTTGGAACGAAGGTGTCAGCAGGGTCGTGCTCGCCTTGGACGTCCTAGGAAAGAGCCGGTTCCTTGCCGCCTGCGGCCGGTGGTGGCCGCTGACATTCTGTGACTCGCAGACTGTGTCATTCCAACCTCTGCCTCCCTGCTCATGCTACCTGTTCCTTTTCTGTGTGTGCGGTTTCATTCTCCCTGCCTCCCGGGAGGACACTTGTGATGGCATTTAGGTCCCACCTTCATAATCCGGGGTAATCCCCCGCCCCCCAACTCCTTAATCTAATCACATCTGCAAAGACCCTTTTTCCAAATAAGGTGACATTTACAGGTTCCAGGAATCAGGATCTGAGACTTCGGGGGCCACCGTTGAAGCCACTATAATTGTTTGTTACAGAGATGAGTTAAAGTACTTTGAATAATACTTTGGATTTTTCCTTAAATCTTATATATTGTTTAGAGCAAAATAACTGATAATATTGAGAAATGAAGTAGTTGAATATTATGTGACCTGTTAAATGTGGTGTCTTTATATTTATTGCGATACGACACAAGAAGAGTTGCATGTTGTTTTATAATTGGTGTTTAGGAAATTTTTCATTAGAAGTGTGAAATTTCCTAATTCAGATTCATGAAAAATTGAGGAAATTTATGATAGTCACTGTCAAAGTTAAGCATGATATTAAAACTTTGCCTTTTGAAATGGTGATGTCTGTACTGGAATTAAATTGAGCGTGTTTTCTCCCTGTAAATACCCTTGATGTCAAGTAAGTTTGCCTGTTCACCCACACATGGTACAGTTATAGTTTCAGGTATATATTTCTGACAATCTATACCAGGTGCAGAGTTTGCTATTCAAATTACTACTGTACGGTTCTAGAAAATAGCAGGTTGTCACTTCTAGACTCCCAGCATGAGGGGAGCTCAGAGAAGGTGGGAGAAAAGGCAAGGGTTAGAAAATAACCTGCCAGTTCTAATCTTTAGAACCTTTGCATAAACAAGATGGGAATGAAAACAGTGTTGGTTTTTTTTTTTTTTTTTTTTTTAAATTTGGAAACCTGTAACTTATCCAATCATAACATTCCATGCTGAGTGCATGCACACTTTTAGAAAGACACCACAGTGTAATGCACCGGGTCCCCAAATCTACTTCAGTACCGGCTTTGTGTATAACTGGAATTTAAGACGTCAATTGGCTGGATGGTGTATTTTTATATTGCATCCAGTAAAAATGGAAATAAAGGATAAAATAGCCAGCAAAAAATAGCATAGCAGTAATAAGTTTTAAGAACCTTTAACACGTTAATCATAATGTTAAGTCTTGTATTTATAAATGCAAAATTGTAAAGGTGTAATTTATAAGTTTTCATATGTATATACAAATATGATGACTTCAGATATTTTCAGTGCTTAGTTTCAGCTAAGTATGATAGTAGGATGGAAGCGTGTTAAAACAAGGGCAGAGTTTTCAGAAAAGTTAACAAAAGCAGTTTAAAATAAGCCCAGTATCCTAAACCTGATTATTTTTGTTCAAGAGTTCGTATGTCTGTGCCATTTGAGGCAATAGTTGGAACAGCAGAGAAGCTGTCTGTATTGTTTGAATAGTAAGAATACCAACTAGTAAGTTTTTGATTACTTTGTTAAGGGTATGAAAACAATTTTGTTACTTGGTTATGGCAAATCTTGGGAACTCAGATAACTTACAGAATAAGGTATGCTTCTAAGGGTATTCAAGATACGCTCCTTGTCCACGTCTGGAACTTTGATGACAGTTTAACACACAGCAAAGCAGTAGTTAAAATAGCCCTTAAAAATATGCCTCAAGAGTGTCAGACCTCCCATGATCCTGTCCTTTGCACATCCTTACAGAAAGTAGACTAAGGTCCTTTAACACTGATGGACTGGGGGCCTGGAACCCCCTGGGCAGAGGGCCAGTCAGGTGGTGGGTAGGGGGGTCCTCAGCTCAGAGACTGAAACTCAGAGGACTGTTCTCTCCTTCCTAGGCACATTGGGTGTAGAAGAGACTTAATGGTTTTCAAACTAGCTGTTGTAGCCCATTAGCTGGATCATGACATCAGTGTGATGGGTCTCAACTAGCAGTTACATAGGTTAAAATAAAATAGAAGATATTCTGTAAGGATATGCATTGTTTTGTGAAGATTTTGTTTATATTCTGCAACATAACGTCAAATCTTCTAAGAGACTATTCTTAGATCTCAGTCACCGTGGGGCAGGAGGGCCTAATATGCCACTAGACGTTTGTTTTCCGATCCTGGGAGGGGCGGAGAGACCAGATGGCAGTTCACGGCTGCTGGCAGGTAGATGAGATGGGAGCGTACGGAGAAGAAATAACCTGAAGCTTTCGAGTGTACGTACCGCGACTGAGAGATTCCTCCCTGTGTTCTTGACCAACTGTTCACTTCCCTGACGTTGGAGACTCAGCCAACTCAAAAGATTATCTATAATGTAGGAAGTAGAAACTAAAACAGCAACAAAAGACCACTTTAAACCCATCAAACTGGCAAAAATAATTAATACCTGATATCCCCAAGATTGGCTTGCATATGGCAAAAGAGGAATTATTTTTTTTTAGTTTGGAAAGCAATTTGACAGTTCCTGGTAAAGTAGAAAACGTGTGTACTCTCGGACCCAGCACTTCCATGGCGACATGGCTGCCTCGGAGGAGCCGCCTTATCATGTGCGCGAGACACGCGCACCAGGGTGTTCCCTGCACCACTTGCGTATGTTCATGTATGAAGCAGAGTATACGTGAACACATGGACTGTGTACTCTGCTTCATTTCGACAATAGAATGGTTCAGAGGCCTCCGCAAACTGCACATGTGTGTGTGTGTTTAAAGGAAACATCTACTATCTCTCTGTTGAGGAATGAATAACAAACTGAAGTTTGTTTATGCTGTAAATACAGCTGTTGGAGGGAATGAATTATATCTCTACCTGTACCAGTGGGAATATATTTAAAACACACAAACTGAAGGAAAAAACAAGCTACAGAAGGATTCCTATAATATAATGCTATTGATGTAAAACTTTGACCCACAAAACACAATAGTATCTGTTATGTCTAGACATTTGTAGATGTTAATACAAAAAAATCTAAATGGAAATATTCTGAAAATTAGTTATCTGTGGAGAGGGAGAGAGTGGGAAAGGAGGATGGTGGTACTTGGTGGTAGTATTTCAGCTGTTATCTGTAACATTCTATTTCTGACAAAAAATAAAGATACTGAAGCCCAAAGGGAAAAATGTTAATACTTAGTAAATACTTATGAACTTTTCTGTTTGAGCTATTAAATAACTTGAAATGTCTGTTCTATCTGCAAAAAAGTAGAATCTTTTAATCTTTGCATTATAGATTAATAAATTTGTTGGAACTTTTATATCTCTTTGAATACATTTTTTTTTCCTTTTTAGACAGAGTCTCACCCTGTTGCACAGGCTAGAGTGCAGTCACACAATCATAGCTCGCTGCAAACTCAAACTCCTGGGCTCAAGCGATCCTCCTGCCTCAGCCTCCCGAGTAGGTGGGACTACAGGCATGCACCACCATGCCCGGCTAATTTTTTCTATATATATTTTTTAGCTGTCCATATAGTTTCTTTGTATTTTTAGTAGAGACGGGGTCTCGCTCTTGCTCAGGCTGGTCTCGAACTCCTGAGCTCAAACAATCCGCTCGCCTCCATCTCCCAGAGTGCTAGGATTACAGGCGTGAGCCACCGCGCCCGGCCAGAATGAATTTTTATACCTATATCTCTATAGCATCTTACGGTTTCTGATTTCTGTGTTTGCTTTTGTTCTTGTTGCTGCTATATTTTATTACCATGTTTCATGTAGTTGTAACCGTACAAACTGTCTCAAAAGCCCTGACTTAACCATTACACAATTTATGCATGTAATGAAATTACACTTGTATCCCATAAATTCACATAAATTTATAAAGTCTTTTTGAAAAAATAAGGAGGTCGAATTATTTCCCTAGAAGTTTATATTCCTGACTGGGCACGGTGGCTCACGCCTGTAATCCCAGCACTTTGGGAGGCCAAGGTGGGAGGATCACCTGAGGCTAGGAATTTGAGACCAGCCTGGGCAACATAGACTCTGTCTCTACAAAAAATTTTTTAAAATAGCCCAGTGCAGTAGTGCACACCTGTAGTTCCAGCTACTCAGGAGGCTCAGGTGGGAGGACCGGTGCTTGAACCCAGGAGTTTGAGGCTGTAGAGAGCTATGATTGCGCCACTGTACTCCAGCCTAGGCAACAGAGCAAGACCCTGTGTCTTAAAAAAAAAAAAAAAAAAAAAAATTATAATCCTATAAGGTTGTATATTGCTCACTTTTAGAAAAAAGAACCACAATCAGACGAGATCAGGTGCCTTCAGGGTGGTATGGCTGTAGACTATTGCTGACTTTTAAAAAAAGAACCACAATCGTTTAAAATATGCCTGGGCCCAGTATTTTGAATGGAATTCAGTTACAAATTTTATACAGCAGCTGCCTACTTAAGGGCCGAATTGTGTCCGTCCCAGTTCATATGGTGAAGCCTTACTCGTTGGTATCTGAGAATGTGACTCTATTTGGAGGTAGGGTGTTTAATGAGGTAATTAATTTAAAATGAGGTCATTGGGGTGGACCTTAATCCAATAAGACTAGTGTCCCTGTAAGAAGAGGAGATTAAGACACAGTGCAGAGGGAAGACCACATGAGGACGGAGGGCCAAGACGGCCATCTGCAAGCCAGAGAGGGGCCTCAGAAGGAAGCAGCCTGCTGACACCTTCCTCCCAGAGTTGAGCCTCCAGAATTGCGAGAAAATCCATTTCTGTTCCTAAGCCACCCCATGATAGGATATTTGTTAAAGCAGCCGTAGCAAACTAATACGCTTCATGAAGTGAATAAATATGTACACATTTGTCTTTTATTTTGTGAACCTAAATTTTAATAGACAGTAACATGCCATTTATGTCTTAGAATATGGAATCCTTATATTAAGGAAACTTAAAAATTTCAAGTATGTATTCTATACAGTAATACTTTACATGGTTCTTTATAGTTTAAGTAATTGTCATCCATCAGCTCATAGATAGCAGTCTGACAGAAAGGATTTGCTTTAAAAATGCATTCCAGTGCATGAGAACAGTTCAGTATATGTGGCCATATTATTAGATGTACAGTTCTGTAATAATAATTAGTTCCTATAATAGCGACTTTGAATTATTAATACCTTTCAGGCACTTTGCTCCCTCAGATTAAATGTTAATGTTAGTGTATCATTCTAAGCAGTGGTAAACATTTTATATATATATATATATATATATATATATATTTTTTTTTAATTTCAGCTTAATATGGGGGTACAAAAGTTCAGGTTATATATATTGCCTATGCCCCCCCATCCCCCTGAGTCAAAGCTTCAAACGTGTCCATTCCCCAGACAGTGCGCATGCAAGAATTCGGAATATTGAATTAGCTCACATTTCTCATTCCTTGCTTAAGTTATTGGTAAATATTACTGCATTGCCTTTGCAGTAGCTATTGGTGCTGGTTTTAATTCAGCTACCCTGAATGACTTGTGAATTACTAGTAAGAGAAATCAAAGATGATAAAACTTTATTCAGTTGTGAAGCATTCTTTTGCTCATTCTATTATGAAAGATGTGATAATAATGCAAAACATAATTTTATCTGGCATCAGGGGTTGGAGGTAAGTTCTCTGAGTTTTTAAAATAGATGATGAAAAACTTCAGTATGGAAAAGGTTGGTTTTGCATCTACTAACTTTTTAGCATTGGCTTGCTTATTATACAACATAGTAAATGTTGAGAAAAGCAAGCTTAGGAGTATTACATTCCTCTATTATTTGTTTTTCTTCTTCATCCCTCAAAATTCTATTTGTATACTTCAAATGCTACAGGAAAATAAAAGCAATATTTTATTTGAAACAGTCTACCCTAAATTTTAAGTACTCTATTTTTAATAACTCCGATCTTTAAAAGTCTTGGAATCTTTAATTCCTATTTTTGGCAGACACCATGAGAATTATTTTGGATAAATTATTTTAAAATAGATTTCTCTATTTCAGTCATGTGTTCTATTTGTGAATTCCTTCAGACATTGACCAAAGATGGGGAAATTTTTCCTTTAGTTTAAGATGATCATGATTATTAGAGAGTCATAAATTTCTCACCTGACTTAATACCATGTGTTAATTTAAATGACTTTTCTCATTCTTTATTCAAAGAAGAGCAAATTATGTTTCATTTTTTCACTGGACTTCTTTAGACAGATGTGGCAAATTTTTCAATTAAAATTTTACTTAGAATGTATAGACTTTATTATAATTTGGTATTGCCTTTACAATGAAGTCAGCTGTTAACAGAGTAATTAGTTAGAAAACTCTGATTTTCTGATAATAAGCTTATAGTTTAAAAACACCTAATAACTAAAAATATTGTTTTTGTAGCATAATCAGTGAAAAACCAACTAATCTCTATTTTCTGTTGATTTGGATTTTATGAAAATCTTATCTCTTTTGACTAATCAGATCTTAACATTTACATACCCTTCCTTCAGCTTGTCCTCCTTTAATTAACTTCGTTGTATATTGTACCCATGCCCAGAAAGTGGTCATTGTGATTGTGTCACACGTTCTGCGTTCCTTTTCATGGCCTGGAAGCTGTGCTGTGTGATGCTCGGCCTCCCTGCGTGGAATGCCTGCCTCTGGCCACTGTGGCTCCCTGAAGGCAGACTGTGTCACAGCTGGGCTTGTGTGGGCAGGGCAGTGGTGCGGGCACTCGTGTGTTCTCTCTCTTTCGCTCTGATTTTCTTTGCATTTAAGAGAACAGTGATGGCTGGGCGCGGTGGCTCACGCCTGTAATCCTAGCACTCTGGGAGGTCGAGGCAGGCGGATCATTTGAGCTCAAGAGTTCGAGACCAGCCTGAGCAAGAGTGAGACCTCCCTCTCTACTAAAAATAGAAAGAAATTATATGGACGACTAAAAATATATATAGAAAAAATTAGCCGGGCTTGGTGGCACATGCCTGTAGTCCCAGCTACTCGGGAGGCTGAGGTAGGAGGATCGCTTGAGCCCAGGAGTTTGAGGTTGCTGTGAGCTAGGCTGATGCCATGGCACTCCAGCCCGGGCAACAGAGTGAGACTCTGTCTCAAAAAAAACCAACAAAAAAACAGTGATATATTTTACAGTTTAAATAACGGAGTTCTTTTTTGGTTTACTTTTCATTCTCTTTCTTTTTTTTTCTTTTTTTACTAGTAATAGAAAATGATTTCCCTTTAGGAAAGTATCAAGGTACAAAGGAATACTTAATGGATAATAAGATGAACAAAGTAATTCTGGTTATTTTAGAGAAGTATTTCCTAGCTAAGGTTTGTTCTTGACAAGGAAACTCTTAGTTTCTGCCCTGCCAAGATTTTTCTCCTCTGAATAGTGTTTGGATGTAATTCACATTATCTCCAGTGACTCTGCTTTTTCCTGGCTGCTAAAGCTAAAGCACTCCTTATGTTGATATTTTCTTTCTCTAGATATTTGGATAATCGGTTTATAGTCAAGTCTAGCTGATGTGAGAATCCAAATGGGTAAATGCTTTGAAAAAATGCCTGTGGAGACTGAATTATAATTAAAACCTCTTTTTTTCCTCTTAATTTTGCTTGATACTGTTATTTTTGTTTTGTCAAAAACCCCATCTGAATACTGGTGCAACTCGGACAAGACATTTGTGTCTTATGTGGGCAAAAATCACACAAATATTCAGACGTGAGGGGCAACAGCCCTAAAGCAAAGACATGTTGTGACTTCCTAGTAGCTCCTGACTATTCATCCAAGAAAGACGCTTCTTTTCATTTGATACCTCCCTGGCCTGATGGATTAATGTTGAAGTAAACACTTGAGGGCAATTACGTATCCTTTAATTTCAATTTTTAGTGCACATTTTTTGCTTCCTAAAACAAATAAGATCATTTGTATTGTGCCTGTTATAATTTAATCAATTTATGGGTTTTTGCTGAGCAACTCTTGGATTATCATCTGTCGGGATTTTTCCAACTATCTGCAGGTAGATAGGTCCGAATGTGTCCCAGCCGTCACCTTTGAGTATCTCTCGGCATAATGTTGACACCACAGTCCTCCGCTTCAGATCGCTCACTCTGGGGTGTGCGATATTGATTGAATCAATCATACCAGAAGATTTTTTTCAGAATGCACATCTGAGCTTCCTCCTAGATGTACTGCTTTGCAGGTGGTAGTTGGATTAAGCGCATTTTGGAATAAGTATATTCTGACACTCCCTTGACTAGACCAATGGCTATACCTTAAACCCTGGAAATATGTTATTGGCCAGACTCCTGTTTTAAAATGAGAGAAAGGCATCTTTTATGGTTTCTGACCCAGAGTGGCAGGTGAAAGGAAATCATGCAATATTAACAGGAAACAAAATTATTCCTTTGTCATTAATTCACTAACTCAGGAAAAATCTATTTGGATGCCTGTTATGTGTTAGGAGCAATCAGGATTCAGTACTCAGGCCGCCAACAAGGTAATTTACCTGTGCATGTGCTTGGGTTTCTCTGCAAAGCTCCTCTCCTCTCTGTTCTCACTTTTCCTCAGTAGCCCATCTATTAAGATGTGAATCAGGCAATGTCATCTGTCTCGGTGAAGCTCTTTCCAGAACCTCTAGGTGGAATTGAAGGCCAATTCCATAGCCCTCTAGAATCCTTAGCATATTGTTATCATCTGTGTGTCATAATGTGTAAAGATCTTCTTGTTGCTTGTTATGGCTTGTATGTGTCTTATTATCCTGTTCATTCAGTTAAGGGATGGTGACTTGTACACTAGTCTGGAAACCTCTGTATTCCCAGTGCCTCATGGTAGCACTAGTTTTTCTGCCTTGTGGTAGAATTAATGGAATGAATGTGTCTGAGGTCTTCGTAAGGTAAAAGGTCTTGGGGAGGGTCCATTCCAAATAAAAAGAGGAAATTTTAGCTGTTACTCGTTAACAGGAGATAAGATGTTTTCCAAAAGAATTGCCCTTTGTAGACTGAATAGAATGTTTGACAGTATATCAGAATTTCAGAATTTTGTTCAGGGTAAATTTAACACACTACTTAGTGTATGTGTCTGATATTTTATGTACCACATTTGAAGTTGGCTTTTTGGTCCCTTATTCATTCATTCAACAAGCGTTATTTGAATCTCTCCTTCTGAAAACTTAGTATCTCATGGTCTCCCTGATGCTCTTCCCTCCTGGTTATCTTCCCACTCTCAGCTCCTCAGTCTCTTTTGCTTGCTTTTTAAGTCTCTTAGTGGTAGAACCTTCTAAGGCTTTATTCAGACCAATTTCTCTTCATTTTTCAACACCATTTTCTGAAATAGCGCCCTTTCTTAACGACCTCTACCACCTGTATATCGATGAGCCCCCAGTTTATGTATTTAGCTTCCGTCCCTTTATCATAGGTAGCAATGAATTTTAGAAGCTCAGCCATGAGTCAAGGGTAAGACTGACAGATATCTGCAGCCGGAGACAGGACTTTGCATCAAATCCAGTGGTGGCTCAGGAATACATTCCTCTTAAGGTAGCTTTATCTCCTTAAAAAAATTATGAAAAACCTATATCATTTGCTTTATTAATTCTTCGATGTTCATAATTCTTACCTACCCTTGATGACCTTACTCTCTATATCACTGTCCCAGGACTGCTATAAGAAAGTACCGCAAATTGGGTGGCTTAAAACCACAGAAATTAATTTTCTCACAGTTCTAGAGGCCAGAAGTCTGATGTCAGGGTGTTGGCAGGGCCTTGCTGCCTCTGAAGGTGCAAAGAAGGATCCTTTCTTGCCTTCTCGTAGCTTCTGGTGGCTCCTGGCAGTCCTTGCGATTCTTGGGTGTGTAGCTGCATCACTCCAGTCTCTGCCTCTGTCTCTGCATGACCGCCCTCTCTGTGTGTGTCACACCGTGTCCTCTCCTCTTCTGACAAGGACACCGATCATTCCATTTAGGGCCCGTTCTAACCCATGCATGCATGGGAATATAATACATGAAGAACACTGTTTCCAGGGTTCTGGGTGGACATGAACTTTGGAGGGATACTGACTCATCCTACCCTCTGGGCTAATCATTGCCAAATAGCCAACAGGAAAAGGCAGCGGTGGTGTGGAGCTAGAGCTTGAGATCTAGAAACAGACTCTGCTGCTTATGGGTGTGTGGCCTTGGGTGCTTGCTCACTCTGTGCTGCAGCTTCCTCATGTCTAAAGTGGGGATAATGATGATGCCGCCTCATGCAACTGGGGTAAGGACGAAAAGATTTCACATGCGTGAGGTGCACAGAGCAGGACTTAGCACAGGGTGGCACATGTTAGTGGTGATTGCTGTTGTGGTCTTTTTGCTTAATAGGCCTGTGAAGATGCTTTCCTGAAACCTTTCTCCCAATTCATCTCTCCTTTCTCTTCCTGATTGCACATAATATTTAGTTATTTCTCCTTCTTGCTGTCATTGTCTGTGAGGAGTCACAAGAGGTACACTCTGGCAGGGCGGATACCCTCTCTTTGTATCTGCTCAGTTCTGGACCAACCCACTCGGAAAACTGCGCAGCTGAACAGTTGGAGGTCGTGGGACCTGTCATGCTCCCAGGCACCTGCGGTTACATGGGATCCCTGGAACATTAATGAATTTTCATATTTCCCTTTAAATTGATTCTGTAGCTCAGACAAAGAATTTCTGAGCCGGGTCCCAACGTGGCATTTTTATTTGCTAACACTCTCATAGGAAACCGTACTCAAAGCTTTCCTGTAATTTTTAAGGGCCTTTCAAAAGCATTCTAAAGAAGGTTTAACATCTTCTCTCGGGTCTAGTGCTGGAGCTCTAGGTGACATCTTCACACCGAAGATTCTGGGATTACTCTCAGATTGTGTGCCTCGCAACACTAAGGCAGATTTATTGCAGCTGAGGGACGCTGAGATAAGGGAACAAACTCTCATTTTCCTCTGTGACCATTAGATGGTATTTTGCTTCAAAGTATGCTTCATTTTATATTATTCCCTGCAATATTTTTTTCTCTCAAAGGGAAAAAAAATACACCAAATATCTCAGGTGCTAGTAGTGCTCAGCACTTAGGGACTCCAGAGGTATTCAGTGAAGTAAATTGAAGTCTTCTGAGTTCTTTCCTGCTAGTGGAGAACAGTTGCGGAAAGCAAGATTCAATCCGGCCAAGTAATGCATAAGCTACATACGTAAGTTTGGATATTCCATATAATTTGTAAATGTGTGTTTTTCAGATGCAATTGCTTATTTCTACTATCCTGTGAAATTAAACTACAGTATTAAAAATTTCAGGTAATTCAGTTTAACAGTTCTTACTGATTGGTACAATTTCTGTTGGGTACAGTGTACTCTATCTGGGTGATGGACGCACTTACAACTTTTGCTCAAGCACTACAGAAGCAAACTATGTAAACAAAACATTGGGACCCCCGTAATATTCTGAAATTAAAACAAAATTCTGATTGATAAAAAAGATGTATTAAATTGACTCAGTACTTATGTCAACTGTATATACTGTACCCTGATTTTTACCCTATTGACCTTTTTATTGATATTTAATATATACTAATGTATGCAAAGCAAACTATTCTCTTTGTAGGGTGGGACAAGCTGAGAATATTACTGATTCATTCATTTATAGTTTATTTAGAGTGTAGATCATACCGGTTTAGTGCCAGACTTTGGGGGTACAGAGATGAATGAGATGAATGAGACTCGACCTTTTGCTCAGTGAATCTGGAAGAGGGAATTGATGTATGAACCATTAAATTAAAATGTAGTGTGAAAAGGGGAAGGGATAGCAACGATTGACTTTATCTAGAAATGAGGCTGGGGAGAAGTTTGCCAAGAGGAGGTTTCACCTGAGCTAAAGGAAGTTGTTGGATGCTCGGAATCGAGGAGAAAGCCAGCCAGATCTCAGGTACGATAACATCATAAAATACGGTGTATGTAAGATCTGCAAGAAACCTGGTTTGCCCGAATTTACAGTGCATGGTTTTTCTGTTTTCAGGACTCTTCTAGTAGCTGTGGTCTTCGGTTTAGTTGGTGGAAATTTAGGAAATTTGAGTGACCTCATCATAATACTTGCCATATCATATGAAGAGATAATATTATATCCAATGAATGAACATCTGCACAAGTGAATGTAGATTAAGCCCTGATAAATGATACCACAAAATTAAATATTTGAAAAGCATTAGATAATATTACAATCATAGCTTTTAAAATCTTCTGCTTCAGGACATCTGAAGGGATATAATGTACTTGCATTAGTAACCCCAGCTCTCCATGGCAATAACTCTTGATCGTGGGCAGCGGTATGGGGCTGTGCCCAACTGGGGGGATGTTTGCTAAAGTCAGTCTAGTTCCCATAACAGATGTATCTCCAAATCTGAGTGGATTAACAAACTGTTTGTTTATTTCTCACTGAAGCCCAAAGTGGAAGTTTTGGACTGATAAGAGGGCATCGGTGGTAGGTGGAGATTGGGTGGGAAGGAAGTGGGCATGTCGTGGCTCAGAGATTCAGGCTGATAGATGTTGCGCTTTCTTGAGCTTCCAGCTTCCAAAGTTGCACCAGGTGCTGTCAGCCAAGTGGCATACAGGAAAAGAGAGGATGGAGAGGGCCCAGCTGCTGTTTATCTACCTAAGTCCGGGAGTGACATGCATAATCTCTGTCATGTGCCTTTGGTAGGAATCAAACTCAAGGCCCCATCTCAAGGAGGAGGAGGATAGGAAATGTCCCCACTGGACCACTGCATCCCAGCAGCAGCTCAGCTCTGTGCAGGGTGACCGCAAACCTTTGGTGGGCAATTCGCTGCCTCTGCGACCAGGGTGTATTAGAATCTCCAGGGGAAGTGAGGGAGTTTGGGAATAGTAGATCCTTGAGAAACCTCACACATGCTTCCGATTGTGCTCTTAGGACAATTTTCTCTCTTGAACTCTTTCAAGCATTATTAAAACTGGCCACATCTCTTCCTGTGCAGATATGGATCAGAAAATTCAGGGAGGGCAAGTCTTGGGCAGAATTAAATGTGTTAAATTTGGATTCGGTGTTTCCATGTACATCATTGTGATTTTCTTCTATTTTCTACCAGTCATGGTGTGCTGCTTTTTTCTTTTCCTACCAATTTTCAAAGTCCATTTTCCTTAAAAAATGTTTAGGATTCTGGGGGAAAAAAAATCACTTTTATTTAATAATTACATTTTAAAAATTATATTGCTTTCGGGAGAGGTGATACAGTCCTTGGATGGATTGATGAAGATTTGATGTAATTTTTTTATTTGAATGTAATTTTAGTTCTAGTGACGAGTCCATTAGGAAATAATTTTCAGTTAGGCAACAGCTATGCATTATGTGGCTCATAAGTGAGATTAAGTGTACTTTCTGCTTTTTATCTCCATTTCAGCAACAGATGCTGTGAGATTTACATTATTAACTTATCTGAGTGGGGGTGATGGGTCTTACGATGAACAGCAACAATCACAACAAAAACTCTCGGAATGAGATTCAGAATTTGTGCCACTACTGATAATTTTTTGATTTTGAGACAGTCACTTCCTTTGTTAACCCTTGCAAGGACTGGAACGACTGCAGTACACAAGATGCTTAGTGTGACAATTTGAACCACAAGTTTTCAGTCCTCGTAGTCATTTAAGCACGTAAGCTATGCTCTGCTTTCTTAAGAGGCTCTGTTAGGGAATGGTAGATAGATGTGCCAACCATATGGAGTTTAGGAAGTGATTTCTGGTCATTGTTCCATTGTCTTTATGCTCAATCTCACTAATTTAAGTTCTGTGTGTGTAGCCTACTATGTTTTCGACTCTGCGACAAATGCCAGTTGGTAGGTGATGGGTACAAAATGATACAATCCCTGCTCTCGTGGAGTTTATGTGTTGGTGCAGAATCATTCAATTGAATGTGATGATGGAAACGTATGTGTATCTGTGTTGCTCAATATGGTAGCCACTAACCACATGTGGCTATTGGCTCTTGAAATGTGGTTAGTGCAGCTAAGGAATCGAATTCTCATTTTCTTCAATTTTAGTTAATTTATATAGCTACATGTGGCTAATGGCCATCTTATTGGACAGTGCAGGACAATGAAAAAGATATTCAGATAATCACACTAAAATGTGAAATTTCAAGTCTGACGAGTGATAGGAAGGAGGGTGTACGTAAAATGATTTGAGCACCTGTGGAGGTTTATTTGACCAATACAGGCAGGTGATTAAAAAGCTTAAGTTTGGGTGATAGAGATGAAGAGAAGGGCACAGATTTAAAGGCTAAATAGGGTATAAAATGGATAGGATCTGGCGGTTGTTTTACAAAATGGAGTAGAGCGAGGTGGCCTCAAAGGTGACTTCTTGATTTCGTGTGAACTGAAGAGATGAGGCCCGTTCCCTGAGACGAAGCCGCTGAAATGGGAACAGGCTTGCGGGGGAAACACATGAGTTGGATTTTGTGATACTGGGTTGGAACACACAGGCCTGAGACAGAGGACAGGTTTGGATGGGACATACACACTCGGTAATCGAAGCTGTGGGCAAGGACATGCGGCTCACTTAGAGCAGTAATTGAGCTGGTTGGGGGACTCAGGGCTGAGCGAGGGACTCTGGTGCTTCACGGAGAGTGAGCTCGCAGAGGAAGGAGAAGTCCAGATTCCGAGAGTCGCGGGATCAGTGAACTTGAAGTTCCGATGGAGTCAAGGAATGGTCTCAGTCATGGGATACAGTTGAATGAGTAGGCTGGGGGGAGAGAAAGTGGTGGTTTCCTTCAGATGCTCGAATAAGTGAATTTTGGGCTGAAACATTTGACGGTGGTGATGATATTCAGGATCTGATCATGGGAATGGGTGACCCCAATAAAGTAGAATAAGTGGTCATGAGGATGAGGTCATAGAGATTAATTATAATGAAAACATATTTAAGCCCGTTTTGACTAAAAAGGCATTAGAAAACTCTTATTTCCTATCATAATTGTAAGATGTTAATATGTACTTCCTAATGTATAGTTAAGTAGTAATACATCGTATGAAACTCATTTATTATGGTGCATGATAAAGCTAATGATCACACAGTCTGTCTTGGGAAAGTTTTCGTCATTCAAAATTTGAAAGTTTGTTGTGGAAGGTCATTGAAAATGATTAAAGGTGATTTCCCCCATTATTTAAGAAATCTATATGATCTCCTCATTACTTGGCGGGTACCAGTAATAAAATGCCTTGAATTTTATCCTTGCAGCTTTGAAAGTATTATTGTAGATTAAATGACCTGTCCATGCTTTGAAATCATTAAAACTGAGTATTTGATCACCCATCTGTCATTACCATTGACTTTCTAGCTGCCCTTACAGTTTTTTTCTTCCTTTTTATAATTAACTAAAACCACAATCTGGAAAGAACATGAGTTATTTGAATCTTGTTCTGAAAAAGCCATTGAAGTTTTAATACCTGTAGGGAAATAGATAGTTATCAAAACTGTTTTGAATCACTCTCTGAACCAGTTCTCACCCCTCCTTCCATGGTTACATAACAGCACACAGAAATTGACCTTTCCAGTTTGGGCCAAATTGTAAAATATTCTAAAATAGTTTTTAACATAATTTGAATATAATTGTCTACCTTGATGAGTGTTACATCATCTTCCCTGTCTTTGAAAAATATTTTTGAAATCAAGACACATTTAACATAATGAAGATAGTAGTACAAAGCAGTGATACAAAATGAAAATACCTATTTTCAGATACGATTTATTTGGTTATTTCTAGTACTTCATAGTTGCTACTTGTTTATATGCACAATCACATTTGATCATTTACCAACAATTCCACAAATAATGACAAAACGGTTTTTTTCAGTGAAATTATTCTGGAATAACAGATCTTATTCTCTGATTTTGCTCAGACTTAAGTCTTGAGGCAATTCTATTGAAATTGCACAAATATGCATAAATCATAGGGCAGTAGTAAGAAATTTTCTTTATTTTCGTAGGTAGCCTCATTTTAAATGACAGATGTAGCAAGAGAGTAGTTTTATTCATTATTATTCACAGAGAAATGCAACTTCCATCTTCAATGGATTTAAACTTCCTCATGAGCTCACTCTGCTGAGTTTCCAGCTATTAAAAATACAATCTTGCCAGTAAAAACTATTTTAGCCTCTTCTGGATTAAGCCACTTTTCGTTAGCTAATTCTCTTTGTTGTAAATAATTAATCTTTTGTGTTCTATTAACCTTCTTATATCCCTTTGTACTATGACTGTCCACGGGAACTTCTCCTTTGGCAGTGGGTCTAGGTCTATTCAGTGTTCTCTCCATCATTGTGGGTTCTTTGGCTTTTGGGACCCTGATTCTATCTAAGTTTAGACACGTCTGCTGAGGAGTGACTGGTTCTTTTTGGTCTTCTCAGGCATGGTGTAGGCATGCAGTACTGAAGCCCATGATCCCAGCTGTTTACCTTTAGTTTTGAAGACCTCAAATAACGTATCGTAGGCATCTGCCACCCCACCAGCTCCCAGCATGGCAACACCTCTCAGTGGAACCCACAGATGTTCTGAATCCCTTTTAAACCATGCCCAAGTCCTGGGCGCCCAGATGCGCGCTGCCTTAGGTCTATCTAACTGTAACCACCTTCTCCCAAGCTGCATTAATATTTCCTTGTCCTGTTAGATACAGATTTGAACTGATAGTTGGCCGCCTTCTGGGGAAATTGTTTTCAAACTTATATGACTAGGAAATATAATAAGAAATACATTTAAAAATATAGTCCAGCATGGATGCTTTTGTACGCACACCTAACAGAAGCAAATACTTATACTTGCTACTTGAAATACAACTTGGTATCTTCTATGCAATTCTAATACATTAAAAAAAAAATGGATGTTTTGACAGAGACATCTAGAGACAGCTCATCAGCTGCTGCCTCCCCCATGCCCCGCAAAGATTCAGGCCAAGTAGTAGGGTTTTGGGAGGTCACTTAAATTCCATCTTGCCTTCATCTGTCTTTCCTTCTCATGTCCCTTCCTTCTTGCATGTCAGGGCCTTCCTTTCTTTCATAGGCTGAGCCCTTTCTGTATTGTGGGTAAACTCTCCGATCCAGGCGTCCAGCCCTTGATACGGGAGTGAGGGACTACCAAGAAAAAGTAAGTTATTTCAACGTTGTCTAAAAATGTGACTACCAGACAATGAATTAGGAGATTCTCTGAGTCATTTTATTCTCCTCTGGAAACAGCTGGTGAATAAAAGTAGGGACAGTGCCGTCATTTTCCTATCATATTCTTTATTCTTTGAAAGTAATAGCTTTTCACTTGTTGGTGAATATTAACAACTCTCCTTTGAAACTCTGTGTTGGATTATGGTGCCCCTAGTGGAAAAAGTGTGTTTTTGCATGTTTTCACTGTCCTGAGTTCATCATTTCCAAGAGATTGGTTCTTCCAACACAGTTTTTATAAGAGGTTTAAAAACAGATACGGTGGGCGTTGAAAGAAAGAGGAAAAGGGATGTGAATTGGCGCTTTCTCTGATGTACGGCATTCTTTTAAATGTGAACTACAAACAAGACAACCTTGTCTATACACAAAGAAACCTCTCTTGACAAAGAGCAGTTATTTCAACTTCTTTTGCAAACGTAAAATAGCACCGAGCGTCTTTAAGGTTTTTATTGCTTTCTGATTATTTTTTATTGAAATGCTTATTGTCTCTTGTTAACGAACTATATGAAATACACAGCCAGTGCCCGGTGTCTCAACCTTTTCCAGAAGAAGCCCCCAGTTTCCATTAAAGAGTTTTATGGGGGCTCCCCACACGTCAGATTTCACACAGCCAGCCGCACTGGCGTTCCATAAAGGTCTTTGAGTGCAATGCCAAGGCCTCCCACTAATTGTTTTATGGGCTCAGTGTGGGATCTGCGTCCCTGCCTGGGGAAGCCCTGCGTTAAAGGACTGTGGGAGCGAGGAGTTGTCAAACACACCAAGAGCGAGCACTAAAAACAACTCTGGTCAGCGGTGGTGTTGTTGCCAAGGAGCATAAGCAGAACCACAAAACATGCCAAATGCAGACTGATTTTAAACAGTGACCCCTACTTCGGAGAGGACTCACTTCATTACAGTTTTGGGAGAAATTCAAATCACAAATAGCTCCATCATTAATGTGAGTGCTCACTTCAAGGTTTGGCACTGGTAAATTATTGTTTTCCAAGTGGTAAAAAAAAAAAAAATACATATATATATATAAATAACTATTTTTGTGTGTTCTTTCAAGGAGACATAGCTCATCATGGTTATCTGCAAACATTTAGTCCTGGAATAACGTGTTCACAGTTATGTGCTTAATTATCTGTCTTCTTCTAAGAAGGTTTAGGAAGTGTATTCATCCCTATTAACCATGACATTGCATGTACCGACCCTTTGGGAAATAACTTTTCTAAACTGTAAAAAAGAATTGTAGTGGTAGAATTGAAACTCCTAGTCCTTCACCAGGCCTTGACATTGGTTTTCTCAGCCTCAAGGAATCTACTTGGCATTTTGAACCTATCTTTCCTCTTGAGACTGAAACAGGAAATTTTTGAAGTATTATATGACCTCAGAGAGTGCTGTTAGCTTGGTTCATGCTGAAATGTGGGCAGAGTTATTAGAACCATACTTCAGTAGGCCTCGAATAGTAATACTGTAACCTATAGGAAGATACGTACAACCTGTCTCCTTGTAGGGTTGTGGCATTACAGCTAAATGATACATTGATACTTTTATGAATTTTGAAATATCTTTTTGGAAGTTGATGGAGGAGAAAAATGGAGTTCTTTTGTAGTGACCGAAATATAATCATTTTTTAAAAAGATTCTAATATTTCAAATAAATAATCTTGGATTAGCAAGTCCTCATGATAAATATAACTCTCATTTTGTTAGCATGTTTCTTACATGTGTGTATAACATGTGGATATTTCTTGCAGAGGAGGCGTGTGTGTGTAATATACCTATAGGCCGTTCTGTTGTAAATACAATAGCAATGTGTAATGTAGAAGGCAAACCACAAATAAAACATGATACTGTGAAAAATTAGTATGATTTTGCACACTCCAGAAAGTAATTTCAATAGTCTGTTAATAATGTGTTTATTGATAGAACTATGAGTTTTGTTCTTCAAAGTTGGTTGTAAGATTGCAAAATCCAAAGCAGAAAGGAATCCTCGATGGTTCTTGGTCACTGTGACTTCAAGAAATTTTCATCTCAGTTATAACATATATTAGAATTATCTATCATATATAAAGTAATGTTAGCTGGCATGCTATTACTTACTGTGTGGAAATTTACGCCTTAAAGCCAGATTTTATCTCGGGTGGCCCCTTGATATGTCTATCTTGATTTAATAGTATGATCTATAAAACTGACCTTAATACTTTTTGTTAAAGATAAATGTTAAGCTACCTTTACAGCATCTGTAAACTTAAATCGATCATTTGTTATTCAAACTCCCAGTCTTTTAATGACTGTCAACATTTCTTCTCTAGGTTGTATTAAAATTTTCCCTTTATTTTGAGTTTTGCGGGGCCAAATTAGACAGAGTGCTTGGGACAACTCTGTGCTGCCTTGGGTTCACAAATCGCAGTGGAATTCACGTCAGAGATGCCATTTCATCAGCCACTTTCTACTGTGGGTCTCTCAAATTCAGCAGCCATGCAGCGTATCATTGTATATAATTCATTCATTTTTATGCAGCTTTTTTTCTTCACTAGAGATTTTGCTTTATAATTGTTCCATTGACTGTCCTGTACATTTTTAATGGACATAATGAAGTTTTCAAATGAAAACAAAAACTATTATATATTCTATTCCTGCAGCTTCAGGAATAGAATATATAATAGTATTCTGAGTTAATTCCAGTTAATATTATCAACTAACACATATTTAATATTTTCTTAGTTCTGGATACACTTCATATATTTTTATTTCTTTTAGTACTTTAAAAGTAGTGTAATGTTATTCCTATTTGCAGATGAGAAAACTGAGTTCTAAGGCAGTTCAGTACCTATCCCATAGACACAGAGCAAGTGAGCAAAAAGAATTGGGATTTGCATGCCGCAGGCTTATATACTCTGAAATTTCATGTCTATGAAAGGAAGTGTTGAAATTGAAGGGCCTCTTTAGATACTCTGATTCACTTGTTGGTGACTGCTATCTGGTTTACAGAGAGTACCCTGGGTAATATTAACATCAGAGGTACGATGATTGCTGGACGAATTCCAGTGTCCTGGGTTCAAGTTCTGCCATTTCCACCCAATAAATGATTGAACCTTCTTGGACTTAAGTTTCTCAGATTAAATAATAATGAGGTCAGATCAACTATTTTTTTCACCCGCAGAGCTTTTTATTCAAATGAATTTATTTCCAGTAGCTGTTTTTTGTAGAGTAGATAAAATCAGAGGTGTTCTGGTTGAAGACGGAATAGTAGGAACAGGGAGTGATTATAAAACCTTCTGTGCCCTGTTTGCTCTTACTCCTGGGTACAGTTTGAGATGTGCCTGATTAGATGATCTTTCAGCTCAGAGGTAATTTGGGCTCTAGATTTCTTGGTGATCTTATGAAAGGTCTGGCTCATACTTGGATGGGACGAGGCCATAGGGTAATGTACAGTTGGAGCTAAATAACATGATGGCTGAACTACACTTGAGAGGCTGCCCTTGGCACTGGGTTGCTTTCAATTATTGTGGGATCCAGTTTAAGGATGTTACATCTTTACCAGCCTGTACTGCTTGGGGGACCGTAATGTTCTCTTTCATTTTTGGAAGAAACCTCTGGCCCTTCTGAGAATGCCTTTTTCCCCTCCCTGCCCTTAGGCATTTAAAACATTTACTTGATACATCTGTGTCACTCCTGCTTAGCAACTGTAGTTATTTTTCTTTACTTTTTCTAGGACAAGCAACATAAAGTTGCAACTTAAGAATTACTGAAACCATTCTATCAGCTCAACTATTTCCTTGTACAAGTGATTTTTTTGCCCTTATGTTTCTAGGCAAAACTTACTCTTAAATTGGAGAAAAACAGTATTGATTACATTTTTTGTACTGTATTTTCCTTTCTCGACATTATAAAATTTGGAGCAGATGGAGAAGGTGTAAGAACCTATTCGGTTCTTACGAATCTCCTACGAATAGGGAGAGATGCTGGGGGGATTTTGTTCTTTTGACAGTAAATACATTCTTATTTATTCAACCATCACTTCTCAAAACAAGGACTATGAAAAAGGGCAGGGACGAGTCTCAGATACAGCATCAGAATGTGTCCCAGAATTGCTTGGTGGGGCGGACTGTTTTGGCTGCATCCCCATCATCCACCTGCCACTTGTCTCCTACGCTACAGTCCGTGGTTTCCTTCTGAGTATCCAGGAATTTTCAGGAAAGCTGCCTTCACCTCCTGCATGCAGCTTAGGTCAAGACAATCGGTGTATTTCATGCGTTTGGGTATAGTGATGTATGCAAGGGGTGGGTATGTGACCCAAGCCAATTTACAAAGTGAATTACAGAACTTGGGTTGAGCATTTTGTGAAACCAATGCTCTTTCTTGCTTGCTGAATGTGAACAAGGGGAGTATTTAGCCTCAGGAATTATTGGCCACTGCTGTGTTGCAATTATGAGCTGGAGGGGTATAATGGAAAAATGCAAAGGAACTGGGTCCTTGGTTCTTTCATTGAACCATTGAATCAAGCCTTACCTGAAGTTCATGCTGTTTAACTCTTCAGTTATGTGAGCCCATAAATCTCCTTTACGTTTGAATTAATTTGAATAATTCATGGCCACCGAATGAATTTCGCTACATCAAAGCCTTTGGCATTTTTGCCTGGACTTTCCTAATTTAGTTGACTTTCCTAGAAGTAAGATCTTCTGCCTGTTTAGACCTTAATTTCCTCAACTATTAAATGAAGAGTTTCTACTCTGCTATACAAAATACTGTTGGATCATGCTTTTCCCCTCTGCTTCTAAGAACTGGAAGTTTGTTAGATGAGAAATTGGTCCACCTCCCTCTTCCAGAAAAACCTACCCTGCTGCCACCCAGACTCCAGCACGTTATTAGAAATGTGGATTCCTCCCACATCAACAGCGTGTATGTCATATCATTTTGGTCAACTTCTCAATCAATGACTATTGCTCTTTTTTTCGCCCCAGAAATACAATTTTTAAAGATACAAGTTTTGCAAGATATGGACATAGGAATGATGAAGAACAGTCATTTTCCCATTAATTTATGATTCTGAAACAATATATACAATTATAGGGAAAAATTAATGATGCTAAAGAAAAGCAGTCTGTCTTGATGCAAGTCAGTGCATTTTACTGTTGTTTTTCATAATCTCATACTGGCTTCCTAACCTTAGCCAGCCGTATGCTAAATGTTGTCAGTAACAATTAACTATTTGCAAATAGCTTTTCATAGATCAGCCCGAGTCTTTCACCCACTGTTAGAAAAACAGCTCAGAACAGATGCCCTAAAAATTCTTGAGTCCATGACAGATTCCCTTGTAAAGGAAAGCACAGAAGTGCTTTGAAATCTGCACATGGTACTGGGGAGATTATAATGAAAAGTTGGATATTTATTAGGACTTTGACCACCTATTCAAAAAGATGAGGCAAAGAACCAAGTACATTTTTAAAGCTGAATGAGCGGTAATGGTGGTGGGGGTGTTTGTGGAAAATAACTTGTATTGGTTTGTGCCGGGTGGCGATAGTCAGCAACCAGGGCTTTTTGAGAATTCAGTGAATGGTGATTTGCAGCAATTCAATTTCATGCAGCAAAGATTACCTGCAAGGCACAAATTTCTTTTCTCTCCTTCCCGCCTGCCTTTCCCTTCTTTGGAAATGACAGCTTTGATATATGTGACTCAGTGATGAATGACTGGGAAATACTCTTTACGAAAAATAGGTGTGCTCCTCCAGATGGCAGGATATTTAGTGCTTTTTCTTCCGAATAGATGTTTCACAGGTTTTGCAAATTTTGTATCATACTCTTCTTGGTCTTATCCATAAATAAATATTATATGATCGTGTTTAGGCCTACTGTGGCTCTCATTTTTCTGTTACGCTTGATAGCCAGATTTTTGCAAAGTGTTTTTCCTTCATTCTGAAGTATTATTTAAATTAAAGATGTTTAAATTTTACAATTTTAATTTAAGGCCAACCACAATATTAGCCTGGAGGAGTTTGCCCTGGAGTTCAGATGCATCTGCCATTTTGAGTGGATGCTCCGGGGACCTGTCTTATTTTATTTCTTTCAAGAACACCTTGTTAAATTTGGTGATCATGTCCAAAGTCAGCAATGCATGCTGAGTTTCATGAGTTATTTGGCTATACATTAGGTTGCATTTTTTAAAGCTGTGACTGTTTTCATTGAATCTTGTAGTGTTATAATGATTTATAAGGGTGTGTGTGTGTGTGTGTGTGTGTGTGTAAATGGCTACCTTTGCTTTTTTTGCGGGTTAAAAAAACAGTTAAAAATAATACCTTTGAATGTTGTTCATAGGTGAAAATCTAGTAGATAACATTGAGAAAACAGATGTGTCATTTAAAACATCTCATTTTATTTTGAAACTTCATAAGAGGGTATTTTTTTTCCTTTGGCAGAATAATAGGAGTCACTTTTTAAGAGATATTTCCTTTCTCAAAATTGACCTAATATTTACTTTCTTTGTTTGAAAGTTCTTTGTGCGTAATCTGTTCATGTTACATTCTTAAGTTTCCCTGACAACAGCTGGTGAACTCAGATGATCTGGATACAACTAGTGCAAGTCCCAGGCTTGGTGCACAAGAAAGGAATAGTAAAAGCTCTTGTGGACAGACCAGTTTCTTCATTCTTTGTGGGTCACTGATGGATTGATTTGGCTCCACTCTTTGCACCAACATATTAATATTTTCAATTAAATTTAGCAAATACTGACAGTGTTACTGTAATGTGGTCATTAGGCTCCTCTAGATGAGGAATAGCTGTGGCCTATTTCCTCTCCTTGTGGAGCCAGTGAATTACTAACGGCAAAAGCAAAGATAAACAATATTTGAGACATAACATAGAAACGATACAAGACACAGGCATCCTGTGAGGGCTCCTAAAAGGGCAGGGTGGGGAAAAATAAAATCACAGAGGAATTGATGTTTGAGATGATTATTGAAGCATCAAGTCGACTTTTTGAGAGAGGAGATAGGCAGAAATAGCATTATTAGTCCAGTTAGGGAGCTCGGAAACGGAGGAATGGCGGAGAAGTGAAGTTCCTGAATAGCAAGCCTGGAATAGTTGTGCATGAAGAAAACCACCACATAATGGGTCTTAAATGCCACGCCGTTCTCCCCTGCCTGGCAGTGCCACCTGGCTTGCCACATGGGGGAAAACCACTCAAGGGTGAACAGCAGTAACTTGGAACTGGGCTTCATGGAGAGCGGCTGGGACTGTGCTTAGTGGGAACTGGGAGGTGTTCAGAAATTGCACAGGTCGGGACAGCACAGGGCCTAACTGCATCATGGCGGAGGGAATGGAAAGAAAGAGACTGATGCCTGGCACATTGAGTGTGTGGCACCCATTGCATTTGGCAGCTGATTGGATACGCAGGATGAGAACTCCAGAGTTTAGGCTGAATACCTCTGCAATGTTGGTTATTTTTGTGAACAGAAATTGGGAAGTCAGAAGAAGGAGCTGTTAATGGAGAGAAAATGTAGGGTTTGGGTAAAATGGACTTTAAAGGTACTTTATTCCCCATTGCTCCAGTAGGCAAAAGTCTCATCTCATGTTTAAATCTGTGTGTGTGTGTGTGTGTGTGTGTGTGTGTTTTAATATTAGTATCTGCAAATCTTTCTCATGGGTATGTAAAGTTTTTTAAGACATTTCTTAGAGATAGAGTTGTATGCAGAAACCGGTATTATTGCACATGAAGGCAAACCAGTTACAGTTGAATCTTGATAAACTAAAAATAGTTCAAAGAGTTGAGATCTCACTCTAATTTCTGACTGATTATCTTGAGATGACATTGCATGGGTCCACCTCCTGGCTTGTCATGCAAATGAGGTGAAAGGTCTGAGTTTTTTTTTTTTCTAGAAGTCCTGTAGTAAGATAAGAGAAAAATACTGTTTGGCTAGATGTTAACGTAAATGAACAGATGGCTGGCACTGCTGGCTTTTTGCCTGAGTTGTTACAACCTGTTTAGGAAGATGTGTAAAATATGCTCCTTACTTTTGCTCTTTGGTTTGTATCAGATGTTTCACCTATTTAGGTCTTTTTAACCACTCTCATATACCAGTGTTCTCTACACATGATAACATCCAATTCTTAATTCTTAAAAGCTCCTATCTGTACCTCATTGAAATGTTTAATGGGCGATGCAGGGAGAGGTGAACTCATAATAAATATATCCTGTACTGCAATTCATATTTAATAATAAAATGAACTGAACAATGAATCGGGATAACTTTACTGAGTCACGCCATACAAAATCTGTGGTATAATCTACTGTGATGTTAAATTTCATTTTATGAGTTTTATATGTAAGACATATTTTCCAAATGTTTTAGATAGGAAAAAAATGATTTTACTATTCCCATAAGATTCATTTAAAAGAACAAATAAAATGATTTGTGACACAACGCTATGGCTAGTTTTCATAACACATGCACTTAAAACCAAGCAAAGCCAGTACCTCCCAGCAATTCGAGCTTCCTTAAATTGTGGAACGTGAAACCTGGTAAAGATAATGGTTTAAGAGATTCCTAAATGCTTTAATCCAGTAACCGTCCCAGAGCATCTTCTCTCAGTTTCCATTGAGACTTGAATTGTAGTCAAAGCCATTATTAAACATTTGTTCGGGATTGCTTTGGGGGGGACTGTGGCATATCTTAAAAACTTAAACAGGGTGACCTGCAGTGGAGAAAGTAAGTTAGAATCAGTTGGAACATTCCATACGTGCCAAGAGATACGCTAAACTACTTTCTCCATGTTCTCACATCGTATTTGTCCTCATAACTTCTGTATCACTTCTGTTATCATCTCTGCTAAAACTTTTTGCAAAGGTCATGAATTCCTTTTTTATTTGCAAAATCTGAAGGCCTCCTTTAAGTCCTTTTGCTGTATCTCAGGATCATTTGACATTCGAGAGTTCCCTTCTCAAAACTCTGTTGTCTGCACCCTCCTGACCCGCTTCTGCTCCCGTGTGTTGCCGCTTCCTTGTCTCTGCGGGTTTCTCCACTTCCTCGGCCTCCCTTTTTGGAGCTGTTGGTGCTTGTAGCTCGGTGTGAACTTTCTTCTCTGGGCCCTCTCGTTCTGTGCACGTTCATGACTTCATTCACCAGCACTAGATGCCGATGTTGCTCGTATCTTGTATCCCAGAGCAGGTCTTTCTCTCATGCACTGGATCTTTGTGTCCTGTGATTTCTGCACATCTCCATTTGGAATGTAAGCCGAAGCTTCACGCTGAATACATTCCAAACTCGTCTTCCCTTCTCCCACCAGATTGGCTTCTCCTCTTGTGTTCCCTACTTAGTAAACTTCACCATTGCTCTCCCTGCTGCCAAAACCAGAAACCTGGGAATTGTCCATGATTCCGCAACTGCTCTCTGTGTCCTCAGCTTTTAAGTCCTGCCAGTTCTGTCGCCTGAATACTTGTCAGGAATGTCCACTGTTCTCTATTCTAAATCCAGGATCTTCAGGACTCCCATAATTTGTCACCCGAGTTACTGTAACTGTCTCTTCATTTGTCTCCTTCCAACCAGTTTTGCTCCTTCTAGTCTCTGTTTTCAATAGAGTGATGTTTCCAAAGCTCATTCTTGAGTGGTTACTCGGAATAAAGGGAAAAATCTTCAGTATAACGCATGAGACTCTTGGATGTGTGGTGGTGCTTGAATCTTCTGATTGTACATTTCGTCACACATTCTGTGATTGCCCCCTGTGGTCTGCAGAGTCTGGCTGAAGCTTCCAGTGCAGCGCGGATTTGCTCTGTTTCCATCTATTCCAGGTGAGCTCTCTGTCACTTCCTTGTGCTCCTGTGGCACGTTGGTTGAACTCTAAGACACTGCATTGCAGTAATTTGTTTTCTTATTCTTCACTATACTTTTAGTATTAATGGATAGGGGCTGTGACATTTTTTCCATATATATTAATCACTGGTAAGTATTTAGCATAGGACTAATTGGTATACAATAGGTATGTTGAATGAATTAATGAGTAACCAGACTAAGATCAATAAACCCTACATCCCACTTTTTTTTTGAGACAGAGTCTCACTCTGTCACCCGGGTTAGAGTGCCGTGGTGTCAGCCTAGCTCACAGCAACCTCAAACTCCTGGGCTCAAGCGATCCTCCTGCCTCAGCCTCCCGAGTAGCTGGGACTACAGGCATACGCCACCATGCCCGGCTAATTTTTTCTGTACATACTTTTAGTTGTCCAGCTAATTTCTTTCCATTTTTTTCAGTAGAGATGGGGTCTCACTCTTGCTCAGGCTGGTCTCGAACTCCTGAGCTCAAACGATCCGCCCGCCTCGGCCTCCCAGAGTGCTAGGATTGCAGGCGTGAGCCACCGTGCCCGGCCCCTATTCCTGAAGAACCACTGCTTACTGAGAAGTTGTACATGTTACAATTAAAAATAATTAAAAAAAAAAAACATCAAAATACGATTACAGTATAGTGTGGTATGAGCTATTAAAACTCATGTTTTCAAGTAGGAAGTGATTCAATGCTAATATCTCAAGGGACTGTCTCTTTCATGGGTGTACACCATGAAAATGTCTATATATTTCATTTTCATGGTGTACAACCATGTTTCTTTAAAAGGAGGCCTTATTGTGACACTTAAAATATTCAGAGTACTTTTTATTGACTCTTCAAAACTTTACCCAGTCTGTTTTGTCAGTTTTATGAGGACTCCAAAAAAAAAAAAAAAAATGAGGCAGGATATATTAAATTTCTGGACATCTCTTTGGCCGGCTAAGAGGCAGGGGGACCATTGCTGATTTTTCTTGTCCTTTCTGTGACTAGCACCGCAATTTCTGTTACCTAGTAGGGTTTTGCATGATTCTGGCCTCTGACTTTATGCTTTGTAACTAATACTCTTAAAGCTACTAGTAATTATTAAAAAACATAGTTTTTCTCTTTTTAAAATAATTTAGGGGGACATATGCATTTTAAGAACTTGGACCTGTTACTTTGATGCACCTCCGTATTTTAAAATGTTACTGTGACATAATTTTTCTCATAATGGAGCAAAATATTGTTGGAAAAAAATTAGTGACTCCTTCCGACTGTTAAAGTTGCAAATGTCACACACACGTCGTGGACTTTTGCATGACCGGGATAGTCAACACTACGTGCATGAACTGTGGGATTGCAAGGACGGGATCTCTTTAATTGGTTTTCAAATCCTGTCCCTCAGGGCCATAGAATTTCGGGGGTCTCTATGGAGCTTTGTGCAGGGGCTGAGGAGTAGGTGGGCAGCTGTCGGGGAGGCTTTGCAGATCTAGAATCTTTCACTCTTCAGTCCGATCAGCCACTGTTGTGTGTTACCTAGTAGAGTTTTTGTTTTGTTTTTCTTCTTTTTTTTTAAAATATCATTTTGGGAGAAAGTACTTTGAAAACCATTGGTTTGCTTGATGCACGTGTTCAAGGAAACTACCTTGTTGACAATTGAGAAAACCCGTGAAAATAGTGTATAGTATTTCTTTCACTAACTACTCTTGTCACCTGTCACCCACGGTGACATCCTCAGAGACGGGGGAGGAGGGCTGTGTGTTTAAGAGTGCTAGACAAGCAGAGTGTCCTGTCTCATCTGTTTTCCATCAGAGACGTTGAGTCACCACATGGTGTTTGCACTGTCTGGTCCGTGGCACCTGTGACCCAGGGCCTGACTCGGTTTTGGGGGGAGTGTCAGGTGGAAATTTGGGGGACGGTGAGAAGCAGAGTGTAAATGCTTCTTGAGAGCAAGAGGAACGGTTGACGACTTTGCCAGCATCATGGTGTTCACGTCACAGGACTAAGGACTTCCATGCCGGGACGCTGAAGAGTCAGGTCAGGGTTTTATAGATTTTGGCCAAAGGTGGTTCCAAATGCAAAGTAAATATTTAAAGGTGCTGACCATTGCCCTAACTTTCTCTTTGGTTCTTTTGGTCCCTTCTCTCCCTTGCCCCAAATAGGGCTGTCCCAATGCAAAATGCAAGTAACTACCATGGTAACCACACAAATAGAGCGCACAGGAATGCCATTTGCTTTGATTTCACGGTGATAGAAGGAAAGCTATGTGTGGGGATATTTACAGGTGACATAGGTGATAGAACAGAAAAGTGTCTACAACAGAGAGACTGCAGGGGACTTTGCCCAAGAAGTAATTTACATCTTAAGAAGGAGAGGTAACTATTCTTTTTTTTTTTTTTTTTTTTTAAATCTAGGGAGTAACTCCATCATTTGAAACGCTTTTTAAGAAGTTGGCAGTGTTGATTCAAAATGCTATTTAAAAAAACGTTCAAAATGACATTTTTTGGAGAAACCATAACTGTCAATTTGAAGGATGGGATTCTCTTCAGCAGAGCTTGTAAAAATATCCACGGCCATATGTGGAACAGGTTTAGGGCAGTTTGTCATAAATAAATGAGTTTGTCAAATATATACACACACATACTCCCTCCCCTTTTTTTTTTTTTGGCCTCAGAGGAAAAATTCCAGAGCCGTAGATAAAGAAATCCTGGCATTTTTACAACACATCTCACAGATAAGTAGACTATATGTTAATATACATATTCATAAGCAACAGTAATTTAAGAAGAGGGATTAATTATACCTGGTGGAAAGATAATATTGGAGATTTTCAAGAGTCGCTGGCCTCAGGGCTGGGGGTCTTAGCAAGTGTTCCATGAGGCTGTCACTCAGAAGGGTCTGACTTACCCGTGAATCTGTGGATGCTTCTAGAAGGAGCATTATCTTCAATCATGACAACCTCACTTGGCTCAAACTTTCACGGTAGCTGCAGTAGCTTCATTTCTCGTCATAAGAGCAGTATGTGTTCATAGTAAGAGTTGTGCTTCATTCTCCGACCCAAAGATATAACCACTGTGAACACTTGGGTGACTTTTTTTGTTTTTGTGAATGTGCATATTATATAGAAAAGATGCATATCATACATTTTTATGTAAGATGCATATTAAAATTGGAATGAAGCTATGCATATAGCTGTAAACTGCATTTTTATTTCATTCATTGAACAATTCTTCATTGTGTGCCTGCCATAATATAGGGGTTTTATATTCTATTAAAGTTTTCTTTGAAAGCATGGCACCTAACGACTTCTTGATATTTTGTTAGAACATAATTTATATAACTATTTCCTTATTGTTGAACATTTCCATTGCTTCACGTTTTTGCTTTTACAAATAATATTAAATCATTATCTTTTGACCCTTCTAATTCTTTTCTATTTCAGTATGTCTGATTATTTCCCGAAGAAAAATTCTAAGAAATACAACTACTTTTTAATAATCCCTAACTTAATAGCCCCGAGTTTGGGGAAAATTAGACGAATTTAAGATTTTATGGAGCCCAAACAATAGGATATTCAGGAGAAAATGTAAAACGTAGTTACTATAATTGCTTTTTCAGTAATCCAGCACGCTGGGTGGATCTTAAATGGTGTAGAGTTCAGTATTATTTTAGTGAAGGTGCCCTCAGGGTTCTAGCCGTGTTATTGCCCAAGATGTAACAGATACCTGTTATGACAGATAGTGTCATTGTCAACTGAGTTGTTATTTATCTCGTTCATTTCTCATTACTGGTCTCAAAGATTCCTAAGGCAATCTCAACACCCAATTCTTAAGTGTAAAACAGCTTTTCGAGCTTAATCCCTTGCACACTTCTGGGTCAGTGATGCTGTAAAAACATTTCACTGTACCATGACCTCATTGAACAAAAGAAAAGAAAAAAATTTAAGAGAAAAGAAAATTCTTGTGCAGTCTGTAGGTATTCTGTTGTGTTCTATGATAATCAGCAAACTTTGCTTTTACTGAATTTTGAACTCTGAATGGTACGTGGTTCTTTTAGATACGTCTGCAGCAGCTAATTGCTATAAAGTGAAAGATAACTGATAGTGTCTCTCTGTCTCTGTGTCTGTCTGCGTGCACGTGTGTCTGTGTTTTCAAATCTATGATTTGGTTCATTTCAGTCATTCATAGCATCCACAAATATTTCGTCAAGTGTTTAATCTTCCCATGGAATAATTCAGAGATTCGTCATATGAAATCACGAGTTTCTCTTTAGTGCTAAGTCATAGCAAATTATCATCTTTCTTAGGTTGATTTTGTTGAGTGTTAAATGCTGTTTAAATTTCCCTTAGATATGAAGCCATTTATTTTTCCCCTAATCACTTAAAATAGCAAGAACTAATCAACTGGAGTTTTTCTGCTTTTTATGTATACACCAATCTACCCTGACTCACGTGCATGTTTCTGCCTTGAGGTCAGTGGGAACTTTTCCCAGCCATGTTTTCTTTTTCCCTTCATTCCTAATTCCTCGTAGGAACAAATGGCAGCACAGTTAAGCGCTAGAAACTTGTTGCTGGAGGTGCTAACCTAAACATCAGTGCCAGGATACGACTGAGACTTAATAGACTAATTAATTTGTCTACTGCACCCCTGGCCTGGGAATTACATACAATGGGCTATACTTACGGAATCGAGACTGGGATCCAAAGTAGAGAAAATGCAACTTTTGTGTTCTTTATATATCAACATGCAGTTCATACTGGTTCTTTAGAAAATAGGTTTTGAAAGTGGAACTTTATCCTATCATGTTTTTGAAAATTTGATACTGTAAGATTGTGCCTTTTCATTTCAGTTTTCTTCTCTTACATTTTATAGTAGCACCAAACAAAACCCTCATATTATTTGATCCGAATATGAATACACTGCTGACCTCCAGAGGAGCCCAATTATATGCAATATTGCAGTTTCTGTGTTATCTATTCTAATACAGTATGTTTTCCTGACAACCACAGTAACTCTTAGAAATAAATATGAACTTGAAGCTTGAATGACACTTTGAAATCGGTTTGCATTATGAATTTCCAACTATGGAATTCATATTTCTTTCAGCAGGAAGATTAATTTTGTTTCCCCTTATACTTCTTTTCTCGTGTCTTCATTTTAGAGACAGTTTAAATATGCTTCAAGGGCGCTGTAACACTGGACTGCCTCAGAATTCATGGAACTGGCTAGAAACTACATTGAATCAATCTATTCATATTAGGCTGCCAATTTATAGGATATGTATCTCTCTGGATCTTTTAAACTCATAGAGGTACCAAATAAACTCTTCTCTGTTAGGATTTTATTTAGAGCAAAGTTTTAAGATTTTGGTAGCTTGTGGATTTGGAAGCATTTGTTTGACCACGAAGTGTGTGTTGAGCACCTTCTGGACACTGTTCTAGGCACTGTCGATGGAGGGGTGAACAAGACTGGTGTTGCCCAGCTCAGCTGGGGCTTGCGTGTCAATAGTGGAAGTCACACACGAAGTAAACACAGAGTAATACCGTAAGACAGGGGTGACTGCAAGAAATGAAACAGAGTAAAAGGATAGAGAGTGACGTGTGTGTGTGTTAGACACTGTATTAGCCAAAGTATTTAGGGCAGGGTGGCAATCATAGAGCCAAGATCTAAGCAGTGAGGTGGTGGCCTTTGGGTAGATGCTGATATCATTGAGTTATTGGCAGTCACTGTATCTGAAGGAATAGACAAGATTTTATATACTTCTCAGTATAATGCCGAGGACATAGCTGCTCCGAGAATGTTAGTGGAATGTACAGCATAAATAAATATGGGCATATGATTTAAGGGAAAGATGCTTTTTACTTTTCTGAAGTTACGTTACCTCTAGTACTGGAGAGAAAGGTTTAGGTTTTGTGTGCATTTTTGTTGTTGTTGTTAAAATGTAACATGAGCCTCACGTTAGATTTTTCCCCTACAGTTACTTATTTTTTTTTTTTTATTTTAGAGTTTCCAAAGTGGTCAAGGGAGCAGATACACCTGAAGTGGCTGTGCCCTGCGTACATCACCAAGTGGGAAGAGAGTGCTGTTGTTGGAGCATTTCACACCACCGACATCGGCAGCACGTTGATCGGGTTGGTATTCTGCATCAGTCAGATTCGCCACCATGCGACTCCTCCTAGAAATTGTAACAAGTCCTTGATGTTTAGGGAAAATCATAAAGTGATTCTGTGGGTCAGGTTATACTGAGGCAATTCGCCGTATGTCTGACCGGGTCATGTGGCAGTCAGTTAAGGTGTAAAAGCAGCGATTTGAGTTCGGGGGGTGGGGGGTGGGGGGTGGGGGATGGGGACAAGAAGGAGGGAACAAGGCAAATGGCATCGAGGCCAAACAGTGGTGACTATGGACTTCATTTCCTGCCTTCAGGTGAATCTTTTGTACCCATTTTCAAAAGAAAGCCTCATGAGCAAGTATGTTTACAGCCTCTTTACTTTGACAGGTGTTTTGGGGGTGAAGAGATGGAATCCTGTTATCTCTGGACACTTCGTGTTTGAAAGACATTCCAAGATCAGTAGATAGAGGAAGGGTTTCCCGTTTAGGGTTTAAACTATTAATCGTGACCTGTTTCTTCCTGTTTATACATTGAGAACTACACTGTGAAAGAGAAAAAATATTTCACTTATTTCCAAACTAAGAATGGATTTGACTCTGAGTAAAGATCCATGTTCACTGCTGCTGTGCTCGGAGACCTTTGCTTAGCTCTCTTTTCTTCTCATTCAGTTTGTTTTCATCCACGCTTAATGCTTTAAATTATCGTGATTCCGTTCCCTGCGTCCCTTAGCTCAGATCCTCATCGTTTCTCAGACTCTAAAATAGTTTCTTAACGTCGGTCCATTTTTCCACCTTCCGGAACTGCCCACCATTTCATCTGCAGCATGTATAGCTGATCCTGTCACTCTCCCTATGGGGACCCCGGTGCCTGTAGGATTGGGGGAATGTGTCTCGTGGCATACGGGGCCCTCCAACTTCAAGTCCTTATCTGCCGTCTGGCTTTGTCACTTGTCACTACCCTTTCTGTACCTATGCTTGCAGCCTTTTTTATAGTTCCCGAGTATTTCTGTTTGCTTAGCCATTCATGATTATGTTTCTTTGCTCTTGCTGTTCCCTCTTTCTTGAATGCCATTCCTGCCTCTTCTCTTGTTTACTTGACAAATTTTATCCTTCATGGTTCCTTCATTCAAGGTCTCGGTCCTACCGTAATGCCTTGAATACATCTCCCATATTAATTCTCAGTACACCATTAAACATCTGCAGGGCTCTCTCACCGTGCTCGATAAACCCTTTATGGACAGACACTGCCTTCTGTTTTTCGCTTAATCCCCAGCCCTCTGGGCACTAACTGGGTAGGGATTTAATTGTCATGTGTCGAATGAGTAAACTGATCCTTGCTCTGTGTGTTTAGCACCATGCTGTCTATAGTCAAAGAAAAATTATAAGAATATGATTTAGTTCCTTTTCTCAGTAAGGTTGTGATTTTATTTGATGTGCAAGACTTAAATACATGCGATAAGTAGGGACCACAAGATATGTCATAGTATACAAATGAATTATTTGTATTTGAAAGTTTATATATATATATATATATGTTTATACACACATACATATATGCATATTTACACACTGTGGGTGGGGAAGGGTAGTTATCAAGTTTAAGTTGTCAGAGGGACTTCATAAACTAGGTAAGAGTTTAGATGGGGCAGGGAGGGAGCTGAGATTGGAAGAGGCACTGTGGTCTGAGGCATGAGCAGAATTGTGGCTGTGGGGTTGATGAGTCCTGCTGTGCCTGTTTTGCCCATCTGATTTTCAGTAAATTTTAGATATTTTATGTAGGTTTACTGTAAAAGTAAATGTTGATCATTTTAATTCATAACATGCCAAAATTAAATTGGGGAGAGCAGAGCATGGAATGAAAGTTGAGGTGGATACTGGGTGTGTGCTGGAAAGAGATTAATCCATATACAGTGAAAACTGGACTAAATAATGATGTTCCAAATGCAAAGGGCAAATCAGAAGTGGAATGGTTGACGGAAGAATCTTATAGTGACAGTAAGGGAAGACCTCTCTCTGGCTGAGTTCTAGACAGTAGTTGTGAACAATAGTTACTGAGCTCAGAGATGCTCTGGCTAGAACTTAGCTTCCTGGAGAAAATGAAGAGACAGCCAGAAATGAAAACAAACAAAAATCCAGATTCATTAGGATTCAGGAGAACAGTGAGGAAGGGTTTTAAACTGAACTGAGTATGGCTGGATGGTGGAAGCAGAACCATCTTCCTGGGAAGTTAAAAAGGAAGAACTGTGAGCATGTGCAGAAGGTTCACAAACTGAGTGAGTAATTCAGTCAGTCTACAATTCTGAAATCTGTAGCCACAATGTACAACAATAAATTTGTGAGTTGCCTGTTAATTCCCCGGGTGCATTGTGCTGATTGAGTCTGGGATACATAAGACAGAAAGAAAATTCAGGGAACTCATGGCCCTGCTGTTCCTCTGGGGTCCTGAGGTCTCTAGTTGTCTTCTCTCCACTTCTCATAGTCTTCATTTGTGTATTTTGTATGTGACATCCAGGAGTTTTAGCTGTACTAGCAGGAGAAATAGCAAGAAGTGCTTGTACTCCACTTTGGTCCAGAATCACTTAGAGTTTTTGAAGTTTCTATTTGGTCCTTCGAATTTGTTGTTAGAGCATGTTGAATTGATAACTTTTCAGAGGTAGGGCAATAGAGGTCTCAACATGCTTTGGATTCTGAGGCACCACAGAAAATAACTGTAATAATAACTTACATTTACCAAGTCTTTTTAAAGAGCACATTATAATTTCCATAATACCTTATTTCTGTAACAACCCTGTGTGGAACGAAAGCTAGGGCAAAGAGAGATTTGCAAGTTTTGTCTAAGATCCCAGATACTCATATTGCATGATCTGAACTCTGAATCACTGTGTCCCTTTTCCCATTTGATAAATGGAATTTGTTTTGAGGGCTCTAACATCCTAAACGTAATCACCAACTTTGAACAAATCTGTAAAGAAACTGATGATGGAACCAGACGCTTAAATTGGTATATTGTTAAGGAAATTAGGATATGTGATTAAAAACAAACTACAGGCCGGGCGCGGTGGCTCACGCCTGTAATCCTAGCACTCTGGGAGGCCGAGGCGGGTGGATCGCTCGAGGTCAGGAGTTCGAGACCAGCCTGAGCAAGAGTGAGACCCCGTCTCTACTAAAAATAGAAAGAAATTATATGGACAACTAAAATATATATATACAAAAAATTAGCCGGGCATGGTGGTGCATGCCTGTAGTCCCAGCTACTCGGGAGGCTGAGGCAGGAGGATCGCTTGAGCCCAGGAGTTTGAGGTTGCTGTGAGCTAGGCTGACGCCATGGCACTCACTCTAGCCTGGGCAACAAAGTGAGACTCTGTCTCAAAAAAAAAAAAAAAAAAAGAAAAAAAAACAAACTACAACTACTAATTTAATTTCCCCCACATTTCTTCTTTGTTTTAGAATTAATTTTACAGCTTCCAGAGTTAAGGAGTAGCCCAAAACTGGGAGTTAAAGCAAGGGTAATAACTAAACTCTTCAATATAAGTTTAATAGTTCTTGACAGTATGGTGGTCTGTGATGTTATTAGTTTGTCATGAAAACTTAAAGACTACAATTTGGAAGTCAGCTTGAGGGTCCATTGTATTTGCATATTTGGAAATTTTCCTAGACTGATGTTATCAAGTGATTTTGTCAAGTTTGTAAAATTCATGAACTTTGTTAAAGTCAGGTCCAAAGCAAACTGATAACTAAATAACTTACGGCGACTTGTAGCTTTCTTATTTTCTCTTAAATCCTTTATGGAAACAATCAGGTAGAAGTGATACATTACTAACATGATTTAATGATAGGCAGCGAAAAACCTCATTTGTTATTTTACAATTTTTAGGAATAGTGATTATATTTTCTGATTTTCATGATTTGATTATAATTTTCTCCAGGTATTATCTAGGAAGATGTCCTTTTTTGGTTTGACACATTTTTAAAGCCACAGCCATGTTAGGACATATTTGCCGCCATTGAAGGAAATCAACACTCGTGAAATTATTTGCAAACTCCAGCAGTGCTTCAGTCACTGTGGTCAGTACTTCAACTTGAGTTGTTTGTTTTGAATCAGATGGCATTACAAATTAATCTGAGACGCCGCTCACTCCTTTTGGTTTTGTCTAGGAACTAGGCCAGCAACTCTACTGTGTTTAGGTATTATTACTATTTTGTAAGAATCAAACATTTGTAAAATAACAAGATAAGAATTGTTAGAATACAGTTAGATATTGGGTGTAATTATTTTTTCATTTGACTTCTTATAAATTGAGGCTTTTTCAGTATTGCCTATGTGATTTTTCACCATGTCATAGTCACTGGCGATAAAAATTTCTATAGTCTTGCCAGAGCTTAAAGTCATTAAAGATATTTTTTTTTTTGTATCTTTATCACAGTTGTCGAACACGTGAAGAAATAGTGTTTACCGAATTGTGTAATATGTATAGTCTGTGTTCATTTGAGACTGTTGGGTTGGTAATTAAGACTTAGATTATTACTCAATTCAATATTCCTTTGTCCTGTCACCAGCCATGTACCAAGGCCACCTTAATTGCACTGGATTTGTTCTTCTCCTTTATGCTGAATTCAATATATGACCAAGCTCTAGTGCTTCTCGCTCTTTTGGTCTCCAGAATTCATGCCTAATGTTGGTGCACACTTACACAATCCTCTTCAAGGCTTTTATGCTTCAGTGACTGGGTTTTGGCACAGACTCTTAGCTGATTTCTTTGCTTTTGTTTTTTGCAACCCCTGGTAGAAAAGTTGTTTGGAATTTTGAGGTACAGAGTAGTGGTCCATTCTAAGGATGTAGTAAATGCTTGTTGATGAGTTAGAAATGAGTTCTCAGAGGAAGAAAGTCAGATACTTCATTTGGATGTTGGGAATTTTGATGACGAAGCCATATTTTATTTTTCCTATTTGGTGAAAAAGCCTATGAAATTCAGCTAGTTTTTTTCTCCATGTGTCTTCTACATTTTAGTTGTAAAACCCTCCTCTTGGCTCTCCTATAGGTGATGAAAGAAAAAAAAAAAGTGCTAGTTACGTACTTTGAGTGAGCAAACATTTAGTAACTGAAAATGTAAAGTTAAAATTAATATTTTCTTTATAGATATTTCTCATTTTTGTTTACGGAACACATTTAGACATTTAAAAGATAAAATTTATGAAAAGTTAGCAGGTGGTGTGGGTAAATAAAAGAAAGAAAATTAGCATTTCTTTATAGGACTTTTTCACTTATAAGTGGGATTTTCGAATTGGTAATGATTCATTTTTCTGGGCTTATTTTCAGTGGGTTGCCCTGTGTTTTCAAGAAGAAAAATGAAATGCTAATCCAATCTAATTCTAATTTGTTGCTTTTTCACCATTCTTTCAATAAACTTAAAATTGTTGATGCTGAAAAGTATGCAGTGAAAGTTATGTGAACATTCCTTTGCTTTTGTTGTTTTGTGTCTCAAACATCACTCGTCCATTTCCAACAGGTGTTCTGCCAGCTGTGCCCAAACATTTCAAATGATTTGGAATCTGTTTCCACACTTACCTTGTATTGTGGCTACTTACTGTTAAAGGAGTTCTCCGGTTACATAGTTCTTTGGTACAGGCAAAAGACCAGAAGACAGAGACTGAGTCTAATTTGAGGTTTACCTGCATATATATAGTAAGGAAGGAAGAAGTGGGAGGACTAAGATTATTTTGTAGAAAGCGCTGGTACTGATAAATGGATTTTTCCTTTAATCTCGTATATTTTGGTATGTATATTTATGTTGTGGCAAGAAAGAATTTGAATGGAGTCAGAATAATTTTGTTTTCACAGCTGTGTGAAGATGCAACAAAAGTTTGAATTATTAAACTGTAGAGCGATGTGGTCTATTAAAATAGAAGAAAAGATCTCTTGTACTTTACTCATTTGATGAAGAAGTAAACAGCATGTAATGTCTTTTCTGTCTATAAAATTATCTGGTTGGTGATCATAAACGACTGATTGGGAACATGTAGGAAATTTTACAAACCGATCACACTTTTGTCAAGATAATAAAACGAACTTTAGAACTTCTGGATATTTATAGCTTTCATGCTCCTGAGATTAAACTATTCTGTCTTGCTTATTGTTAATCAACCAAATAAACAAATCTCAATAGGCAGTAAATTAAACAAAGCCATTTCCCATGCTGATAAGTAGGGTTTGCCTTCGGCTATAAATAATCATGTTTGAAATATCTCATTTTCAAGCTGTAGTTGTGTATAACAGATACCATGTTTAAATGTCATCTTATAGCTGATATTAAATTTAACTATTGTTGTCACTTTATGGCATGCCACGACTGAACTTAATTCTGGCCTCATAGTACGACTCCAAATGCGAATAGATGTGAAGAAACATTGCCTTAGAGTGGTAGAGATAGGATAGAGGATGTTCATGCAGGTAAGTGTGGTCTTCTTTGCAATGTTGCAAATACGTTTGCATTTTGTGGGCAGAATAAAATCGATGAGGAGCTAGGGAGCCATCTAGCACTTTCTCCACCTATATGTGGTGCTGTCTTGTAGAAGTGCTGTTCATGGCAATGATCTTAAGGCACGGCAATATCCTCAGTCTTCAAGCTTCCGCTATTAGATTTTGCCCTTTTTCTTTAAGTAGAAAATTAAAACAACCAGACCTCTTCATTCTAAGACTGTCGCAGTATATGCAGTGTAGTGTAGTGGTGAAAAGAGCTGGCCCTGGAATCGGTAGGCTTGGATGTGAAGTCTTTCTCTTCTACTCACCATGTGCCCAATACTGGGTAGGCTGCTTACTGTATCTGTCCTTCCACTGTGTCTTTAGCTCTAAGTGAGGATAATAAGAGAACGCACTACATAGGTTTGTTGGAAGGTTAAATGAATTAATACGTGTAGTGTCCTTAGGACAGTGCCCTGCCCCAAGCAAGAAAGGCTTAACTGTCACCCCATACCTGATGAATGTGGGTTGAGAAGTACTCTTGGGGAAAAGTGGGACTTCATGAGCATCGTTGCTCTGCAGTTCAAAGTTAAGGAAATGGGCTGGTGTAAATAATTGTTTCAAGATTAAACAACTAATTAGTGACAGATTGAGGCCTTTTTCAGTGTTCTAAATCTGTTCTGATTTTATATCAAGAGCATTCCAATAATTTTAATGGTTAAAATGTATATATTTGATGTTCAAAATTTCTCTTTTCTTTAATTTGGAATTTAAGATAGTTAAAATGCTGCAAATGAATATACAGGATCTGAAAATCCTAAACCCAAAATGCTCCAAAGTCCGAAACTTTTTCAGTGCTGACATGTTGCTACAAGTGAAAAATTCCACATGTTGAATACTTAACAGAAACTCTGTTTTGTGAACAAAATTATTAAAAATATTGTATAGAATTACCTGCAGGCTGTGTGTAAAAGGTGTACATGAAACAAATGAATTTTGTGTTTAGACTTTGGTCCCATCCCCAAGGTATTTCATTATGTATATGCAAATATTCCCAAATCTGAAAAATTCCAAAATCCGAAACACGTCCGGTCCCAAGCATTTTGGATAAGGGAAATACAACCTATAGTAGAAAATGTTTAATATTTATATGTTTCAAGTCATTTAAAAAATTCTTCACTTGGATAATGGCTTGGACGTTTTGTTTTATTTAACCGTTTAGAATAATAAAATGAGGAAAGCAGACCTCTGCTTCTGACCCAGGATGAAACTACTTAACATTCTGTGCCGTAAGTGGTAGCGGTTTTTAAATACATAGGTGTAAGATGCTAAAATTAATAATGCATTATTGCTTTGCATTTCTTTGAAGACCTGATTCATCATGTTCACTATGTAGATATATACGATAAAGAGAAATTATTTGTTTACATTACCTTGTACAGTCTTGCATCCAAGGGTTGAATGATTTATATGTAATTTTTGCAAGGCTCTGTGGTTCACAATAGCTTTATCATACAGTGAGATGATCATGACTGTAATTTTTGGCTAGTTCCAGTGGTAAGTGAGGCTACTAAAAGCAGAACTAGGCTGGATGTGGTGGCTCACGCCTGTAATCCTAGCGTTTTGGGACGCCGAGGCAGGAGGATCACTTGAGGCCTAGGAGTTCCAGACCAGCCTGGGCAATAGCGAGATCCCCATCTCTACAAAAAAAAAAAAAAAAAAATAATAAAAAATTAGCCAGGTGTGGTGGTGCAGCGTGTAGTCCCAGCTACTTGGGAGGCTGAGGCAGGAGGATTGCTTGAGCCCAGAAGTTTGAGGTTGCAGTGAGCTATGATGATACCACCGCACTCTAGCCTGGGCAACACAATGAGACTCTGTCTCAAAATAAGTAAATAAATAAATAAAATAAAAGCAGAACTAGAGGGAGGGCCTAATTACCTGCCCTCAGTGATTTTTTTTTTTTTTTTTTAATGAACTTATTGCCTTATGGTAATGCTACCATAGTGTTTACGGTGCAACCTGTGTACCTACATTGACTGGAGAGATTGAATGGCTCGACTGTCCGGGACCTGTAATAGATCCCAGCCTTTTTCCATGACGTCACTGTTACAACAGACTTCTCTGAGAATACGAACAGCAGCTGTGCGCTTTTGTGCGTTTTACATTATGAACCCTGACAACCTTTTCAGTTCTATACAAGTGATGGGGCAGCTCGATTCTTAACAAACGAAGCCAAACTCCCGAGCTGTGAAACTGTTGACAGATCTAGTAATGACAAGGGGCCCTGTGCATGGAGCGTTTCATAACACAACAGGGGGACACACGGGTGGCAGCCATTTAGCACGTTGGCTAAAAGGTTTTTCTTTACCTCTTGTTCAGTGCAACTTCACGGAACCAGTTGCACTGAACAAGAGTTCAGCATTGAATACAGCATTGCAATGTGTGTCAGTAGACATGGTATATCTTAAATTGAATTTTATTTTGAAACATTGACCAGGTTTTCCAGCATCATGTTCTGTCTTTCATCCTTTAAAAAGAAAAACAAAAATTATGGGTCCTTGAAGATAAAAAATAAAAATGTTTATTCTTACCATAAAGGAAATAATCAAATCTAATATAATGGGGGAAAAAATCTCTTTGTTCAATATCTATGGATTATTTAGGTAGAGGAAAAGAGGTATATCTACTTCTACTCTGCATAATAATAAAGAAAAAATAAAGCATTTTAATAGAGAAATTTATTTAACTGTTGTAGGCTTACCTGAAAAGATTTTTACGTACTGTGTTTATCTCATCACTTTTTTTCTTGAATAATAATTAATACTGTGATTTGCAGTGTAAAGCCTATACCGTCATGTGTCTGTTTTCTCTAATGAAAAAATAGCTAAGTAATAACTTTGAAGTAACAGCTTTTCCTGAGATACTTCAAATTCTGCGGAGAGATCAATAGTCCTGCGATAGGAAAATTTTTAGAAGAATTTTTTTTTATAATTCCCTATTTGATTCTAAACCTAAACTCTTGGAATAACAATGATCTCACAAATATTCATGTATGGTACTTGTTAAAAGTAGTGAGTCCATCTTTTAGATTATTGTCCCTACTTTTTTTTGAATGGGAATTTGTTGCTTCTTGTTTGGCAACATTCAAGAGTATGAAATGTTTTTTTTTTTTTTTTTTTGCTTTCTTTTTTAGATTTCCATGAAAAATGAAAGGAAAATGGTGGCTTTTTAAAATACCAACTCTTGAACTTGTTAAGGAATAGTAATTCTAAGCTTTTATCAATTTTATCATTGTTTTCATGTGTCACTTAATTTGAAGTGAGGATTTTATGGGTGAGACATCTAATGCAGTCATCATAGAGGAAAAGATTGTTCTGGGGAAAATGTCTTAGAATACAACTTAGAGAAGGCACTGGATCAAATTTGAAATAAGCTATATATAATCGATTTTTCTATGGTAAGAATTGAACCTATGGTGCCTATTGCTAAGAATAGCCTAACAATTATGATTCCACTTTTATAATTTTTAGCTTCAGTCACTAGATTTGTTCAATAAAGCAAAAAAGCCAATATTAGGTACATAATTCTGTTCCATTTCAAATGCTGTGTTTTGAGATAAAATTCATGGTTTATGCCATGATAGTTAAAAGGGCAAATTCGGGGGGATGACCTGACTCCAGTAGAAAAGATGCGAGTTCATGATCTTTGTGTTTTTAGGATTAAATGTAGATTGAGTGCTATCAAAAATGAGAGAGTTAATGGAATGTATACAGACTAAATCTGGAAAAAATTCCAAACACACCCATTCAGTGAACTCCTTGAACAAGTGATTTTTTTTCGTCAAGAAAATTTCATCTATAACCATTAGATTGCCTTCACGTCATTGACATGTGCTTATCTTGTAGTGAAGGCAGGTAGAAACTGGGTAAAGTGAAAGATTTAGGAATATTTGGCGTGGAATAGCCTGTCTTAAAAAACAGTCACAATTCTTCCCAGATGCCGACTGCTTTAAGCTAATGAGTGACTTCAGTTCATGTGTATTAATTTTATCTTTCTCTTAGATTGTAAGGTCCTTGAGGGCTGGAGCATTTCTTGTACCTCCCTGCGATTGGGAACAGAGTAGGTGTTGGATGCACATGTGTTAATTGCAGTAAAGTGTGTGCTCAGCAACTCGGACTTTGCAATCATGTCTCATCCCTTTGTGTGATGGGACCTGCTGAACAAGTGGCCAGTGATGGCATTGTGATTCGGCATCGTCTGGCCTGTCTCGGCTCCTTCAGCTCCAGTCCGTCTTGCAGTTTCACTCCGTTCTTGTAAAGAATCCTCTTCCACCCTGTTCTAGCTCTGGCCATTCCTGGCCTTAGTGTAGCCACACACACTCACCCCGACAGGCTTTACTTCTTCTTCAAGGATCACAGATTCCGATCATACTGCTGCTACTTGCTACTTACTACTGCCCCCACTAGCTACAATTTACTGACTGCCATCACGTGTTAAGTACTTCACATATGCTAACTACTTAATTCTCACAACCCTGTGAGACAAGCATTTTACTTACAGGAACAAGTGACATTCCAGTGACACATACTGGCCTGGTTAGCGATAAGATGTTCACCCAGGACCTCCTGACTCCAAACCTCTGCCCTTAGCCTCTTCCTAGCCGTAGCGTATCTCCCCATCGTGCCAAGTATTTGCATCTTCTAAGTTTAGGTTTGTGCCTATGGTTCAAATGCTTCTGAAGTGCCTTTGTCCATACTGGGTGGTAAATACCACCAGAATCACTCTGAGAGGTCCCAGATGATCAAACATATTGAGAAACAGGAAGAAAATCTGAAATGAGGAAAATAGAAGAAAAGCTAGAGAGAAAGCAAGGTAGCATTCACAGTTCTCCGGGTCTATGAACAGGAAGTCTTAGGTTTCCGAGCCAAATATTTCAAAGTCAAGCATAAAATTACTATTTCTGTCTGAAACCAAAGGAGTAAGTAGGGCTTTTGAGGTGTCTCATCTTCCTCAGTTAGGTAGATGCTAAAAACAAAGAAAAAGGAGACAGCACGGAGCATGAAGAAGGGTGAGGCATTGTAGTTCCTGTCTTTGAGGAGCTCAGGTTCTTTTTTTTTTTTCTGAGTTCAAAAGGTCCATATAATCCGAGATCCTTTTTATTTAACTGTACAACCTTGGGCAGCTTCTGCAACTCTCTGAGCTTAAACGCCATCCTTTGGGAATTGGAGATGGGAATTCCAAAACTCAGACTGCACAACAGAATCTCCCGAGTCCCTTCTCTTTTTCGTTCAGATTGTAAGTGACATGTGTCCAGGTTTCAGCCTAGGTGTGCTAAGTCACAGACTCTGCCTGGGCTCGTGCAGGGACAGGGAGATGGGACGGCAGGGGGGTTGTGCATGCCCTGCTGCAGAGCCTGGGCGCTGCTTTCTAGCGGGTGGTGGACAGTGACAGTTGTTGGGCACTGTCCTCGGACAGCAGTGACAGGAGGCGGGCAAGAGGATATGACATCAAACAGGTAATTTCACGCATCTGTCTTTATTTTCTGAAATGCATACATGAAATAATTGGTCAATAAATTATATTCTGAGAAAGAATAACAGGGGAAGCCAGTTAGGAGACCAGCCTTTCCTTTCGAGGATGGATTTGGATTGCTAATTTGTCTGCACATGAAAAGTCATTCCTGCTTTTAATTCATTCCATAATGTTACTCGTGTGTCTACCAGGTGCTAGACACAAATCTCTGACTTCCTCAGAGAAGATAATTTAATCTCATTGAGCCGCTGCCTACTGTGGAATCATTGAAATAGCTTATTTGAATCAGGTGAGGAAGAATAGCTACCTTAGGACCTTTTAATGGATAGAAAAGAAATACGTGTTAATGATCACTACTTCTCATTTACACATTCCTCTTAGTTATTAGCATTTAAAGTCAACTTTAATTTTTTAAAAAAGTCACGATTATATTAACTTTTTAAAAGAAAAATATTTGGTTTTATTATGAAGTGCAGAAGAATGTGCCAGAGACTGCTTAATATCACTTCTGCAGGGTTTTTTTTTTTTCTGTCTCTGATTCTTGCTGTGTGTATTTGGAATAGGCTGCGTTTCTTTTCCAGAAGTCTTAGGAGGAACAAACAAGTCTCATTCAGACTTTGATTTTGGTGTTTGCCATTACATTCCTTTCTTCATGGCTATTAAAATTCTAGTTGGGATTCCCTTTATGGAACATACTTTTGCAATAAAGTAGAGGCATCTGAAGCTAGTTCAGCTTTTACTAGCAGGTGATGGAGACAAAGCTTGCCATGGGCTTTTGGTGAATTTCCTTTTATAAGAGCCAGGAGGAGATCACAAGGGTGAACTCACTCGCTCGGATTTATGTAATTGTTACTGGATGGATTAATACTTAGAGCTTAGGAGACAGAGTGGTTTAGAGGGAAGAAAAACAGTTTTGGATATGGAATCATGTCTCCAAGAGGCTTACAAATGGCTATACCTTCACCAGGTTTCTTACATAAATTTCTTAATTAGGACTCAGTTTTCTCATCTGTAAATGGATGGATTCATTCCTATTTGATGGAGGGTAAAATGATCTCAGAGATAGCTATCTGACTTAATATTGAGCCTTAATAAATGTTACTTTCCTCAAAGAAAATAACATTCACAAATGTTATTTTCCAGCCTCTGTATAGGAGCATGAACGAGCATGTCACATACGCATTTCATGATCAGACCAAAAAAAAAATTTCTGTATGTTATATATTCTTCATTGATTCTTTCTTCCTAGCAGTTTGAAGGGAATTTAGTTCAAATGTAAGTGTACTAAATACAGTGGATTGTATTTTACTTTGTAATTCATCTTTCTCATATTTTTTCCGAATGTTATTCCAGGAATTTATAGTATTTCAAATGTAAAATGCAAATACAAAAATGAAGCCACATTGTGCAAAATAGATTCCAAGTGAGCCAGAAAACTATACTATAGTCTCATCCCACCCTCTGTTCAATTTTCCTTGCTTTCTCATTATCCTAGGCGGAACATTTTGTATTTTTAAGGAATTTTCTATTTCCAGAATACTTTTCCATCCATTAATGAATTCGATCCTGTGGCAGACAGTTTTTTTTTTTTTTTTTTAAGCACTTCTACAGGATTCTGACTCCGTCCTTTCCTGCTACTTCTCTGTTGTTGAGTTGTCAGTTGTTCTTCTCTTTGTTTCTCTTTGTTTTTCTTTTTCCTTGAGAAGGGGAAACCGCTTCTCCTTACAGTTTGTCCTTATGTTATTGCCAGGTTCATCTCTTTGAAACCGTGTTTTGCGCACTGCATTTTTCAGGAACATCTGTGGCTTTTGCTCTCACCCAGAGAAGGGGGTTCAGAGAGGAGATGAGCTGAGCGCCATCATCCTTTCTCACTGTTCTCTTTCCGATCAGACCAAGATTGTCCTGATCAGACCACGGGCTGGGTTACCCCTTGGAGCCCAGAACAAACCTTGCTCGCTTCATGCCATGGCTGTGCTGATTCCTTTCTCTCTAAAACGTTCTCAGCCTTTACTTTCTGCTGTATGTTAATATTTTGTGGCTGAGGGAAAAGACTGAGACTGACTGTATTTCAGATCTTGACTGTACAAATTCTGCAGCTTTGACTGACTAGTTATGGTCCTGATTACAGGTTTTGCTTATTTCCTAAGTTCGCAATAAAACGAAAGCTTTTACGATTCCTCAGTATCCAACATTTTGAAATTATATTCCATCATATTTTTTTTAACCAGTCATACCTTGTCATTTTTCATTTTTTTATATTTAAAGACTGTTTTTTAGGGAGTTTGAGGTTCACATGTTCATTTCTTAATAAATGATAATCCCCTCCGCATACAGACATAATATAATTATCAGCAATAACACAAAAGATAAAAGGCTTTCCTGTTTTGGAATGCGGGATAGTTTATTTTAACCTTCTTTTGTAATTTAGGTCAGCACACCAGACTTTTAATGGTTTCTTATTTGTGTGATTAAAAACAACTGCTGAAGTTCATCTCCAGAGACAAAAAGAACAGAGTATAGAGTTTGCAAAATATTTATGGTGGTGGAGTTCTGTATTTAATTTCTGGCCGATTGGGTGACAGTAACAGGCCGGAGTTGGCTTTTTAACAACTTTGATAGACTTAGTGTGCTCTTGTCAAATTTTGTAGTATAAATTGTGGCTCATTGGCAAAACCCATCAGTTGTATTTTTTGGCAGCCCTTTGGTGGAAAGACACTTTGATTTTTATCATGTTGTTTAAAGGAAAAAATAATTTAAAATAATCTATCCTTTTTTTTTTTTTTCTTACTCTTCAAAGAGGCTGTCTCAGTTTCAGTGTGATTTGTTTGTGACCACATCTTTCTCTAATGAGCTTTAGGCTGTATTCCCTGTGACATCAAAGAAAATCACTTGGTTTCTAATAGAAATAGAAACTAAGGGGTAGCTAAAGACAAATATAGCCTTTATTATGATAAAAGTTGATAAAATAGTCTTTTAAATTGTGGATTACCATATTGATACAGCACTGGATGATGCTTATTGGTTTATTCATTTGCCAAAGTACCAGATAATCAATAAGGGTGAGTGTTGGGAGTCCTCTAATTGGGGCCATATTTCTTGTAGGTATTTACCTATCTTTCTTTGTTTTCATTCACAGATCTTGCTGTGGATTAGTGTTAACAATCCCGTGTTTGAGCAGGGCTGTGAAACTCGATGCCTCACCTAGGAGGCCGGCCTTCCACGGCGGTATACGAGGTGTGACTATAAAGTGAGAGACTGGTTTCCACTGCATGGACACTCTGTGTACATAGAGTCTGCCTCCTGTTTGGTGGCTTTTTCCTCGTGCGACGTGTGTGTGGGAGACTGTGTGTAAGAGTTCTTTATGGTGCTTCCTTTTTGTCTTTTTTTTTTTCTTGCAAGACTTTTGGATGTTTAAAATGAGCTCTAGTACTTGTCTTGCTGAATTTCCCATGTCATCTTGCTGAATTTCCCATGTCATTTGCTCTTTTTGTGCCTTTTTTTGCTCTTTTTGCTTCTTGTTTTGCTCTTTTGTTCTCCATGGTCTGCCTTGAAAATTTAGGTGAGAAACATCTTTCTTTGGCCTACCTTTCCGATGTTCTTTTAGCTCATCACAGCGGTGCATCATAGATGATCTTGTGATCATTCGTTTTTAACTAAAGTCTAGGAGGTATTGTATAACTTCAGTTAGCAAATTAAGGTATTTCATTAAGATGTAGGACACATTCTGATTTGCCTATGGTAGTGATAAATGTAACTGATTGTAAGATGTATCTTTTTCAAAGATGTTAAAATATTTTGGAAAGATGCAGAATTTTGCATCAGTAAAATACAGTAACTTGAAAATTTTTTTTTTTTTTTTTTTGAGATAGTCTCACTCTGTTTCCTGGGCTAGGGTGTAGTGGCATGATCATAGCTCACTGCAACTTCAAACTCCTGGGCTCAAGTGATCCTCCTGCCTCAGCCTTCCAAGTAGCTGTGATTACAAGCGCATGCTACACCACCTGGCTAATTTTTAAAAATATTTTATAGAGACAGGGTCTTGCTATGTTGCCTAGGCTGGTCTTGAACTTCTGGCCTCGAGTGATCCTCCCACCTTGGCCTCTAAAAGTGCTGGGATTATAGGCATGAGCCACCTTTCCTGGCCTACTTACGTATCAAGCAAGAAGCACAATACAGATGGAACCGAGATGGACCATGTGTCAAACTGCAGTCTCCGAGCATTTCCAAAAACAGCCCTTTTAAGTAGGCCATTATTAATTTTGGAACCTGACTATAAGTTTTGAAAAATATGTGGAATAAAAGAAAAACAAAAAAAGTTTTTAGTTATCAATCCATCATCCATCAGCATTCTACTGAAAAAGCAGCACTGGTAATAATAGTTTTCTGTTTAGATCATTCACATATGGTCTGTGTAGCATGGTGGTTAATATGATGATCTTTAGAAGAAAGCAGACTCAGGCTCTACCATGTACGTTTACAACCTTGAGCAAATTACTTCATTTCCTTCGACCTTCTCAGATAACAAGCACACCTTCCACACGGAGCCGTGTTGAGGAATAGATCATGAAGGCGAGTAAGACAGTTTACGTGTACTGTTCTGGCAGATGGCAGGTACATTGGTTTGCTAGAGCTACCGTGATAAGATACCACAAACTGGGTGGCTGAAACAACAGAAATTGATTGTCTCGCGGTTCTGGAGGCTGGAAATGCAAGGTCAAGGGGTCGGCGGGGTTGGATTCTCCTGGACCTCTTTCTTGGGCTTGCACGTGGCCGTCCCTCTGCGAGGGTGTCTCTCGGTGTCTCTCTCCCTGGGTGTCCAAATGTCGTCTTACACGAACACCGGTCACGTTGGATTAGGGTCTACCCTGACAGCCTCATTTTAACTTAAGTATCTTTTAAGGCCCTATTTCCAAATACAGTCAGATTCTGAGATACTTGGGGCTTCATCATATGAATTTTGGGGACCACAATTCAGCCCATAACCTCATCAGGTTCAGAGTGTTAATTATTACTCAGAAATGTCTGTTGTTTATTATAAGGACGCTCTGGTAGTGTCTGACGTCAAAATGTGTGGGTAACACAGGTGTCTGAATTCTGAAATAAGGGGACTTGGCTCAGGCTGGAGTGGTCAGGAGTGGGTGCAAAACCATGAGGGTTTTAACTGGGCGATGAGGATAGGATAAGTTTAAGCAAAATGATTACAGGTTAGGCGTTACGAACATGTCTAAAATCTTGAGTTGGGAATGAGCATGGTATGGTTGGAAACGCGAGAAGGCCGATCCGGCTGGAAAAGAGCTTCAGTTGTGGAAGTTTTGAGAAGTTAGGTGCCTGTAGGGTAAAGGAGACCAGATTTTAGTGTCCCTGGAAAGCCAGGCTGAGGTGTCTGTCCCACCTCTGTGTTCCTGGCGATGGGGATCTCATATTAAAGATCACGGAACTGGACGGTGACATGAAAAGAATTTTAGGAAGTTCATAAACATTTTTTTTATTTTATAGATTTCTGTATATTTTTGATATAAAAAATAAGCACACATTCACACATCATTCATGTAGTTAAAATAAATACCTTCTTCAAAGCATGTGAATTGATTTTGTTAGTGATCTATGATTATGGTCGGGTGGTTGAAGCCTTAGCAGTCTCCTAAGACATGTGCAACACTCTGAGCCAATGTGTCCCAGTGATGTCCCCCTGCTTTGCCCCGTCTCTGATAACATTGTAAGGTCCAAGGACCTTTTCCAGGGCCAGTTAGGATGGACTCGTTGGGAATCTATGAGAGTCAGAAAGCATTTTACGGAGACTCCTCAAAGTTGAATGTTGCTTTGGGTTATTAAAATATTTCTTACTTCTCACATGTCTTTTAAATATTTTTACCATTATTATTGTCTGAGCCGCATTGGCTATCTTCATAAGGACAGCATTCTTTCTTGAAATGTAATATAAAATTTCATGACAAAATATGTCGTTGGGTTCCATTTCATAAAGTTAATTTACTTCACAGAGCTTTTGGAAATTCTTGGGCCAGTGAAGTTTTTGATCTTTGATTAAAATGTCAAGTAATAAAAGTATTATGCGAGTTGAGATGTATCTGAAATAAAATCTAGAGTTCGAGAATATGACTTTAGTTGCAACTTGGAAAGTTTTGCGCATTATTTATTATTTTTGAAATCCCCTAAAAGTAAAAAATGAAAAGGTCGATGGTGAGAGAGGGAGATAATTTAAAAATTAGTTTGCAGAGATTTCAATCTTAATTGAATTGACTGCATGTTTTTAGTGTTGAAGTAAAAGCATAAAAGCTTTTGAAATATTGTTTAAACTGAGAGCGTGTCAACACATTGAATTATTGTTTGGTCCTAAAGACCAATCTCTTTTGACTCATTAGGACTGTATAAAGATGCTAAATTTTTATCCCTTTTTGCTAATATGAAGGGCCAACAACTTAGTGAATCTTTGTGCTTTGAGATAGCTTTGATCCTGTCTTTTAAACAAAGTCAAATTATATCTGAACAAAAGGAAATATATCTATATTACCAGTTTTAAGTGAACCATCTCCTCTTTATAGCTATAGTACTAAGACTTGTTAACCATAGGCTTTATTTCATAGCATAAATCTGCTGGATTCTAGACTCTTTGAGTGATCTTTATCTTTGGACATTGTTTTTCCTGCTCTTATGTGAATGAACCGTTTTCACAGATAACCCGGAGACAGTACGGGTCGGTTTCTTATGTAGCCGCTTGTGTTTGGAATAGGTGATAGCGATGTTAGACCATAACAGAAGAGAGAAAATATTTGGCATTCTGAGGCAAATTAGGTCTAAGGGTCTGCTTTAATTTTAAAAACAAAAGCTCTACTGTTCCTAGCCAGCAAACCAAATATCTTGGAGTTAAACATGGAAAATGTTTATAGTGTTGTATAGTTTTATTACTACAGACAGAAGGAAAACAGTTTATTGAGTAGCTTTCAGCCAATAAGACATTTTATACAGGCCAACGACCAGGAGGTGTATGAAAAACATTTTTTGGTTTAGGGAAAATGAATGACAAAAGTTCAGGATGCTGAGCCATTTGCTTTGCAACACGTGTGATCCTCTTTGGCGTTTATAGGGCTGGAGACAGCTAGCCAAGCAGACAGGTTTTGTGAGTTACAGATTTGTCCTTAAAATGAGGGCCCATGCCCTTTTTCTACGCGTCTTCCCTGCTGGCTGGAATGCTAATTTGATGGCTGGAACTCAAGCTGATACCTTGAACCCAGTGCCAGAAGTCACAGGTTAGGGATGGTGAAATAATGGTGTAGACGGATCCTGGGTCTATTACAACTGTGGAATTGCCATGCAAGACCTGTTGCCTTTGGATTTTGTTTAGAATGAGAGAGAACTAAACTTTTGTCTTGCAGTGCTATTTCAGGTTTTGTTTCACTAGTGACCGACCCACCCTCCCACCCCAGCTATATCTAGTCCAGGAGTCAGTAAACCAGGGTCCATGGGCCAAATCCAGCCCACTGTCTGTCACAGATACAGAAAGTCTTGTTGGAAGGCAGCCACGCGCATTTGTTTACATGCTGTCTGTGGCTGGCGGTGACAACTGTCCTGCTATAGTGGCAGAGTTGAGTAGCTTTGTCGGAGACCACATGGCCTGCAGAGCCCAAATCATTAACGATCTGGTCTTTATAGAAAAACTTGCTGATCCCCGAGCTAGTCTGTCAACTAACTTCATCTGTCTCTTTTATCTTCTTTTTTTCCTGTATTCATGTTGATCCCTTACCAGGGAAAATATTTTTACCTCCTTTCTGAACTACGTTAGATACCTTGCTATAAAAGCTTCCTGAAATCCTCAGTAAGTCCTTCCTTTATCTATTCTGTCGGATACACTCTAACGTGCTAAGCTTTCCTAAACGGAGTTCACAACATGTCACTCTGTGATCCGAAACTTCCAGTGACTTTCTCTTTTCTGCAGCATCAAGTCGTAAAATCTTTGCTTGCCTTGTATGATTCTTTGTATTCTTGCCCTACGTTAGCATGCCAACATTATTTCCTATTCGTTCATTAATTAGTTTATTTAACTAACTTTTTAAATGCCAGCATGTGCTAGCAAACCTAAGACAAACCCATAGTGTGAGTTAGCCTTTGTTTGTGAAATCCCAGCAGCTTCTGATGGGCCTCTTTGCCGCGGTCTCCCCTATTCCAGTGTGTCTTGCACTCGGCTTCCCGAGTGAGTTTTCTGGGATGTTCTGATAATGTCACGCTCCTGTTCCCGGCCGCGTCCTCTCCCTGGCAGGCTGTGCGGGTTAAATCTCCATTCGCTGGCCCGGGATACAAGGCCCTGTGGGGTGTGGCCCCTGCATATTTTGCTAACTCCATTGCCTCTGTGAGACAGCCGCTGTGTACTCTGTCCTTGAGGAGGGCTTGTCGTTTCTTGAACAGACCCAGGGTCTGTTCCTTTTGCACATAGGATGCCTCTGTCTAAAATTTGCTGCTTTTCCCCCTTTTCCTGCTGACCCTTTTTCATCACCATCGTGTGTCCTTTTGTAGTAGTTGTCGTCCACGTAGTCATTTTATCTCTACTAGGTGGTGACTCCTTAGACTGAAGTTCGTGGTCATATGTTCTCTTTGTACCTTGCACCCTTCTCTCATTGCCATCACAGTTGTGTGTATCTCTTTGTGTCGTTTGATGAGTGCCTTTCCGACTACCTAAACCCACACCAGACCTACATCTTTTTGTTCACCCAAAGCAGAGCTAAGTACCTGGCACATACATTCCCTACTGGGTTGTTGAATGAGTAAATTAATTTGCTGAGGACAGAGGTTCTTTTCTTCTATGTTTATGTCTGTGTCACACAGCACAGAACTCAACCATGTTGATTGATCACTAATGACGCCTCGAAGAGTGCGTTTTTAACAAAGAGCCAATCCTTTTTTCTTCAAATAAATCGTATCCGAAGATCGATATATAAAAGGGATCCAGCGGAGATGCCACATTTGACACCCCTCTCCCTGAGTCCCCGCTGGACTCCTGAAGTAACTTCATGGAATCCCTAAGGCCTTGTCACTGAAGATGGGAAACCACGGTTAGAGTGGAAATGACAGTGGCTGTTACGACAGGTGAGCAGTGTGTGTCATCAAGCCCTGCCTGTAGCCGTGTGACTTTGGACAAACCATTTAACCAGTTGGAGACGTGGTTTTCTCATCTTTGAAATGACAGTTTTGTCCTACATGCCACCAGTGTTTCTTTCCAGCTGTGTAAGTACAGGGTGTCCCCAAGGTCTCCATACAACGGAAAAAGTGTGTAATGAATATTTTGTAAATAAAGGTACGTTTAGCTACAATTTCCCATTTTCCCTGTATAGGGTGACACTTGGGGCAACCTGTATATTTGAAAGTTTCAGGTATATTCCAGCCCTTGGTCCTCACTCAAGCTGTATTCCCTCGCCTCTGCCTATTCTAAAGCTAAATTTCCCTCAGGACCAGGCCAGAGTCTAACATATCTACGAAATCTTCTGGATGCCTTTGCTTGTTGCACCTGTCACATTCGTTGTCACCAGCACATGAACTAGAACCTGACAAACAGAGCTTTCCAATACAGGACCATATATTTTAGCAAGTAGATTGGGCAGACCTTAACCCCTGTCCATTTTGCTTACCTTAAACATCCTGATATTATTTCAAAATAGTAAGGCACATGCTTGCCATATGTGTGTTATGTATCTTCCGAAAGTTATATACATTTTATTAGAACACTTTGTATTGTGTCTTTTATTAATCATCTCAATTAGTTTTATCTGCTTCATTGCAGGGTCCTCGTCTTAGATTTCTGTGTGTATTGCTGTGAGTGTTAATTGAGCTAACATAGTAGGCATTCCACCAAAGTGAACTCTTTTTATGGCATTTCTTGTAACTGGAGCATAACTGGAGAAATCTTAGGTGAGCTTCGTACGGCCCAAACCAAAAAAACCCAGAAACCCAAAACTAGTTTATATCAGAGTCAGTCCATGCTAATCCATTTATTTTTTGGCCTGGATTATGTAAGATATTTTGACTTGAAGATACAAAATTATAAGCTGGGGTGTTTTTTTTGGGGGGGGAGGGGTTCTACAAACTAATTTTTTGCTAGTTTAAAAACACTGAAAGAAATTGGAGAAAACGTGGAGCCAAAGAATTAGTAACTTTGGTTCGAGCCGTTCAGATCCGACTCTGTGGGGCTGACTTTATCTGGTGGTACAGTGAAGAAGTGTTCCTGCTGGGGCATGTGTTTCAGAGCAAATATATTTTGATTCAGACTGAAAGAATAACATGTGTGTATGTGTTCTCATGTTTACACATATGCACGGGAGTACTGATACGATAAACACATCTTAAGGCGCTCAGCAGCTCTCATCAGTATTGGAAGCAGCAGCGCTGTGATCCAACAATGAGATATTTGTGGAGTTGGAAAAGACGGAGACGCATGGGAAAGCCAGTTCACTGGCACACAGGGAAAGCATTAGCAGCTGAGCACTTAGAGAGGATGGACAGGCGACCATACCATTACAGAAAAAAAGATTTCCAATCTCTCAACACAGTCTTGGCTTTGGACATCCTTAGTTTAAATATTGACTTTTTAAATGGGATGCCAGTTGATGTATGCCATGTTGCAGTATCTTTCTCACCACATGTTAAGTGGCAATAACCCAACCTTGTTGGATCACTCGAACTGTGTTGTTTCTGGTTTACAACCCTGGTAATTTTTCTTGTTTTGGGACTACATTGCGTGAGAACACATGTTAGAGCTAAAATTAGCTTCAGACCTACCTCAGTAAAAGTGACACTTCTTCTCATATAACCTACTTATGCATATTTAGATTTTAAAATGGTTTTAAATGTATAGATTTAATTACCTTTCTCAGAAAAATTATCAGCAGAATAAAAAATATAATCATAGAAACAAAAATATTAACAGCATCAGGAGTTGCAGTGAGTGATAGTTCAGTTTTAGAAGAAAATAGAGTACGTAAGTGCCCATGAAAAAACTGAAGTGTAAATTTTTTGACATAAGAAAAACAGACAAAAATCTGCTTATTCAAAGTGTGAAGAATAAATTAAAGATGCAAATTTTTAATTTGGTCACTTTTTTTTTTTTTTTCAATGAGTCATCCATTACTTAGTGGATATTCTTTAAGTAGTGAACTCTTCATACTGAGCTATATGGAACATCTTCCAGTGATTGGGTATGTCTGTATAGTGTAAATGTTTTCAAGAGAATTTATGACTTAACTTTTATGCCTGAAAAGTTTTTGCATTTTACTAACTTTCATTTGAAATATACATAAGAATTGAAAACCTGAAGTTCGATGACTAGCTTAAGATTACCTGTGATTGTTGACAAGTATTTGATTATGGTAGGTTTATACTGGAAAATTTTCATGAACACAACTAGCTGTTCCCTAAGAGATGATACGGGGAGTTAAGGAGCAGATTCTAGAAATCCATGAAGGAAGTGAGGACCCTTAGAGGGAAATTAGTCCACCTGTGACGGAACAATTATTTGTTTCTGGAGGTTACGAGAAGAAGCAAGAAAACCAAGTGTCTGGGTTATTTTTATATGATACTCATATTTAGGAAGGAGAGAGGAATCTATAACAAAGTATCTCAAAAGTTGTGTTATATTCTGTAAGTTTATAGAAAAATAAAACCATAGAATTAAGGAATTGTTTCCTCTTACAGTTTTGACCAAGACCAACCCTTTTTAATCCTTTCCTTTCATGCATTCTTCAACTCTGCTAAGTAGAAATAGAAACATGTTAGCATCTTTCCTGGGGTAATGGTTAATGGTGTTGCAATTGAGAAGGCTGCGCAGCACCAGAGCCATTCAGAAAGTAGGGACTGTTACAAATGTAACCCTCTTGTTACAGAGTGTCTACATCAGCCACAGTTACTGGAAAGCAACTCTCTATAATTAGGTTCCATTTTCCTAACTTCTGTTATAGAATGGCTAACTTTCGGTTGCCTGTATTTTAACATTAGATAATATTCTCAGAAAACTTGTAGCTCCTTAGAAGGTTTTTTATTTTTTATCCCAACAAAGTCCTGATTATTTAAAAATACCCTGTTTGCATTTTAGGATTGAGAGTCTTTGTTCTTATCGGAATAGCAGAGTCAATATGGTAGAAATATTCCTTTTCTGCTTTATTTTTTTTCCGTAACACTTATCACTGGTTACTGTATATTGCACTTTTGAATCTTGTTCCGTATTTGTCTTCCCCATCAGCACGTGAGCCCTGTCTGGGCAGGGAATTTTGTCTGCTACGTTCTCCTCTGTATCTTTACTTCTAGTAACAGCGTCTAACACATAGTATTTGCTCAGTGAATATTTGTAGACTGAAATATTCCAACTTTGTCAAATAATTGTGTCCTTACGTTTAAAAATCTGCCGAAGAGTTAATCATCATGGTTCTGATTGCCCTGTGCTTCGTTATATGTAAAAAGAGCGTGAAACTTCCCTGATTTTTAAAAATGCTTGCTCTACTTTTAAATGTTTCAATATTTACTACACTTCAGAGTTACAGAGATTAGCTACTTAGTTACTTGTAAGTCAGGATTTTTTTTTTTGTTTTTATTTTTAAAAATGTTTTAGAATGTTCAGTAGTTTAATCTGACAATAATTCAGCATCTTCTCTCAAAGTACTAGGATATCCTACTGAATATATATTGGCAGTGTATCCACATTTATGCCAATTACAAGATTTTACTTTAGCTTTTCGTTTCTTCCTTAAAAAAATTTTAATTTTTATGGATACATAAAAGTACATATTTGTAACACACATGTAGTATTTTGATAGAAGCATACAATGTATAGTGATCAAGTCTGAGTAATTGGGATATCTATCGCCTCAAACACTGATCATTTCTTTGTGTTGGGAACATTCTAAATCTTCTCTTCTAGTTACTTTTAAATGTATTATTAAATTATTTTTAAATAATTAATGTATTATTAAATTACTTTTAGTAATTGTTAACTATAGTCACTGTATTGTGCTACTGAACACTATTTTATCTTTTTAGGCCTTTAAATTATATTTTTTTGTGAACCCTTTAAGCTCATTAAAATCAACAATACCGTATTTACTTGCTCCTAAAATACAGTCTTAACACATTTTACAATTGCCAAATTTGCAATATGTCTTAATAACATCATATGATAATTCTAGCATTTTTTTCATCAGTGCTACATAAAATGGTGGTATAGCAATATAAATAATGACTTTTATATTTGATGAACTACTTGAGTTTCATAGTTTTTGAGAATCATTAAAGTTTGATTTCTAGGATAATTTCTTCCCATTTGAACCACAGAGCTTGAAAAACCTTAAAAAAATGTGATGGTCTTTTTTCATATAATTCAGATACTTTAATTACTATAATAAAATAGTATTTGGGAGAGGGTTTGCTATCGGTACAGATTAAATAGGAGGGAGCGATTTATCATCCAACAGTGAGGCAAGGTACTGCTGCTGACAGCAGGTGATGGAAACCAGTCCGTTTGCAGTGTTTCAAATGAAACCAGCTCAGGTGCAGAGATTCACACTTCGAGAACTAACAAGGCCAGGTGCCGAATGTTCTGTCCTTCATGTACTTCTGGATTAGGGGGCTCTTTTGCGGAGAGGCTAGAACGATTTGAATACCGATTCCTATATGTGACCTGCCCTGGAAGGGGTACTCTCATCTCTGAGAAACCAGAGATGCCCTCCAGAGGCCTGTTCAGTGTTTGGTAAGATATTAGAATGGTCTGTGAAATGTTTGTGAGGATCTAGAATGTATCTTCCAGGGTGGGACAGTCACCTGACCTCACAAGTTTCAGTACTTGTAAAATGAGAGAACTGGACCATGGGATATGACAAAAAAAAAAAAAAAAAAAAATAGCTGTTTTTCCTTTAGGAATGAATGTGTTTTAGAAGAGTTTAATTTGACTTAAGTAAAAAAAAATACATAAGAATCTATCACTTGGAAAAGAGCCATTGGTGTTTGAACTCAACATATGTATTAACTGAATTCATCCCTACTAAAAAATAAATCTTACTAAGGTAGATTATTCTTCTCCTTGTCACTTTAAGGGAAAATAGTTCAGTCCCAGCCTCTGTCACTTATGTCAATTAACTGTAGTGTCTAGTTTCATGTGACAATTAAAACATGACATCTGATAACCATTTTCCTCTTTCTGTTTGTAGGCTTACTGCTTTCAACATTTAATATTACTAGAATATTTCAGATTGTTTAGTAACACAATTCAAGTTTTTAATGCATCTAATATCTTCACATGTAAATTTCAAGACTAAATTTTGTTAGTAATAAAAAATAATTTTCTTAAATGAATTTGCAACCATGAAATTGAAAGTTAGGACACAGTTTATTTCTCATATAATTTGGTAATTTTAAACCAGTGTAAGTAGTTTTTTCCCTTAAAAGGTACTATAAAGAAAAGTTATAGAAGTATTAATACAATATTATTACATTTAAAAAGAATGAGGAACCTCCTAAATGATTTTAAGATCATTTAATTTTCTTTAATATTACATTGCAGTGTATTTGTATTGATGATCATTTAGTATAAATGTGTCCTCAGAATCAGTGAAGGAATTAGAGGAATTATTCAAACAGTATCACTGCAAAATGTAGTATATACAAAGTTCTTATTTAACTCTTTAATATTCTGCTTATTTTTCCTGCAATAAATGATAATATAAAGGAAAACCATCAGTTAAATCATGGGTAACGTGAAGATTTCTTTTCTTTACAATGTATTTTGGGAAGAATTAGGTCCACCTAAAATATATAATTTGTGTTCAGTTTCTTCTCTTGCTAGTTGTAACTTTAAGTTGTTTGTTTGCTTGTTCTTAAAAAAGTTTCTGATAACCTTTAAAGGTAATGTATGCTCATTTTAAAACATTAGAAAAATGTAGACTATATAAAGGAAAAAATGAAAATATTCATTAGTTCCATTATCTGAGATATTGGTTGATTTCTTCCCATTCCTTTTCCTAGGGGTATATATGCATACAGATTCATAATATTTTATTGCTCTTTGTTTTGTAATTTGATTTTGTAATACTCTAATATTATATGTTGAGCTTGTCTCAAGTTACTAAATTTTACTTTAAGACATACTTTAATATTTGCATAATATTTCACCATTAGTCACTTAGATTTCTTCTGTTTCATAGTCTTATAAATGCATATAATATTACTGAACATAAAAACAGTGGCAAAAGCACAAACTTCAGAGTTAGGTTTCAATTCTTCTTATAACTTTTTCTGGATTTATAACTTTATACTATACAGCTGCTCTATTTATAAAATAAAAATAAATCTGACCTTGAAGTATTTAAATATTAGAAGTACTATGGTAACAGCATTGTCATAGAACCCTGTCAGTCCATAGTGAATGCTAAATCAATATCAGCATCGTAATAGTAATTGGTAATCATTACTCTCTATGCAGAGTTCGTTTACTGAGTTATGAATTTAATCTTTGAATTTATGAGTCTTTTGATAAATTCCTAAACTAAATAACTATGAAAAAAGTATTTAAGATATTGACATTTCAAAGACTCCAGTCATACACCCAAATAGCTTTCTAGATTGGTTGTACTAACTCACACTTCCAACAGCAGTGTGGGTGGGAATGTACTTTCTCTCTGTATCCTTGCCAGCATTGACTATAATTAAAACTTGTACTGATTTACTTAACTGGAAACTCTCTTATTGTTGTTTTATTTATTTTATCACCAGTGAAGTTAAGATTATTTCCACGATCACGGTTCTCTTCTGTGTATTGTATGATTTTACCCATGATTTAGTGTTTTTCTTACCAATTTCTGTTTGCTCTTTATATATTGAGGCCATTAACACTTTCTCATAGTTCTAAAATGACATTCATAGCCTACTTAGTATTCATCCTTAATTTTATTTATAAGTTTTTTAACATTGAATTTTTATAGGACAGTCATTCCAAATATCAATCACTTTTCCATTTTGAATCATATGTTATCTGCCTTTACTGACTCCCGCTGGCCTCTCTTGACTAGCTTTCAGGGCTCCCCTTTTTTGGTCTCCTCAGGTGTCCTTCATCTCTTTCCCAACTCAGTCCCCAAATCACTGGAGTAAGACTTCCTTGTTGTCTGACTGTTACAGACTTTGTTTGTGTTCCTGTCATGATACCCTTGCTGCGTCCCTTACTTTTTCCTTTGCACATCTGTGAAGCCTGAGCAAGGTTCTAACATGTGATTATATCACAGTTTAGCACTTGGTTGTTTTATATGTATATAGTTTTTTTCCTAATCATTATTATTATTTTTGAGACAGAGTCTCGCTCTGTCGCCCGGGCTAGAGTGCCGTGGCGTCAGCCCAGCTCACAGCAACCTCAAACTCCTGGGCACAAGCGATCCTCCTGCCTCAGCCTCCCGAGTAGCTGGGACTACAGGCATGCACCACCATGCCTGGCTCATTTTTTCTGTATATATTTTTAGCTGTCCAGATAATTTCTTTCTATTTTTAGTAGAGGCAGGGTCTCGCTGTTGCTGAGGCTGGTCTCGAATTCCTGAGCTCAAACAATCCACCCGCTTCGGCCTCCCAGAGTGCTAGGATTATAGGTGTCAGCCACTGCGCCTGACCTGTTTTCGTAATCAGATCTGTGTCCCTAGCTGCATTAAAACTTGCTTCAGAGGTAGGGTTCATGGTTTATACCTCTGATTGTCCCCAAATCTGCTAGCTAGCACAGGCAGGAAACCATCATAAGCACTCAGCACTTGTTAATTTATGTAACTGGGAATAATTGCCTGATTCCTCCCATTCTCCCGAACATATACGTAGACACACATTATTTTTACCTAATGATAGTTAAGAGAAATGAACTATAAAAGGGTTTGGGACAAATATTTTGGAGTTCATTGCATTGTGTTTTCTTGGTTGTGGTTTGATTCACACAGATCCACATAGCACCAGTATAGAGCCAGGAGACTTCACAGGAAGGAAACTGCCAGATTGTTACTTAAGTTTCCGTAGAAGATAGTAGATTACTGCAGGCTCCAAGGTCTCCTCGGAATGTGGGCTTTGGCATTCTGTCAGGTGAGTAGGAAGGGCTTATGTCCCCAGCTAGCATTGCAGACAGGACGCACAATATTGCTTGGGCATGAAAAACCACAGAACCATTAACTCTGTCCAAAAAGCATCCTCAAGGGTCCCAGAGATATTCAGGTCCTTGATTGGAGACTTGGATAATTTAAGTGACTCAATCTGAACTCTTTTTATTTTAATTTGCCTTTCTTGAATACCATGAGATGACAATACCTATTTTTGGTTTTAGTTAATGATTTTGCCTAAATATTTATAGACAGTGTCATTAAAAGAAAATGGTTTGCCTTTCTTTGTAAACTTTTATCAGAACATCTATTTCTATTTTTGGTAGTTTTTGTGACATTCCTCACAGATAACCAAAATGAGATACACACTAATGGGTGCTTTTTGTTTTATGAATTCTATTTGTATAACAAATCATTGCAATCCATAGTGGCTTAAACCATAACAACTATTTTATGATCCTTGGCAGTTTCTGTGCATCAGGGATCTGCATAGGGTTTGGCTGTTTGCTTCTGACTCCGGGTCTGTTGTGGATTTGCAGTTGGACAGTGACGAGTTGGAACAGCAAATGGCTGAAGCAGCTGGGGGCTAGTTCAGCGTTGCTTTTCATATAAGCTCGGGGCCTGGCCATGTGGCCTTTCCACGTGGGCTCATTTGGGCTTCCTCATAGTATGGCGGCCTCAAGGCAATGAGACTGCTAGTACAGCAGCTGAGTGTTTCAGGAGGGAATATTATATTGCAGTGAAGCTGAGAGCTGCATTGCCTTTTATTATCCAGTCTCTGAAATCAGACAGCTTCGCGTATGCTGTGGTCCAAAAATTAAGGTGAAGGGAATACAGACTCCAGTACTTGATGAGAGGAGTGTCAGGGTTGCATTGTGAGAAGAATGTGGGGGATGGGAGATGCTATTATGGTCATCTTTGGAAAATACAATCCGCCACAGTCCGTCCTCTGACCACAACCACTTAGGGCTCTCACATGCAAAATACGCTTACGCCTGCCCTCAGAACCGCCACGTCTCAGTCCATAGCATTAGCTTGAAGTCCAGCATATCTTGTCTTCTAATTCAAGTCCAAGTTCTGATAAGGCTCCTTGAGTGCTGAAAAGCTTTGAAGCAGAGGTTCTTCTGAAAACCTTTGAATTAAAGAGATAAGTTATCTCCCTTCCACACAAAACATTCAATGGTGGGACAGCCAAGGGAAAATTCTACAGTTCTTCCTGTTCAAAAAGGGGAAAAGGAGAGTCTGTATATTCCATCACAGTTCTGAAATCCAGATGGTCATGTTGCCATTTGCTTAAAGAGTCATCGGTCCATTTTCTGGGAATTGCTGTCTGTGATGCTTGGTTCCTCCCATTGTGCTCTGGTTTCCATTTTCTTTTTTGGGGAAAAGAATTGTCGTTCTTTTCCCCCCAAAACATGGCCTGTATTCATAGCTGACCATTTTCTCAGCCTTTTTGCTCTGCATGAAAGTTTGGGGATCGAAAGGCTACTTTTTTTTTTTTTTTCCTGGTGCATTTATTTATTTTTATTTTTATTTATTTTTTTTTAATTTCATCTTACTGTTATGGGGGATACAGAACTGCAGTTTACCTACGTTGTCCATGTACCGCGAAAGGATACTTTTTGTTCTGCATTATCTTTGTCTCTTTTCAGTTCAAGCTGGTGTACAATTCTTTTAAAATCTTTGAGGGTTTCTTATGTATCAATTTATAATCTCCAGTAGCTAAAGCTATTGCCCCGAAGTTTTGAGATAATCACTCCTTTACCACAGATCCCATGTAAGCCTGTGGTGGGATGACACCCTTAAGGTTCTTAGTAGTCCTGGGGTTTAGTAGAGAAAGTCAGCTACATAATGTCTCCGAAATCTTCAGAAGTCCTTTTATCTGTCTTAAAGGATCTATGAGGCACCATATAAATATTGGTGTTAATGAAGGGTTTTTGTAGTCAAACCCTTACCTCTATGTGTAAACCAAATCTTTCTGTCTACACCCAGTATTTTATCTTTCCCCTTGGGCTCTTTCTTATTTTGAAGCTGTTTTGCTCGCTGGAGTGACGGGGAATGCAAAATGGTTTTATTTTCAAACCCAGAAAATTCTGTGTTGTTTTTATAGTTCCTCTAAATTTTGCTGAAATCGAGCAGTTTCTTTTTTTTAACTCATCTATCTCTATCTCTGTGTTGCCCTAAGTAGCAAAAGGAAGCCAGGTTCTCCTTTCAGTATTCTTGGAAATATCCTTAGCTAGATACTTGGAGTTTATTAGATGCATTTTTATTTTCAACATCACTGTGGGCAATGGTAATACTACTAACTATTTTGCCAATACATAACAAGAATCCCTGCCTTAGACAATAACATATAACCCTTATTTCTGCGAAGCCCTTGTAGGCAAACTCCTTGAGGCGCATTGACCTCACTAACAATGTCTTGCCTGCCCTCTGGCTTTCGTGTGCTGTCTGGGTCCAAGGCCAACGCTACATGTTTTGAGTAGTTTTAAAATCATAGCACGTGACTTCTATCAAAATATGTTTGAGTTTCCTATTGCTTTTTTAAACAACTGTAAAACTTAGTGGCTTAAAATAACAAAACAATTTTATTGCCTCTCATGGTTTCTGTGGGCCAGGGTTTTGGTGTTGGTCAGGGCTCAACTTGTAGTCTCAGGGCTGATCTGGGTTCTCCACATGGGGTAGTCTGGTATTTCTACCAGCACCGTGTTCTCGGGACAGTCAGGCTGCTGAAGTGGTAGCTAGAGGCTTCGAGAACACGTATTCTGATGAGTAAGGGGGAGTTGAATCCAATTTCCTGCCCTGGCCTTGGAAATCATATAATATCATCTTTGCCATAGTCATAAGCTTCCCAGATCCAAAGAGAAAGAATTTAGACTCTACCTCTCAACTGGAAGAGTCTCAAAGACATACTGTAAGAAGAACATTGGAGGTGGAAGAGATGATAGTGGCTATCTTTGGAAAAAAAAAAAAAAATTGCCACACATCTTTGCATTCAGTCTTTACAGGTTAACTCCAAAGTTAATAGAGATACATTAGATGTTAATAGAAATATAGAGCCTTTTATGTAAAAAAAACAAAAAAACCTTTAACATCCTTGCCTTCATCCTCGAATTTTACTGTTTAAACTTCCAGCGAATTTCTAGTTACAGCATTTAATGGAAATCTAAATTTGATATTTCTCTCCTAGCAAAGTGAAAATTATGAATGTGGGTGGTACATTTTAAGTTATATCAAGTTCTCGGACACACAGAACTTATGAATGGTAATAGTTTTCAATTGGCCCGGGTATGGAAACCTGTGTTTTTGTAAGAAAAGAGGAAAAATATCCCTTAAAAATGAAGAGAAACGACATCTCTTCCCCAAATCTAGCTCCGCAGAAGTATTGACAGATTGTCCCAGTGATTCTTGAAACTCCTCTTTTAAAATACCAAGGACCGTATGGTTACAACTTCATGAATATGACAGTGAAAACTTCATTCGAGGCGATGAACGTACAGCTGCCAGCATCTCCATCCTTCTTGGCCGTGTCACCTTGGCCTGTCTCCTGTCACTGCATACGTGGGCCACGTGTGCTTTGGAAAATTCGTGACCGTTTCGGATGTTTAGTCTGCATAGGCTGGATCCCGTTCACTGCATCTTGTTCCTCTGGTTTCCCTTTCGCTGTCAGCAGTAACACTGTCCGGCTAGTCTCTGCAGGAGAGCCGGGCAGGCAGCAGCTTGTGAAAGCCAAGGACCAGGAAACTGCCACCTGTGTGACACACAAATGCATCCTCACGGGGCTGTCAAGGGACCATGTTCCATGTAGCTCTCTTGAAAGGATGAAAGGTGATGTGAAATGAATGGAAAATACCCGAATAAGTCATCACCAATCACTGCAATTATGGTACCTAAGAAAGCAAACCACTTTGTGGCAATCCACCTGGCTACTGAGAAGGAAAATTCAGTCATCACAAGATTGAAGGCAGTCTTTCTTAGTGAACTATGAACTACAGTTTGAATGATTTTCTAAAATATAGGCAAAGTGTGGTTATAATGGAATGTCCCAGTATAAGATTGCTTATTCCATGATTTTTTTTTTTTTTTTTTTTTTTGAGACAGAGTCTCACTCTCTTGCCCAGGCTAGAGTGCCACGGTGTCAGCCCAGCTCACAGTAACCTCACACTCCTGGGCTCAAGCGATCCTCCTGCCTCAGCCTCCCAAGTAGCTGGGACTACAGGCATGCACCACCATGCACAGCTAATTTTTTCTGTATATATTTTTAGCTCTCCAGATAATTTCCTTCTATTCTTAGTAGAGATGGGGTCTCGCTCTTGCTCAGGCTGGTCTCGAACTCCTGAGCTCAAGCGATCCTCCCGCCTCGGCCTCCCAGAGTGCTGGGATTACAGGCGTGAGCCACCGCGCCCGGCCCTTACTTCATGTTATAAGCATAATTTTGCCTCAACAGGTAGGTTCCTCTGTGACGTACAGCAGGTTCTTAGGTAACGTCTTTTTGTTTAGTGGTGTTTGGGGGCCACTGTCTGTGTGGAGTTTGCACCTTCTCCCCATGTCTGTGTGGGTTTCCTTCCGCCTCTCAAAGATACGCGTGTTAGGTGAACTGGTGTGTCTGAATGGTCCCAGTCTGAGTGAGTGCGGGGGTGTGTGTGAATGTGTCCTGTGTTGGCATGGTGTCCTGTCCAGGGTGGGGACCTGCCTTGCACCCTGAGCTTCTGGCCTGGGCTCCGGCCACCCATATCCCTGAACCTGGAACAAGTGAGTTGCAAAACGAATGAATGAATGAATAGAAATCATTGTCAAATAAAAATTTGCAAAGTATACAACAATCATACAAATAATTTCAGTTAAGGGGTATAGTCTGTTAGAAAAGGGAAGTTAGGTGCCTAACATAAGTTGCAAATACTATGGATTTTAATAAAGGTACAGAAAGAACGCAAAGGCTGTTTGTGAGATAGGTTGCCTTGGCTGGCTTTCTCACACAGGGCCTTACGAAGAAAGGTTTGAGTAGGAGTTGTCATTCACTTTAACTCACGTTCTGTGAGTTCCATGACCAATGGATTGTGCAGATAATTTGTCTACTGCCTTGTAATTCTTTTAAAGAAAAATTGGTGATGGCGTAATACTTATATATGCAGTTTGATAAAATACTGTTTTGAGTAGGTAAATAAAGGTATATCATAAGCTTATCGTTTGAGTGGTTGAATTTTGAATTAAGTTCCTTCAAGAAGTTGGCATATTTTCATACGCTAATAGAAGTTTTAGGAACTCTTAGGACTGCAGGACCACGTGATAGCTAAGTCAGTTTTTAGCTGGTTGGTTTGCTTTACTGGAATGTGACCAGTACTTGATTGCTGCTGCTTTTCTTGCTATTTAAGTTAGGTTGCTTAGTTTACAGATGATTTTTAGCTGTTAAAAGATAAGAAACTAAATTCATACTGAGAGCTGGAAAATGTAATCCTTTACTATTAGGAGACTTTTAGCGTCTGTTAAGTGCACGCCAAGAAAAGATTCCACTGTGTTTATTTGAACAATAGAAATGCCAACTGTACCTGAGAAATGTATCTAAATGTTTAAATCATCATGTAAACACAAATGGTGATTTTCAGGTTCCAACGGTTTTAGTACATCAACCTCTCTTCTTAGAGATCGTTCTCTAGTTGAATTATACAGCTCTGGCGGGTGAACTCTAGTCAGAATTACATGCTCCAAAATGATGAGCCTTCCAGCAGATGGAATCAAGTACACATACGATCTGCACTAGTGGAATCCTGGTGGTCAATGTTATGAATAATCAAAAAGAATAAGTAAATTTAGATACCATCTCAAATGTTTTATGTGTCTTTTCCTCTTAACAGATACAGGGTTTTTCACAAATTGCAAACCAATGTATCCTAGGATGCACAGGGAGAATATGTTAAAGTAATGAATCATAAATGGATTTAATTGCATTGGGCATTTCCAAACAAACTCATTTTCACCTAAATTACCTAAATTATTTGGGTTTTTAAAGGGAAGCGTTTCAGTGATTGCTTTCATTGTTGTTGTTCTTAAAAAGAATTTGCTTTAGAAAGGAACATATCCCAAGGTGTATTCCTCTTTAAAAAAAAAAAAAAAAAGGTAGATAGAAATGAAACAATTAGGTGCATGACAAATTTCAGATAAAATTTTTACCCCCCAGTGGCTGTTTATATAATTAGAGTAAAATTTAAATTCCTTACCATGGTCTAAATCATTGCTTCTCAACATTGGCTGCATAGCAGAATTATATGGAAAACTTTAAAGAATACTGATGCTTGATTCTTCCTCCAATGATTGTGATTTTATTGGTTTGGGATATGGAGTTTGGGAAACATCCCGGGTGATTTTAATGTACAGCACAGTTGAAGAACCATATCTTGCAGCCACCAATCACTTATTTGACTTCATGTGTTCTTTTTTTTTTTTTTGGCCACTTGTATACCAAAGATTGTTGTTACCCGTGGAACTTTCCATTAGCAATTCTCTCTGCTTGGAATGTTCTTCCCATAGATCTTTATATGGCCTGTTCTCTTCATTTAGGCCTCAACTCCAAGGGCTCTGCTTCAAGCAAAGCTTTTCTCAACCCCCCTATATAAAGCTTTGGTTTCCCAAATGTTATCACATTATTTTGTTTTATGTTTATTATTGCATTTTTTTTTTTTTTTTTTGCTAGGAGAAATTATATTCCTTCGTTAGTGTTTCTTTTTCCCACTAGAAGGTAAAGTCCATGAGGGCAGAAACCTGGCTTGCCTGGTTCACCATCGTATTTCCAACTCTCAAAACCTAAGACTGTTGCATAGAAGTTGCTCAATAAATATTGTTTGAAGAAATGAATAAAAATACAGACTGAAAAATAATTATGATAATATACGTAATTTTTTTTTCCTGAGAAAAAAGTGGGATCACATTTTAAAAATTAGAATAAAGACATAGGATGAAATGAGTGGTCATGTCAATAGGCAGAGAGGAAATAGGCCTACAAATATGGTAGCCCCATAACTGAAAATTTGAGGGTGGTTGTATTAAGTCTGGACTAGTTTCCACCATTTGAGGTTCTCACGCCAAAGCTGTATTTTGGGTCTTACTGAAATGGCCTGTATTTGAAATCTTCATATACTTTCTGGTTAACTTCTCCTTTTTTTTTTTTTTTTTTTTTTTGAGAACTTAGATATCACCTCCCCCTCCATGAAGCCTTCCCTGAGCTCAACCTCCAAGACAGGTTATATTTCTATGTCGTGTGTCTGTCTCATGGCCATTGCCATATTACCTTGTAGTGCTCCAGCCATCAGTCTCTCTCTCTTCCCAGCCTTTACCTTCACTGGAAGCAGGGATCCTGTCTCCAGTGCCAGGCCTTTGACAGGTACTCAGCGAGTGTTTATTGAATGAAAGCATAAAATAAATAAATATTTCATGAGAAGCATTAGACCTGCTAATTAAAATTATAAAATGGGTTTGTCAGGAAAATAAGTAAGTCGAAATAGTTTTTAATAGAATAAAGCAATAAAGGAATGCTAAGCCAATTGGAGGGGAAGGGTGTGATGTTATGTACACTTAGGAAATTAAGAAAACATTGTTGGTGCCTATGAGTCTGAGTCTTGGCTTCCAACTGATATGTGGCTTGTCATCTGAATGAGGTTTTCATCACTCACTTGGGACTTGTTATACATTATTTACCCTTTTTGATAAACTTTATTTCCATAGCTGCTGTTCAAATAGATGCGTTTTCCAGTAACACCTGATATGCATTTTAAAATGTAGCTTTTAATTGATATTGATTGCCAGTAAACCCAACGATAACTTTGTTCAGTACACTTTGAACTTTCTTACTCTACCCAAAAGAAAATGCAGTCGTGTTTGGGCACATAAATATTTAAAATTCTCTGTGTAGAGGCCGTGTGGGTTCCATGGGTGCTGTTGGCATAATTGTAGCACTTAAATGCTACTTAGGATTGCTCTATTGGGTTGTATCCTGCTTCCAAATGTCTCCAGTACTATGTATGATTATACCTGACAGCTAGATGTCCAGGTCTTTCATAAAGGACAATCATGCAGTTGAAATGTATGTATTTTTATGGACTCATTTTCTGTCACAAAGATGATGAAACGTAGAGAAAGAAGAGTGGGTGCTCCGGACAGAAATGCTGGTCCGGTCCCCTGGCGTCATACTGAAGTGTGCAGTGTTGTGACAGCTTTGCTGCTGTGAGCCTGGGAACTAGTACGTACTTTTGCCTTCTGTTTTTGGGAGGAAACACTATTACCAGCGCAAATCAAGCAGTTTGTCACATGTCTAAGAAGGACACAGCAAGCAACCAGAACGAGGAGTCTTAGTACCAGGGTCACAGCATGCAAAGTAATTTTCTTTCTTGTAATTTGAATCTGCATTTCCATGTATTTGGATATAGTTCTGCACTGGCTTAAATGTTGCTGCATAGAAATAAGGTTTACAGGAGGTCATTCTATGGAGAGACACAGAAGTGTGCAAGGTCTGCACACGGCGTTTCCGGTGAACAGATGATAGATGCGGTAGGAGACTGCAGTGTGGGACTTGTGTTTTGGGCAAAGGGAAACGAAAGTGAAAGGGCAGGGCCAGGTCAGCATGGCGGGAAAGCCAGTGTTCTCTATGCTTAGAAGTTTGAACCGAACCCTCTGTTGTCAGCAAGAGGAGGTATTGAAATTTTTTTTTTTTTTTTTTTTTTTTAGTAACTGTATAGAAGATTGATGGAGGAGAAAGGACAGTGGTGACAGGGACATAGGATTGTAATTGATCATTTCAGTTTTGAAGGTTATATAAAAGCTAAGTCTGAATTTTGGTAGGATCAGAGGACAGGAAAGGAGGAGAAACACTCCAGAGATAGTTCAAAGATGGAACCTTGTGTATGTAGAAGCTAATTGGAAAGAGGGGAAAGCAGAAGTGGGAAACTCAAATGTTTAGCTTGGATGACTAAGTAATGGCACTGTCACTAACCAACACTGGAGAAATGAAGATGAGAGCTTTGTATTTGTGTGTGTGTGTGTGTGTGTGTGTGTGTGTGTGTGTTGCCATTATCAACAAAAATACATACGCTCCAATTTGGAAGACTTCATTCTGTCTCCTAGGAATTATTATCTTTTCCCACGGGAAAATAATTTCTACTGAGATATGTTCCTATGGCATTACTGAAAGATACAGTAGTAAAGGCCCAGGATTTAAGGTGAGACAACCTGAATTCAGTTTCTATCTATACTTCTTTAAAACTTTTGACACTTTGAACTGTTGCCTTACCTGCTTTGAACTTCAGTGGCCTCATATGTAAAGTAGGGATACTTTCCCATTGTTTGCCCTGATGATCAAATGATAGAACATTTGCAAGAGCACTTGTTAAAAATACAAAGTGCTATATAAATGTGAATTGTTAGATTTGTACAAACCATTAGGAGTTAGACAATATGAGAGAGGGTTTTTTAGCCCACCAACCTGGATCCCTTACTTAGCCTTGAGGAGATCTTTTTAGGTTCTTATACTTTGAGAATATTCTTTCATATTCTCTACTACTGTTAATTGAATATCAGGTATGACTAAAAGTTTGTGTATGCTTTTCCAAACACAAGTAGTTATGCAAAACAATTATTTTGATGGAATGATTCAATACAAATTTCTTTTAAAACAAAAACAAAATTATAAGTAGGTTGATTACTAAATTGGTGAGCTCTTTGTTAACATTATTTTATCTCTTTATTGGGTCATGGAAGAAAAAGTGTAAGGGTGTTGCTTATTCTTACCTTTTCACTTGATCTTAGCCAAAAGGCTGAGAAGCAATATTCTTACCTTTCCTACTTTTATTACCCATCTATCCTCAGTTTAATTCCAGCTCTGTTCTTGTTCAGTGCAGGCCAAATACCAGAACGAAGTAAATTAGAGGAGGAAAAAATGTCGGTGCATTTCTGTACAGTTTTCACCTACTCCAAATTAGTCTCTTGAAAGTAAAGTTCTCAAAAACAGAAAAGATTGCTTCCGCGTCCATCGCAAAGTCTCATTTAATCAACTCTTGGAAATGCATCGCACCTGACAATATTCAGATCTACCACAGTATAGAAGGAAAAGTGAGATTTCTCATTTTCAGTCTTTTCTGTTTTGCATTAATTACCCCTTAGTTATTTTTGACATCACATTTCAAGAAAATTTCAGGCCCTGGTCAGTCAGGACAGTGAATAGAAATAACCACGTTTTATATGTGATCCAAACAAGAGTAATGGATGTTTCATTCATTTCTTTTAAAATTAGTTTGCTTTATTGTTTTCTTCTTGTTGCCTCTTCTTTTTTTTTTTTTGAAATATATTTTGATTAGAAAAGTATGGTATTAAAATGAATAATGATGTTCCTTAGCTTTTTACAATTTCAGTCCTCCATATGAAAGCACATTTATCATGGAACAGTAAAACAAACCGGTGTTGTTTTTGTTTTATTTTCTTTTATGAATTATCAGACTTAATGTGCGTTCCCATTTTCACTGCCTGGTTTAATCACTCAGTGATATTTTAATGAGCTATTGCCATGTGATTAATAAGTAGCAAAAAAGTTAGCTTGAATTTGGTAGACGGGCATTGTTGGCTAGTCCAGGACTCATTCTTCCCCAGTGAGACCATGGGCTGGTTTTTGCAGCCTCCTTCCCAGCTGGGATTTCCCTCTTGCCATTGTAAGCAATGCATGACTTGGGCTTGTTATAGGGACTCCCCAACCTTCACTTCTCTCCTTGCAGCTGACATGAACCCCTCTGGCGTGGATGCTTTCATGACCACCTCTATCACCTCTCCTTCCTTGGAGAAGACCCTTTTTATTCTTGAGATCCCACTTCCACTGCCTAACAAAACATACTGCATTGTTTTCTAAAAATAAATATTCCATTACATTAATGACATATTGCTCATAATGGGTATCTGTATGGAATGATCAGATCCCAGAATGAATCAATTCAAAAAAAGAAACAAATATTGAGAGTGTAGCTACATCTTTATAATGAAAGAAAACATTGGTTTGAAATGTCTGACAAGGATTTTATCACCTGGATATTAGAACGATTCAGAGATTAATAGAATTAAAAGTTCTTATCCGGATTCTTGTTGTGACATACCTAATCTAATTTCCATTTTGGAGTGATAGTAGAAAAACTATGAGTTAGTGATTTTAGTATATGATGATTTTAAGAACTGCAGACTTTTTAAAAAGTAGAAAATGCTTGAAATTATATAGCAAATAGATAAGATGTTAAAAAAACACTTTTTGAGATTGTCTTTCAGGTTACAGAAATACATGTGTGGCTCTAGAAGAAAAACAAATTGATACATAGCTAGAAACTCAGGTATTATTAAACATGAAGAGAAATTAGTGAAGTTTTGATATAGGTCCAAGCGTTAACAACTATAACATAAAAATAACTTGATGTTCCCGATGCTTTTTATACTATATGGTTACTTTATTTTATTCAACATAATTGAGCTTTATTATTGGTTCTGGTTATATGTGTTCTATGCACTATGAATTTCAGAACAATTTCTGTTCATAAATGATAAGGTGTTTTAGTTTAGTTTGGTGTTAGTTTTGTGTAATGTCAAATAAAAGTTAAAAAGGACACACATTCTTCTCTGTGTTTACCCTGTTTAGTATATTCCTTCTTCTCAATTTACATACAGCATTGTTCCGGTGGAAAAGAACAAATGACCTATTTATTAATTGTGTAGTCAATCCTTCTCAAACTAATAATGGGTGAGTACTTACCATAAACTGGCAGCAATAAAGGGCAGTAGACTTATGTATAATTTTCCTGTGGGGTCCCGGGAGCCCACATTATTTATTACTTGAGAACAAAGAACCTCAGAGTTAGAGGTAAGTGACTCTGTATATGATATGACTAATAGTAGGCCCCTAAAGGGGGGAAAAAAAAAGGAGAAAAACAGTTTGTAGTTTACTTCTAACTAGGCACATTGTAGTCTCAATTTTCTTTCTTCTCCATCACTGGCCCTGAAAGTCACTTATTCCCTTAGGTAAAAAATGAGGACAAGCTTGGATTACTGATATTTTGCTTGTACCCATTTGCCCTCGAGGAGTATAGTCTTAGATAAATTTGCAGTAGTCACATCTGATTAAGCTTGTCAACAACACATTTTAAAATCATTTACTATATAGCTTCTTTTTTAACCTCTAACTTCAAAGAAGCATTGCATTAAAGCATTACTGTAACTGGTTTACCATTCCCGTTTCCTAACATTGATCTGAGAGAGTATTTTATTATTACCAAACTAAAAATACCAATGTAGATATTTATCATACTATGAAACAGAGAGGACTAGCACATTTTCTTTGTAACTGATTTTTTTTTCCCAAAGCTTCCTGTCCTCACTAAAGTTTCTACTGAAACTGTGTAAGAATTCAAATTTAGTTAGTTTAAAAGCTGAAACAGTATACTGGTCAAATATTTCTCATTCCTTAATCTTTCGTTTGTTTATTATTCATTTATTCAGTTAACAAGTGAGTGGCCATGTTTGGGCCAAGTACAAGTTTGTTGAGCCCTCAAAAATATAGTTTAGGCTTTATTGAGTCCTCAGGTTTTCTGAAATTATATATACTGGAAGTCTAGAGTAGATAGCCAAATGGCTAATAAGTACATGCAAAAATGCTCAACATTATTAGTCATTAGGAAAATGCAGATTAAAACCACAATGAAATTCTACTTCATATTCACTAGCATAGCTCTTAGAAAAGAGAATTACAAGTGTTTGTAAGGCTGCGGAGAAATTAGAATCCTCATGCATTTGTGGGTGGGGATGTGAAATGGTGCCGCCATTTTGGGGTTTGAAAGTTCTTTACTATGTTAAACTTAAAATTACCATATTACTTAGCAGCTTTACTCATTATTTACTCAAGAGTAATGAAAACAATTTCAATCAAAAACGTGTACATGATTGTTCATAGCATTATTCCGAATAGCCAAAAAGTGGAAACCAACCCAAATGCCCATGAGCTGATGAATGGACAGATAAAAGCTGGTAGGTCCGTACAGCAAAATAAATTATTTGACAATAAAGTAAGATGAAGTCTTGATTCCCAATGGTACAGGCACTAATAGTAAACCTGTTCTATTGACAAGGAAACGAAGGCACATATATAACTCGCAGTGTAACTTGAGAAAGAAGCAAGGGCAGGTTAGCTTGACTTGAGGGCGCTCGCTTCACTCCACACTGGAGTGAGTTGTGTCGTTTTGCCTGTTTGTTTTAAAGCGTTACCGCCGTCCATCCTTGTCTTTTCTTCCTGGCCGTACCTGCTGAAAGAGGGATTTTATTCCCGTCTCGCTTTTCTTGCTTACCTCTCACCAATGCTGTCTTTCCTTTTTAATAACTGCTTGGTTGGAAAATAATTTGTCTACTGTAAAATTCACCTTTTTCAATGGTACATTTCGGTGGTTTTGAGTATTGTAACACTTGCTGCATGTTGTACGTAATGGGCTCTTTCCAATCCTTGTCACGTCTGACCTTGCCATGGCACGTGACACTGTGGACCATTCCCTTCTTTTTTTTCCTTTTTTTGAGACAGTCTCACTCTGTTGCCCGGGCTAGAGTGCCATGGCGTCAGCCTAGCTCACAGCAACCTCAAACTCCTGGGCTCAAGCAATCCTCCTGCCTCAGCCTCCCGAGTAGCTGGGACTACAGGCATGCGCCACCATGCCCGGCTCATTTTTTCTATATATTTTTAGTTGTCCAGCTGATTTCTTTCTATTTTTAGTAGAGACAGGGTCTCGCTCTTGTTCAGGCTGGTCTCGAACTCCTGCCCTCGAGCGATCCACCTGCCTAGGCCTCCCAGAGTGCTAGGATTACAGGCATGAGCCACCGCACCCGGCCTACCATTCCCTTCTTATACTCAAATCCTCACTTACCCCTTTTCTCATTCTCCTCCTATTTACCTCGTGGCTGTTTTTCAGTCTTTTTGGGGGGTTCTCCTCCTTGAGCTACCATTTAAATTTTAATTTTGGTTTCCTTCTCATGATACATGCTATCACTGAGAGAACTCGGGCAGGAACCACATGTGCTGGCGTGTGGCTCACAAAGGTCTAGTTCATTCGTTTACCCAACATGTATCATGCATCGATCATGTGCAAGGTTCATTGTCGTTGAAATCTGTGCTGTTAATGAACCCACCTTCTATTAGGAGGAGACCAGCAATAACAATCAAACAGTGGAGGCAGTTTGCAATTGTAAATGACACGATAGTGGTAGGCTTTGCCGAGAAGGTGCCGTGTGAACAGAGACTGACTTGCAGGAGGTGAAAAGCTAGCCCTGCAGCTTTCTGCGGGAAGAAAGTACTACGGTGGGAACAAGTAGAAAGGATGCTAAGGGCAAGCTGGCCGGGCACATTGTAGGAACAATAGGAGGACACGTGGGCTGGAGCTGAGAAAATGAGGGGGGCTCTCGTGCACGCTGGCAGAGCCAAGGAGGGAGCAGAGTCCTGTGGGCCATTATAAGGACTTCGGCTTTTACTCTGAGTAAAACAGGGAAGCAGCACGGGATCTGATTAGAAGACGAATATGATCTAGGCGATGCTGTTAAGTGACTCCTTTGGCTTCTGTGCTGTGAGAATAGACTATGTGGTGACAAGGTTGAAAGCAGGAAAACAAGAATAGAAGACGACTGAGTGGGAGCAGTCTTGTCTCCTGGATTCTAGACCAGCGTATTTATTTATTTATTTATTTTTTTTTTGTTGAGACAGAGTCTCACTTTGTTGCCCAGGCCAGAGTGAGTGCCGTGGCATCAGCTTAGCTCACAGCAACCTCAGACTCCTCGGCTTAAGCGATCCTACTGCCTCAGCCTCCCGAGTAGCTGGGACTACAGGCATGCGCCACTATGCCCGGCTAATTTTTTCTATATAGATTTTTAGTTGTCCATATAATGTCTTTCTATTTTTAGTAGAGACGGGGTCTCACTCTTGCTCAGGCTGGTCTCGAACTCCTGACCTTGAGCAATCCACCCGCCTCGGCCTCCCAGAGTGCTAGGATTACAGGCGTGAGCCACCGCGCCCGGCCCTAGACCAGCGTATTTAAATACCCAGTGAGCATCCTTTGATACAGCACGGGCATCTCACGTTCATCATGGCCAAAACTAAACCCATCTTCCCTTCCCAGCTCCCTGTCCCAAAGTTGCTCCCTCCTCCTTTTTTTATTTATTTATTTTTTTTATTTCAGCATTATACGGGGGTACAAATGTTTAGGTTCATATATTGCCTTTGCCCCACCCGAGTCAGAGCTTTAAGCGTGTCCATCCCCCAGACAGTATGCATCGCACCCATTAGGTGTGAATACACCCATCCCCCTCCCCCCTCCCACCTGCCCAACACCCAGTGAACAGAAACTTTTCAAAAGAAGATGGACTAATGGCCAACAAACATAGGCTGCCTCCTTCTGTAACCTCTGCCCTGGCAGAGACCATTCATCCAAAGAGGAGTCACCATCTACTCTTCATGTGCTCCTTACCCTTCAGTCAAATTGAAGATAAAAACCATTAAGTTCTTCTTAATAAGAACTTACTTATTCAGTTACTTTAGTTTCATCCACTGCTTAATTTGTCAATCCTGTCTTCCTGCTGCTCCTCAATATTCAGTATTAAAATCCTAGTAGTTCCTTGGGAGAAACTCAGGATAAGGCCTTTCAATTTCTCCTGCCTTTGTGAAGACACCACTTAATCCACTTCTTTGCCTGTCCTGGGCAACCTCTACTTCTTATTTAAGTGACTGATACAAAGTCAGTGCGTGATACTATAGTCAGACAAATTGGGGTTGAATCCCAGTTCCATAATTTATGAGTTACGTGACTTCAGACGAGCCACTTAATAACTAACTCCAAGCCTCATTTTCTTTATCTTACAAAAGCCAAAAGGGTAACCATCTGTCAGGGTTGTTTTTAGTGTTAGAAATATTTCTGAAGCCTCTGTTAGACAGTAATCACTTGATGAATAATAATAACATTCCCTCTAGATCATATGCTTCGAGAAGACAGGGGAAGACTGAACTAAAGTCTGTAGTTCACGTTAGGGTTTAACTCTTGGTGTTGGATGGCTCTGTGGGCTTTGTCAAATGTACAATGTCATGTATCTGCCGTTACAGCATCATGCAGAGAAGTTTCAACGCTCTAAAAGTCCCCTGTGCTTCATCAGTTATCCTACCCCCCCCCACAAAGCCCCTAGAAGACACAGAACTTTTTACTGTCTCTATCACGTTGCCTTTTCAGGAATGTCTTATATTTGGAATCATATGGTATATAGCCTTTCAGACCGGTTTCTTTCGCTTAGCAATGGAATCGGTAGCTTCAATGGAGTCAGTGTCCGGATTCTCAACTTGGGCATAAACTCGTCATTGATCTGGCTGAGTGAGAGCAGTGCTTTACTTTATTCACAATGCTTTTTCTCTTTTACAAAAGAAAAACAGACCCTTATCCATCCCAAATGTTACCATGATGCATTGTTCTGGATCATAGAAAATTTAACAATTACAAATTAACTCATGCATGAAATTTTTACTGCAGGAAAGTATGACGGGGTGAACAAATAGAGACTTTTAATTATAAAATATATTACATAAAAATTCTATGAGGACGTGAGATAGAAATAAAGGTCAGGGAAATAAAATACAATGTAAAATTTTCAGCTGTCAAAAGAAGTGCTTATGTATTATTTAAGTAGATAATGGTTGTATTAAAGTACTATGGATTTAGAGTTTATTAAATATATTTAAAATAGTTGATATGAGTTTTATTTTAAAATGTCAATATTTCCAACAGGGTAAAAATTCAATTCTTTGCATGTACATATTTTACTGTAGCTGGAAAATTATAGATGTTGACTTGATAATGTAAGTGGTTATATAAGTTTTCAAAATTCTTATTAAGAATCTCTGAAGAAAAACAGTTGAAGGGTTGGTAGCCTATCCTACTCTGTAAAACCCAAGTTTGTTAACCTGGTTTATAAAATCCCTCATCACCTTCCTCCTGCTAGCCCTTGTTGTTGTTTTAGCTACTTTCTTATACCCTGTGCTCCAACAAGAAAGAACTATTTGACGTTCCATGTATACATCATGCTCTTCCCTGCCTGTGTCTTGATCATGTCATTCTTGCCTTCTTTGCCTCACTACCTTCTGCTCATTCTTTAAGATCCAGGAGTCCTGAGTGAGGAGTAACCCATCATACCAGCTTCATACTGGCCCAGATGCTCATTTCCCTGCTCCCTCAGTGCCCCCCCCTTTAGGGTTCGTCACTGTATTCAACGCATTGTTCATAATTAACCTTTTTTTCCCTGCAGTTAGGCTATCGGGCCATTCAGAGTAGAAACTATGGTTTATCTTTCTCTATTCGCCACCCAGCCAAATACCTTTCCTGGCAGTAAGGTAATTTATTGGACAAATATTCATTATTGAGTTAAGTAAGGAAAGATGGATTTCAGTTGTTTGAAAGTTACTTTTTGTGTCTAACTGTATTTTCTTTTCCGTCAATGAAACGCTAAAAGGCTATTCTTGTTGTATGCTAGTTATTTTTCTGGCTGCGGTGTTTGCATTTACTAGCAAGGGTTTCAGGAAGCTTTGACAGGAGGATGAGCCTAAAGAGGAGTTTGAGAACCCCCGTTCTGCTAGAAGGAGCACAGCACTGGGCGTGTAAGGCGAGGACGCCGGCGTCGCTCGGCCACCAAGTTGCCACGTGACTACGGGCACAGAGCAGCCAGCCTGGGGGTTGATTGTCCTTATCTGTAAAATGAGCAAAGTGGCCAGATTATTTCCAAAGTGTCCTTCACCCTTGATTTAATCAAGGGAGAAGATTTCAGGAAAGCAAACAGACGATTATCCTTGTCAAGAAGAATCCAAAATACGGGCTTGGTTTGCTTTCTGATTGTTCATACCGTGGGCCTGATAGGTGGTATATTTAGATAGTGCAGCCTTGATCATCCACCTGCAAACTGTAAACTGCAGTGTCATGGCTTAGATTTTTCCTTAATTTAAAAAATGTAAAATGATGCAAATTGCCATGATTGTAAATGTAGACGTTAATATACTATGTTAAGTCATTATAATTTTTAGATCATATTTTAGCTTCTTTCATCAAATACACAATTTGTCTGATTAATATTATACTTTCCAATGCATTTCTATTGTTTGGGAAACAAACTTATGTAAAAACATTTCTTTGTGAGCAATTACTCAGTCCCTACAGCCTTCTTCAATGAGAACCAATATTAAAAACAATTATGGAAAAGCTGTCCTGTGTCTTTTGGTCATTCATAATATGTAGTAATTCAGTTTCATAAAGCTTGATTGACTGACTGACATTTCTAAGGGGTTCGAGATTATGTTGTTGGGCTAAGACAAAGGCAGTATCTCCTTTCTTGTCTCCCACTCTCCCCACTCCCCCTTTCTCCACCTGCTTGAGGAAAGCTGTAGTTCTCCAGACAAACCTCATAATCGCCCTTCTGTGCCTGACCCGGGCCTCAGCAAAGGCCCACAGCATCTGTAAAGCTGGCAGCGAAATGGTATTTCCAGGCAGGCACAGGGCTGCCGGGGAGCGAGCCAATCGCCGGCTTTGAGCAGCTGGGGACTTCGCCGGAGTCTTAACCACGGTGTTCAATGACACAGACCTGGGCCCTGAGCAAGGAGAGCCCTGAGCAAGTGTCAGCGTCAATATTTATAGGCCCCTACGTAGCTGCCTTGCAGGGGGAGAGAGAACGGCAGAGAAACGCTGTCCACAGAGGGGCGAGGAAAGACAGATTGCAGCGCAGGGAGCTTTCATGTCCCAGTTTTTGTTTTTTTCTTAAAAAAAAATTCTTTTTTAACTCTCAGGTTCAAACTTCTGCTGAATCATAACCAGTTGGCGCTGAGCTATGACAAGAGAGGAAACAAAAAGTTAAGCGAGCAAGCCTGCCCTGAGTGAGGAGGTGAGTAATTCATTGGCCAGTTTGGTGTCGCTTTGCCTCTAAAGGCCACCGCCCCGCTGGGTGCCTGCCTGGGTGAGCCGAGGGCTGTGTGGCGTGGGGACGCTACGAGGGAGGGGCTGCCGCTGGCCGGAGTGTTCTGGGTGGCAGTGCCATCCTGTGCGCTGCTGCTGAGAATGCCACCTGCATTCCCGAGTGGTGGGGACAGCTCTCCAACGCCACTTCCATGATGTGTCCTCTCTGTAAGTCTCTGTGTCTTCGTTCTGTCCGTCTCCAGATCCTCTAGTTGGTCGACGCCTCTTCTTGCATATCAGTGTGAAAACATCATCCTCAGTTAGGGGGACAGTAGGGAGTGGTCTAGACACGGCACCTAGGGGGAAACTGGGATGGACGTGTGAAGGCGGAGTAGGCACTGTCATCATGTGGAAGCCTGGAATATGGCCAGCCTGGGGTCTTCTTAAAAAAGAAGCCACCATCCACGTGATGGTGCAGTGAAGTGACATAGTCACGACCTTTGGCAACAGAGGGGACCTGGGAGCGATGACAAGTGACAGCAGTCTTCTCACTGGCAGGTGCAACAGACTTAAGCACTGAGAAGTCCTGCTTGTCCAAGTGACTTGCTGTTGGTGCCTTTTAAACTGTGACTCGGTACCGGGCATTAAACTAGAATGAACATCGCCTGCTACGTAATGGTTTGGTTTTTTGCAGTCCTCACATAATAGCACTTTAACGTGTTTCTCTTGGATCTTCTCATAGACCTGTAAAATGTTCATTTTTCATTCTTCTTGTGGGTATCCCAGATGATCACCCAAAACGATGCTGCTGAGGGAGATGGAAGGAAATTGTTTTCTAATTTGGAACACTTGAGAAATTTATATACTTTTATGCTTATATTTACTAGAGACGGATTAGAAAGTAAATATTTGCCTTTGCTAGAACTACAGCGTTAGCTAGGTGAAATTTACTAATATGCTGAAAGTTTCTTTGATTATTTCTTAGACTGTGGAACTTTCAGCATTAGCGTGAGTTTGAAAATTTTTAGGTCACGTTACGTATTTAAGTTAAAAACAAAAATAAACTTAATGTTGCTACAGAGTGTAAACTACAGGCCAATAGAGATACTAGGAAAAGCTAATACCCTGGCACTGATTTTGTGTTAGGGCCAATATGTATGCAGAAAACAGCTCATGCTAAAATGGAATGAACCAGATCCAAAACAGCAGGTGAAACAGGTCTCAGTGTAAACTGTGTGTCTTAAAATGTGACCGGTTGTGGTGCAGTATCACTTTTGTGGAATGCATATATAACTTTTGAAATGATGCAAGATGTTTCGGCTAATACAATTGATATCTAAATATGAAGTATATCTTAACATTGATTTCATGCTTGTTTTATCCTCCAAATCAAGCTTTTTCTTTATACTTTTTCAAATTCTGCCTTACCAGTTTATTAGTGGGTTTGTTAGATTTTTGATAACAATATGTTTATTTTGAAAATGCAACCATGGTTGATCGAGGGTGGGCGTTTCCCACTTTAAAGAAGCTGACTGGCTAAGTTCATCAATAAATTTTTCTTAGTTACTGCCTTTGGGTAATGTCTCATGACCAAGACTGTAATTTCAGTACTTTATTTGAACATCTTTTATTTTTTTTCTGCATTATATTTTACATAAATACTTATGTGATACTGCTTTCTTACTCTTTTTTATTGGTTTTATGTCTGATGTCTTATTTCTGATTTACTGTGTTGAAATTTTGAGCAGAAAACAGGGCAAATAATTACAATAAAAGAGAAACTAAAGAATGTTTTCCTTTTAATCCATAGAAGAAATAGAAAATTGTGATACTGGCTGATAATGTCTAAAATGAGATGTATTTTTGTTGAAGGCCAGTTGTGTGTCTTAAAACTTGAACTACCTTCTCGATATTATTTTTGGCTGTATTGTCAATTCTGATCTTGGCTATTTATCATATTTATAAATAACATTTTATATGCAGGCATACTGTAAGAAAGTAACGTAGGACCTTTTGTATTATGTGTTAATAATCTGTTGAAGCAAGATGAGTCAATTTAACTTGAAATACTAGTATTAGCCTCCTGATGGATCTCACTTCCCTGGTCTCTTTTGCTTCCCTACCAGTCCCTCTGCTACACTGCCCTCAGAGGGACCCGTGTCCCACCCTGATGAACACATCGCTTTCCTGCTGAAACCCTCCCATCCCTGGCTCTCTGTTACTCATAGATCAAGGTCCAGCTTCTAGGTACTATGAATCTTTTTTTGATATACTATGTTCAGCGTCAACCGTTCCCTCTGGGAAAACTCTCTCTGTTGCTTACTCATGAGAGTATTTCCCCTTTTCTCTGTTTTATGCTCCCACAACATTTAATACCTTGTATCTCTCCAAACAGTCCACACTGTGTTGCTTCTTTCTGGAATCATCTATGCTGCCCTCTCTACCTTGAAAGTTCTCTTCCTAGTCTTTCGGTTCCAGCCTCAGTGGAAAGAATCCCCCCTCCCCAGCACTTTGCAAAGCTTGATAATATAGTGTTTTGTGCTGTTTTTTAATACATGAGACTGTAAGCAATTTGTGGCCAGATTTTAAAATTTATTCTTTTATGCTTCCCGAAGACCGAACATGTAAGAAGTGTTACAGAATTTGAACTAAATAAAATTTTTTATCATATTTCTCTTACAGACTTTCCTTTGTAGCCTTTTAATTTTAATATATTTTAAAAACTTTGATTCATAAGATTGAAGAGAAGCCCCTCAATTAGATAGTAAATGCTTTGGGGACAGTAACATTGCTTTAAAAGAAAATTATTTTCATTTTCTAGCACCAGTCGTAGTTTGTGTGCGTGTGTGTATGTGTGTGTGTGTGTCCATGTCAGTAGATATTTATTGAACTCAAACTTATTTGAATACCAAAAGTTCAAAATTATATTGATTAGCAAATAAAATTCAGGATATATAGTCCCCAAATGTTGTTTACTTACTTAATTTGATGAAATCTGTCAACAAAAATGAGCTCCTTGCTGCTGCCAGGTGAACTACTGTGGTAAATTCAACGATGCCCATCAATCTAAAAACAGGTCACACCTTTACAAAGGGCGAAGGAGAACTGCAGGATACAGCAGGCCCATCCTCATGGATCTTAGAGAATTTCACAATGGAATTGTTCCCTATGTTACTGATAAAGGTGTATCTTCAAATTTTATTTACTGTTGCAGGGACCGTTAGGGACTTAAGGAAATAATAGGAAACCATGGCTTAAAAATTCTCAAACCTGAAAGGTGATACTCCATTTCAGTCCCAAGAAGAATTTGCTTCTCAAAATAGAAATGTTGAAAGAGAAGGAAGTCAATGTTTAAAAAAGTAGTTGAGAAATCGCAGCTGTTTCTTTTCAGTTCTGATATTAAATAGAAATAAAATTTATTTTGTCTTCATGCTTTATTTACTCATCGTCCATAAAAGTGCTTATTTATGTATGAAATACGTTATATACCAGAAACAAATGTAAAGCTTCATGCCTAATTTAACAGTAATTTACAGTTTTTCTTATTTTGATTAGTTTTACTTCTTCGTGGACTCTCCCGGCAGTTTCCACTATTATTTAAACCTTATAAACCTCTTCTGGACATTGACTCTAACTCTTTTGTTTGTTTAACCTTGAATTGTATGTTTTAGGAATGAAAACAAGATTGGTATTTTCATAGGAAAATTTGGTAGCCTTTTCGCTTGGAATGGACCATAATTCAGTTTGTAATTTCTTTTCAGATATATTTTGACCACATAACTATCCTGTGGCAAAATGTATATGGAGGTGATGCCTTAGCAAAGAGTTATAGGTATAAATTTTATAGCTATCACAAGCATATCAAATAATATAAATATTATAACACCAAAGGGGTGGCTGTTTCTTTGGTCATGGACATAGTAATGAACCTAGTTGCTGCTTAGTCAGTGGGGAGAGAAACTCAAGCTTACTTTGATATTAAAAGATTATAGCAAAAACAAATGTAAGCAAAACATCAGCACCACCACAAGAAAAGCTTTGAAGAACTTTGTGGTTGGAATGAGGCATGAAGGATTTTACCAGAACAGTCAAGCCTTACTGTGTTATTGTTAGCAGCTTTCCTTGCCAATCAAGTTTCCTATAACTATACATGGCGTAGAATTCATAGAGCCCGGGGGAGGAGAATAACTTCATTATGGAAGTGGAATGTTAAAGCTCTTCTTCAATTGTGGCACAAACAGGTAACATAACTTGCCAAACATTGGCTTTTATAAAGTAGCCAGTTATGATTTGGATTAGAAAAAAAAATTAATTATAAGGCTAGTGTTTTTTTAATGTGGCTTTTCTTGTCTGATTGTAATTGTTCTATTATGCATACTGCACTTAAAGTTTAATTTGTCATATCTCTGTTTTGTATTGTATTAAACTATTTAGCATTATTTCTTAATTCCTGAAAGTTAAAGCTAATAATTACTGTACTTGAGTGAGATGGAGTACTTTCCCGTTTACAAAGATACTTAAATTTTTTTTTTTTTTTTTTTTTGCAATGACAGATATCCTTTCTGGCTCTCCTGAATTTCCCTGTTCTCTTTGGCAGTATGGTCATGTTTATGTCACACAACCATTCTCCTTTCCATAGAGCATGGCAGATAGTCCTGAAGCAAAAGACAGTATGCTTTGATTATAAGATTAGAATGTAGACTATCTGTAGTCTAATAGGAAATATATGGTTATAGTTTGTTTTATAACTTTGTTTTTAAGATGATGATTTGTTCTAATTGACAGCTGGAAAAAAATCTTTGATTAAAGGAAAATCAAAGAATCAAATATGCTTTTCCAGATTATATTGACTCTCATCTAGGATTCTTTTAGAAATATTAGGTCATTAAATATGAAATGTCCGATTTTGAACCCAAAGTGTAGTTTATTGTCTCTCAAACAAGAAGCAGTACAATTAATCAAAGTATGCGCCTAAACCATGGACAAAGTTTTGTCATCTTAATGGTAGCTTGTTTATGCCAGCAGCGAAGAAGTCTGGAGCGCGAGTGGCCATGAAATTGCGAAAGGCGTTTCCACAGCTTGTTGAGAATTGAGTGTTTTTCCTTGCAAGAAGTGCTGCAAAGCCTAGAAGGAAGTGGTAGGTAGTTGGTGCAAGTTCTGGTGAATACGGTGGATGACAGAGAGTTTCCAAGTCCAGCTTCTGTAATTTGAGTAGTGTTGTTTGTATGACACATGGTCAAGCGTTGTCTTGCAGGAGGATTGGCCTGTCTCTATTGACCAATGTCGGCTGCTTAATCACAAGCATCCTCATCATTTTGTCCAACTAGTTGCAGTAGACATCCGCTGTAACTGATTGACCAAGTTTCTCAAAGCTGTAGTGGATAATACCAGTGCTGGACCACCAAACAGACACGATCCGATTTCTTTTTGATGAATATTCAGTTTTGGACCGTGTTTCAGCACTTCATCTTTATCTAACCATTGTGCTAAATGCTTGCAATTTGCAAGCATTAGCAATTATCAAAAAGACTCTATTTTTCATCACACGTAAGAATATGGTATAGAAATGGTTCATGTTTATGTCATGACAGCAAAGAAAGGCAAGCTGCGAGACGATTTCTCTTCTGATGCTCATTTAATTCATGCAGAACCCATCTATCCTGCTTCTTACCTTGCCCATTTGTTTCAAATAGTCCAGTATTGTTGCAGTAGTAATGTCAAACCTTGCGCTAATTCACGGGTAGCTTGAGATGGATTCACTTCCACTACAGCTTTGAGCTCATCATTATTCACCTTGGTCTCAGGTCACCCACATGGCTCATTTTCAAGATTAAAATCACCAGAATGGAACTTCTCAAACCATCGACATACTGTGTGTTCATTAGCCACATCCTTCCCAAACACTTCCTTGATATTTCGAGCTGTCTACACTGCATTGGTTCCATGATGGAACTCGTATTCAAAAATAACACGAAATTTTGACTTATCAATGGTTTCACAAAAATTGCTCTAAAAAATTATTTTTGAGAGATAACCACAAACCAAAATGTGTGTTTGAAAGAATGAGGATGTATCCTTAAAATAATAAAAAAAAAAGTGTCAAAGTGAAATGTCAGAGGTATCAACTGTCAATCTTAGTACTTAAGGAAATTAGACATTCTGTACTTCATAACCTAATATAAATAATTAAAGATATAGAGGGGGCCGGACATGATGGCTCACGCCTGTAATCCCAGCACTCTGAGAGGATGAAGTGGGAGGATCGCTTGAGCTCAGGAGTTCAAGACCAGCCTGAGCAAGAGTAAGACCCTGTCTCTACTAAAAATAGAAAAAATTAGCCAGGCATGGTGGCACACATCTGTGTGTGCCATCTGTGCCTCCTAGCTCCTCCGGAGGCTGAGGCGGGAGGATCCCTTCAGCCCAGGAGTTTGAGGCTGCAGTGAGCTGTGATGAAGCCACTGCACTCTACCCAGAGTGACAGGGAAACTCTGTCTCTAAAAGAAAAACAAACGTAGTGAGGAACAAAGCAAAACAAGCTTTCTCTTTTACATTTTTTTTTTTTTTAAGAGACACGGTCTCACTGTGTCACCCAGGCAGAAGTACATATGATGGCACCATCATAGCTGACTGCAACCTCAAACTCCTGGGCTCAAGTGATCCTTCCTCCCACCTCACCCTCCTGAGTAGCTCGGACTCCAGGCACTGACCACGACACCCGGCTGATTTAAAAAAAAAAAAAATTTTAGAAAAATGGGGTCTTGATATGTTGCCAAGGCTGGTCTCAAACTGCCGTCCTCACGTGATCCTCGTGCCTCAGCCTCCCCACCAAATGCTAAGATTACAGGCAGGAGCCACCACACCCAGCCGAAACAAGCTTGTCTTGTCCATGTCATGTTCTAGTAAATCTTTGCTCCTCTGTTGTTCTTCTCACCACTCCCAAAGAGATTGGGACTCTTTGGCTTCTTCCATTCTTAGAAATTTTGAGGTCCCTGGTAACAATTGCTTGTATACTTAGATGAAAGTTTTTGAACAAATAGCTGAGGGTTATTCTCAGCCTCAGCCTGTGATTTCTGTTCCTTGTATTTCCCCTTCCCTTATATAAAATCAAAGTGACCTCCTTAACCTACCTCTCCAGTCAGTGAGAAAAGTGCGTTACCCCTTAGCAAACATTTCCCATTGAATTGATACTTTTCACTTTAAACATGTGTTGCCCATCTTTTCAATTTCTTGCCTGCAAAGACATTCATAATTTTTAAATCTCTGCTAATATGATAGAGGAAAGTGATTTATTAATATGTTTTACTTACTGGTGAACTTGAATCAGAGGTGATGATTAGTTATTAGCATTTTATTCTTTATCATTTATGTATTTATATACCTATTCCTTTTTCAGAGGCTGTGTTCCACTTGTTGGCTTAGAAGTTTTTTGGTTTTTAAATCAAAGCATCTTGATTCCTTAAAGACCTGTTAGTTACAACTGATTTCACAAGCTTTTGATGACTTTTTAATTTTGTTGTTATGTTTTAAAATGTCTTTATTATTAAAGCTAATCAATATTTTTTCCATCTCCTTTGAAGCTTAGAAAGCTTTTATTCTATCCAGAAATAGGAAAAATATTTTTTCTATGTTTATATGGTTTAATTTATTTAACTGTTAATGCTGTGATCCAGAAAGAATTTATTAATTAAGTACAATAGTATTAATACTTTTATTCAATCATTCTTCCCCTTTTCCACTTTTTTTGTGAAGTCACTTTTATATTCCTGTGGTACACATTTAACTCTTTTTAGTGCCTTTCAGTTTATATTGCTTTTAAAATTTTAGGTCTGTGGGATAAAGTTCATGTTTCTTTTTAGGTGAGATTTAAATATTGGAACTTGTTAGGGTGGTGGTGTTAGATTCAACTTGACATGATTCTTGAAATTACTACAGACAGGAGGCTGTGTATATTACTTAGGTTAAGGAAGACTATAATAAGATATTTTGTATGAGAAATTATGCAAAATATAATAGCCACCATGTATCATGGGTGTGTGTACATGTATACGTATATTCTGTTAATCCTTGTAACAGACCTTTGGGAGACTTATTCTTATTGCTTTTTTCAGGGTAAAGAAACTGAGACACGAAAATGTGAAGTAACATGGTCAACCTCACATAGCTAATAAGTGATAGAGCCATGAGTTAAACTCAATCTTCCATCTTTTAGGGAAGTGTTGCCAAAGAGAGAAATTACACTTTTTGTCATAGTGGTGATAGTAGATGTGGGCCTATATGGGTCAGATGGCACGAATCTTCCCAGCTTTGGGTTCATCTGTGAAAAAGTGAGTTCAGGAATGATCACTTTCAAAATACAAGGGCAAATCAATGAAATTGGTGATACGTGAAGCCTTTTCTTATTTGGGATTAGCACTGAAGATACCAGAATCTCAAAATGGAAAGCAATAGTCCTGTCCTTTAAATCAGTTGGGAAGAAACTACAGATTCTGTTAACTTCCTCAGATCTTACTACTGCTATTGATCTTATCATTTTTTTTTTTCACTTCAAGCCAACTTATTTAATATTTTTCGGTTCTTCCTCATATGCTTAACACAGCACCATTTCCTCCCTCACGTCACTGCTCGTGACCTTGGCAGGAAGAATGACAGGGAGCTGGCAGGTCAGCAGGCAGTGACTGTCCCCTCTGGGTCCCTGTGTCTGTACCATGAGTTTCATTCAGGGGAGAAATGAGTCGAAGTAACCAATAGCTTTTGCTGTCATCTCTATTTTAAGCTACTCAGTTAAGACACTCAAGCTTGTTGCTTTGATATGAAGCTCTGGTATTTGAAGCAAGAAAGGGAATTCTGGATATTTTGATGTCATTAGGACTTCGTGCTTACATACATAATTGGTTACCTGAAATGATGAAAGAAGATAGATTAATCTGCTATAGAAGGACGTACTTCATAAATACAGTTTGTTTTTGTTTATGTGTGGGAGAGTCCCCACGTGAAAGTTTATAAAAACATATGGTTCACAGTCTTAATTTTTTGTTATGTATTTGGCCACCATGAAATACTTTGTTCTGCTTTCCTCTTTAACTGAAGGTAAATGATTTTGCTTAAAAATAATAGAGGACTTTTCCCCCCTTGGATCACTCTGCCCTTTGTTGATACATTGGTATGTCTTTGGTAGCAATTACACTACACTTCATTGGGGTTTTGTTTTATAGCCCTAGCGTGGAACATTTGAAAGTAATTATACCTTTTACTTAATAAGCAGGTTGTTTTTCTATTATTATCTGGAAAATTATGCATCAGTATTAATTATCAGTCTTAAAAGTTCTAAATAGGTTATTCATATTATTCTTCCTTTTTTCAATCATACTTAGTGTTTCCTGATTTAATATAAAGATTATAATTACCACATAGTATATAATTAAAACATAATACATGATTCCATATATTAATTCCCCCGGTAAATATTTGCTTTTTATAAATGTAAAATTCACCTTAGAGTCCCTCTCTTTTCTACTTCTCTCTATACCAATTTTAACTTCATCAGTAAAGAATCATTATTCTCAGTAGTAGTTTAGATTATTAACCTTGAAATTTATTTCTGTGGTTATTGTCAGAGGCTTGTTCTTAAATCGAACTTGACAATGACAGAGAGAGAAAGCATGGTGACCCAGGACACACCGTTCTGTTGAAGTAATTCACAGTTCTTTGAATGTGTAATTTTTTTTATTTGTTTTAAATGAGCCAACATACAATGTGTATAGTCTTTTGAGTTATTCATTAATACTCCATGTGTAATTCTTTTAAATTATTATTGGTAGACAATTTAGAATGATTTTTTTTTTTTTTTTTTATCTTGTGCTGTTGCAGTCTGAAGTAGATTCGGTACAGCTTCGGAAGTACAGTGTGCATTTAAAATACATCTGCTGAAACCGTGTGATAACTTGGGGAGCTGGTTTTATGGGCAATTTGAAGCTGTTCCACACTGCATGTTCCTTCTATTAGAAAGGAAACATGCTGTTCATACCAACATGATTTCAGTTTCTTAGTAGCCCAGACTACATACGATTTGCAGAGGTAGAGAATCAATTTTAGAATTTTGGTTAGATTTTTAATAAAATATTTTCTGTGACACGTATGTTTCTGTTTATTAAGTGTGTATCGCCAGTGGTATTCCTTGATGCAGTTAGAGCGTACCTGAGATCAAATAGTGGCTTAGAGATACCGTAAGGGATGTAGAACACACAGATGGCCAAGTGTACATTGCCCTCCTGTGCCTCGTTTACTGTACGGCTGCTCGTGTCTGCACGATGGGCAGTTGGACAAACAGGCTGAGTTGGGAGGACCAGGTAGCAGGCCCACAATCTCCCTCCCAAGCAGGAACCGTGCATGATGTCAGTCCCCTCTGTTTCCCTCCCCTCCCCCTCTCCCTCCTGGTTACCCTCTTCTTTTCCTCCTCCCTTTTCTTCCCCTGCCATCTTTTCTTTTCTGATTTTTGTTTTGCTTTGATTCTTTTTTTTTAAAATTTATTTTTAATTTATTTTTCTTATTTCAGCATATTGTGGGGGTACAAAAGTTTAGGTTACGTATATTGCCCTTGCCTCCCCCCCCCCCCCCCGCCCCGAGTCAGACCTTCCAGCATGTCCATCCCCCAGACAGTGCGAGTCGCACTCATTATGTCTGTATACACCCATCCCCTCCCCCACCCACATCTGCCCGACTCCCGATCAGTGTTATTCCTAAATGTGCTCTTAGGTGATGATCAGTGAAACCAATTTGATGGTGAGTACATGTGGTGCTTATTTTTCCATTCTTGGGATACTTCACATAGTAGAATGGGTTCCAAAAATCTTGTTCATAAATACCAGTTGTACCTCAGCCAGTTACTGACTTTTTGCTGATTTTTTAAGTTGTTACTGATTTTTTAAACCTCAACCTTTCTTATCTTCTTATCTTCTGTCTTCCATCTATTACCCAATTTTATCAGAAAACTCCTGTTTCGTGTAATTTGAAGAAAATCTTTCCAATTTTAACAGAAACATTAAGTGTCTAGAAGTAAGACAAACTGATATCATAAAATACGAAATTGCAATTAGTAGCTTTCACAATTTCCCCAAAGTCATTTACTCTCCTATTTTATAATTAATGGTGACTTCGTCAACATTATACCATGGATATTTGTGAGAGGGTTATTATTATCATCTCTATTTTCAAGATGAGGAAATGGAAATTCAGGGAGGTTAAATAGCAATGCTTAAGATGATGCAGCTTGGCAAGTAGAGGAGATAGGATTGGAATTGAGGTCTTTCTGACTCTTAAAAACTTTCCTGTGTAGTATATGGCTTTCTTTTAAAATAGATAATTTAAGTTTCTTACTCCGGTACGTGACTAAAAGTTTGTGCAGTAGCGTAGCAGCTCAGAAGCCTTCCAAATGTAGCAGATATCCAAACCAGAGATGAGCAACTCCATTCCCTACAAGGAAGAAAAGGCTCTGTTGATATTTGAAAACAGGAGAAATAAATCTTATTTATTTCTATGTATTAATACTATAAATATACATAAACATAAATGTATATCATATAGAATTAATATAGTATACTATAATACAAACTTTAATAAAAATAAATATAGATATATTATTATATATCAAATAAATACACTATTTATTTTAGCATATTATCCTTATTTTGTATTTTCTCACTTCTGTGAGAAACCCTGCAACAATAGAAATACTTAGGAAAGCATGCTCTTCCAAATAAATTCATGCTATCATCCAGAATGTTTTTTAGAAGCAGGTCAAATCTTCATCTGTAATCTAGACAGATTGTGATTTCAGTTAGACCCTAATGAACTTTTTTATTATATCACACTATGATGGCATGAATTTTTAGATCACATCATTATAAAAATAGATATGTTTAGGTTATTTGAGTATGAAGGTATTCTGTGGATTAACTTTTTGCCTTTGACTTTTTCTGCTTTTCAGGAACTCTGTTATAAATTTTATGGGGCAAGAAATGACAGTAAAATCCTATTTTTATCTAGTTAACAAATCTGTTTTTTTGTGGAATTTAGTATAGAAGAAATAAAAACATAAATAAAAATGAGCTTTAGAAATTACCTGTTGATTTTTCCAGTTGTTCTAGCCTCACATTTGTTAAGGTATAACTTAAAAGTTATTATAAATTATAACTCCTGTTTGTAAAATGTTTTACATTTTAAAAGCAGTTTCATGCCCAGTGTTTCTTTTCACCTTGTTCTTACACGTGCTTTGAAGCAGGTATATGCATTTTATGGCTGGAAAAATTAACATGAAGTAAGAGGGAAGATTCCAGAGCTAGAAGCCAAGTGTTTCTACCTTGCCAGAATAGTTTTAAAACTTGGTTATCTTAATTACAATATGTGAAAATGCGAAGAAATAAATATGTAATTATATTTTAACCCATACCAGACTCTTGTAGAAATAATGAGTAGCAGGTACAAGTCATTTAAGAAAAAAGTTCTGAGTCTTATTTCATATTGAGAAAATTTTATAAATTTAATTTAGTTGTTTCTGAAAACTGAGAAAAGAATTTAATATGATTATAGTGGCAGAACACCTGTATTGAGCTTATGGGATTACGTGGGAGTCTAGTTTGAGAACCACTGAATTATCACATAAAAATTTCTAATCAGTATATAGGGTAGCAGTGGTATTTTCCTAAGCTGTGTTGGTAAAGAGTTTTTAAGGAAAGCAGGCCAATTTAAATAAACTACTGAATATCTGCCTCTCCCTGTATTGGGTAAAGTGATGATAGAGTGAGTATGTAGACCTACATAAAATGTCATAAAAATTTGAATGGAGTGAATTTATCAAGTTAGTTTTCTTTTCCCTTAACCTTTCCACTTTCCTTCTCTCCCCATCTGTAATGCTGTGCTTTGACCTCAGCTTTAGTGCCTGCATCCATGGCAGACATCGCCAACCAATCCAATCCTTGTTGCCATTGAATCCCGCTGAGCCCAGAATCCAAGCTGCCATCAGAGATTGGCCCTCCACATGGAAAATGAACATTGTGCCTACTCACCTCATTCCATAGTAGAAACAAATTCTGAATGGGAGAAAGATTTAACCATGAAAGCCACTACTTTAAAATATTTTAGAAATGGACATTTTAATTATTTTAGGTCAAGGTAAGAATTTATTCCACAAGACATAAACAGAGGCAATCATCAGAAAATAATAAATTCAGCGCCGTTAAAGTGGAAAAAAAAATTGTGTTCATCCAAGGATACTAAACAAGAATAAGAAAGACCAAAAACTGGTTTAGTATATAGGATATATTGAAGACCCTACGAATCAGTAAGAAAAGTGGTCAGTCAAAAGAAAAATAGGAATTTCAAAAAGAGAAAATCCAGATGGTCAATAAACACATGAAAACTTGCTGAACTTCATTACTCATTACAGAAATGTGAATTAAAACTACAGTGATGTACTATTTCGTATCTAGCATGTTGGTAAAAAATATTAAAGTCTGAAAATACCAAAGTGGTGCAGATGTTGAGGCAACAGGAATTCTCATATATGGCTAGTAGGGATGTAAACTGGTGGAATGGTATTGGTAAATTGAAATTGAATGTCAGTATTTTTTTTTTCTTAGCAATTCCACCCTTAGATGTATATTCTATAGAAATTTCTTCTCATATGCCTTAGAAAATGAGTATGAATTCTTTTTATAGTGGCCTTCTATGTAAAAACAAAACACAAACAAAAAATATAAAACAAATCTGGAAGCAGCTCCAGAGAAAACAGAATGAAAAAGTTAGAGAATATTTGTATGTAGTGGAATTAACATAATAAGGTAAATGAATGAACCTCAGCTACATTCATGAGCCTGTATGAATTCCCAAAACATAATGTTGAATGAAAAAAGCAAGAGGAAAAAAAAATACATAGAGCATGAATCCTATTAAAATCTCATTAAAATAAAATCTATGAGGACATTTTATCATCCCCATTTTATAGGTGATGAAACTGAGATCCAGATTACATAAAATAACTCAAATTTGGATAATGTGGAAACTGGATACAGTATTTTCTCTATCGTTTTTACATTACCGAAACATTTCGTAATAAAAGACCAGAGCAAACAGATTTTCAACTTAGGATGGTATGAAAAAAGTCGATTTGCTCTTCAAAAAGTGGTATATTGGTAGGCGACTTAATTTTTTAAAATAACCTTGTGTTCTTATTTTGTCAAAATACGTAACAAACCAAAAGAAGGAAAAAGAAAAATGTGAACCACATACTTCCTTTCCTCTTTGCTTTATCCTGCTACATACTCTACAAATGGTTTCTTAGTTATAAGGTTTCCTCAATTCTAACAAACCAATTTCAATTCCTTTTTGGGAAAAAAATTCTATAGTATTAAATATCCATATATGTATTATAAGTATATATATAGGCATTTTAAGATTCCAATATATGAAATATATTCCAATATATCTGTATAAATTAAGGAAGAATAAATGAAGAGACTTTCTCAAAGTTTTGCTGAAACAATTGCTACCTACCCAGTAAAATTTGAGTTTGTGGTAAACCTTGATGCTACAGTGGAACCAGGCTCAATTTGCTAGACTTTATTAAGTGAGGATGTGACTTTAAAAATTATTTCTCTGTTTGTCATTGAGTGTACTATTTGAAAGCCATATAGACTATTTTAGCAAAATATGAATCATGTAAGATTTTTCTTATGTAACCTAATATGTATCTGAATACCCTCTTTGATGCAAGAATACATGGTTGTACCCATAGTGTTTAGACACTGTTGTTGGCAACTGTGTTTTCCTTTATTCTAAGGTGAATGTTCTTTCACATATGACTATTTATCTTTTATAATGCATGTGTGTATATTTAAGGAGGTAGAGTTTCTTTGGCTCAAACTCACAGTAAGTTGAAGTTGGCTTTATGGAATTGAGAAAATGTATTGAAGACACGTTCTGGAGTGTGACAGGTTCTAACACCAGTTTTCAGGGTCCCCTTATTCTCTACTTTGATGATCTGTCTGAGGCTTCAGAGTTTGATAAGAGGTTTGAAAGGCAGGCTTTGAAGTCAGAGGGCCTGAGGTCTGAGCCTGCCTCGACCACCAAGTATCTGTACGAACTGTAACAGATTAATTAACCTCCTCGGGCCTCAGTTTCCTCATTCGTAAAGAAGAACCTTTCACGTGAGAAGAGTCCTTCTCTCAGTGTGGACAGTGATGAACTGGAGTTGGGAATCTAGCCAAAAGGTGGCATAGTACAACAGACTGAGACGAAATGAGGGTGTGAATTTAACACAGAGGCAGGGAAATTTTAAAGACTTAAAAAAGCATAAACTAAACAGATTTGGGGGACACAGAGAAGGAATAGTGACAGGTATTGTCAAGTCGTCTGGCCTAGCCAATTGGCTGAATGCTGGCATGGTTTATCAGGATAGAAAATGTAGGAGGGGCCCATTATAGGGTAAAGATGGGTATTTTACATTTCTGCCTGTAAGTACAGTCATCTCAGACTGTCGAAATGAAACTTACTGCCTTTCTTAGTGCTGTGATTCTGTACCTGCCACTTTGTGTCCCTCCTGGAAACCAGTTCCACACATTCCAGTGGGAGATTGTGCATTGGTATGTTTCCTGCTTCTGTTGGAATAGGTCCCTTGAAGTACTGTAGTACCCTCTGGTTTGGACAAACTTCATTCTCAGTTACCTGCTATTTTGGGACCAGTTCTCCCTAACAATTCTGTCATCTAGGACCTAATAATTTTGGTGCTCTGTTCCTTCCTTTTTATGTTTTGGTGATCTTTTTTTTAAAAAAAAAAAAAAAAAATATATATATATATATACATACATATATATATATATATATATATATATAGTGCAATACTGTTGAACTTCAAAGAAAATGGAGTTGGAAGTCTCTGTTTCTTGGAAATTGTTTGGTTCGTATAAAAATTTGTTTAGCTTCTCTTTTAGACCAGCTCTTTAAACTCCAGGGAATTGGAAGAACCTTGCTAGGCAACCAGGAATTCTATTACCCTTTAATTCAGAACAATGGTGTATCTTTACTTTATATCTTATGATAAGAAAACCACTCAAATGTTCAGTAATAGCTAAGGGAGATCTGTTTCAGAGTGAGTTTTGGTGTCCACAATCGAGATGGATTGACAGATTGTCTCTCATGTATTAGGAAGTGTTAGGGTTACCCTCGTCAGGGATTGTGGTATAGTATATTTGCTTGATTTTTCATATTCTGGATATATTCGTTATGTCATGTAGAAATTGCATTTGGATGCAAGTAACAGAAGCTGGAAATAATGGTAAAATAAACTAGAAGGTTGTTCCTCTTTCATGTAAAGAAGTCCAGAAATAGGTAATCCGGGAATTCTGTGGCTGTCCACAAACATCAGGGACCCAGTCTCTCTAGCATGTGGTTGACATCTTCAGTGACACATGGTTCACAGTGGCTGCTGTCGCTCTAGCTAGTATGTCTAATTTCTAGGTGGCAGAAAAGAGGTGGATGTGAGGGACAGATCATGAGCATGCACCTTCTAGACAGGTGCCTTCTTGGTAGCAGCAATTCAAAATGTCCCACCTCTGGCTACATTTCATGAGCTAGCTTTTAGTGGCCGCGTCATGATTCTTTAGCGGGCTGTATCACTACCCTGAAAAATCCGGATTCTGTTGCCAAGGAAGAAGAGAAGAATGGAGAATGGGTTCTAACCAGCCTGCTTTGCCACATTTGTTCTACTTAAGATACTGATGGAAATATTTCATAGGTTTATGAATGTCCGGTAGGAAACATGGACATTGCTCTTTAGTTATAATTTTTTATTTTTTGAGACAGTCTTGCTCTGTCACCCCAGCTAGAGTGCAGTGGACCATCATGGCTCACAGCAACCTCAAACTCCTGGGCTCAAGCGATCCTCCTGCCTCAGCCTCCTGAGTAGCTGGGACTACAGGCATGCGCCACCATGCCTAGCTAATTTTTTCTGTTTTTTGTAGAGGCGGGGGGCAGGGAGGGGTCTTGCTCTTGCTCAGGCTGGTCTCAAACTCCTAATCTCAAGCATTCCTCCTGCCTTGGCCACCCAGAGTGCTAGGACTACAGGCATGAGCCACCCGGCTTTTAGTTGTGAATTTAATCTGCAGATTCCCCATTCTGAGATGTCCTTGATGGAATCCTGATGCAACCTTTAAAGCTCATGAGCCATTTAAAAATTATTTTTTGCTGTTTTGTTTTTCTTAACACATTAAATTTAAATGTGTTAAATTTTTTCCCATGAAAAAATTTGAATAACTATTTCCCTGAATATCTTAGACAATTGAGAACTGAGGTATCAACTAAAGAAGTCTATGTCTGGATGTACAAACATGTCTAGAACCTTAGGTCTGTCAGAAGAAAGGGGTGTGTGCTTTAGGCAGAATGAGAAAGTGATTTTTGCCAGGTCACAGGTGAATAAATTGTGAATTATTATTTTAATAAGTTACACTGTTATTAATACCAGAGAAATTGATTCTTGGTACATTTGGATGATTAATTTGTAGTCTTAAGCATAAGTACTTAACCTGGCCTTTATATACTTTGATATAAATGTACCTATGCTGCTTCTAATTAATATTGATTTTTAATTAATATTGGCATAGAGACAGTTATTTTTGATGCTTTTCCAGCTGTGTAAATACCCCGGTTGCATAAACAGACTCAATTTAATCACAGAATTTACTGTGCTAGTGGTATTTACAGCTTCATTGTGGACCCCATGTTTTAAACATCTGTCCTTCATTTACTGTATCTTAAATACAGACTTTCATAACACAGGCAGAATTATAAGTATTTACGCAAATATGCTCTAATGCACTAGCACGTGCAAGAAGGAACAAAATGTCTGAGAAAAGAATTTCTTAATAATTAACACAGTTTGGGTTAGTAAACTTGTCTCCCGTACAAACAGGTGCCTATCTGAAATAAGGAAGAAAGCATTTGTAAGAGAGCTTCTGAGAGACTAAACTCTATACTTTTGAAGGTATTGAAAGCAAAGTTTTAAAAGGGAGATTTATGTTTTTTTTTTTTTAACTTTTTGTCTTATGTTAAAACTTATACAACTTTTTCATTAATGAACTAGTTTTTCCAATGGGGGAAAAAAAACATGTAATCTTTAAAGTGAATTAGGAAGATGCACGAAGGAGAGACACAGATTTAGTAAATCCCACCTTCAAAAGTTATTTTTCCCGCAAACGGTGACCATCTCTCTGTCCAATTTGATTATAAAAAGTTGTAGAAGATTATTTTTCTAGCTGATTTTTGAGTTTGAGCCATGCAAGGCTAGTTCCTCATGCATTTCCTCTGGCTGATGTTATTTTGGACAAAATTATTTTAATCTGATTTTCCTTTGAGAGAACGACATGGACATTTGCTTCCTTGGCTGACTTACAGGTACGGACGAGTCCTAAAGGGCCCACATGAATAGGCTTTACATAGAGACAGGTCACCCCATGCAGAGACGCCTCCCCGGGCGAGCTGTTGGGCTCTGGAAAAAGCTACATTGCATGAGAAAACAGACCCTGAGACTGCTGTGTGTGTGTGTGTGTGTGTGTGTGAGTGATACAAACAGTGTTATTAAAGATGATCAAAAAATTAGGCCGGGTGCGGTGGCTCACGCCTGTAATCCCAGCACTCTGGGAGGCCGAGGCAGGAGGATCGCTTGAGCCCAGGAGTTTGAGACCAGCCTGAGCAAGAGTGAGACCCCGTCTCTATTTTATTTAAAAAAAAAAAAAAGATGATTAAAAAATTAGAAAATGTAACCTGATACACAAAATCGAAGAAAGCGGCAATGGTAAAGAAGTGATGAATTAGAAAAAAGATACTGTTTGAAGTCATCAACCTATATTGAAGTCTAGATGTCTGTTGCACTTGTTATATTATAAAATTAGCATTTTATAGTATTTATACATTTGCTTTATGTATGTATGTATTTTCTCTAATTAGATTGCAGTATTTTTGTGGAAACTACTGTCTTCAGGGTTTCCTATAGCATCTGCCGTCGTGTTAGATACTTTATAAGCCTAGAATAAAGATGTTTAACTAGATCCAAGTGGCAGGTTTGATTAGTGGTGTTTTCTTGGTACAGTGTTTTGATTATTCTGGGGCCAGGTCTGTGTCATCAGAAAAAATACAGTGATAAATTAGGCCAGGGACTCTGTGTTGTTTGTTGTTGCGTATCTGGTGCTTACAGGCTTGTCTGACAGGTTGTAAGTACTGAGTAATTGTTAAAAGAATGAATCAATGATTCTGCAGTAGTTGATGGAGCATGTAAGTACTGAGCACATTTGCCATTCTGTGACTAAATCAGCTGTAAACTCCTCTCTAAATTCTAAAGTCTGCAATTAGTATTAATATTTGTTGATTCAGCAAAGGTATCAACATCCAAGTTCAGAAGCTAGACTATCTTATAATTGATAGAATCCACCCAAGAAATGTAGATTCAAGGCTACTAAGAATGATTGAGTTAATAAAGACAATCTTTTTGGGGGGTTTAACTACCATAATTTAAGAAACAATGGGGAAAAACCTCACCTATTTAACTTGATGAATCTATTTCAATTTTATTATGTTAAACTCCAACTAATATTAATTCCACTCAAATTAATTAATTGGGTGGAATTCCTCTGCAGTTTGTATTGCAGTTTATATAGAGTGAAAGTCCATTAACATGGCTATGAAATAGGATTTGGGAACGGTTGAATTCTCTGTTGTCTGTAAGGTAGGGTCATACTGGGACCTTTTATCTAATTTTATCATTGTAATATCAAAATTCTAAAAGGGAACTTGGTCCCTCTTTAATCTCAGAATTTGAGATATAAGATGGATCCTTAGGAATTAAGAGATTGCATTTATAGATTTTTACTACTAGGGTTCGTTTGCCATGAAGGTTCTGATTGAAGACTGGTGCCTTTTTGAAATGTTGTTACCTCCCAATGACTTTTCTCACTAATTACTAGTTAAGGAAGACACTTTGCTAAAAACATAATCGTTAAGCAGAATCATCCCGAAGGGCTGTGGGGTGGAGTGGGAGTGGGGGTGGGGGTGGGGTCTCCATTTGTCCCCATGGGCCCCGTGAAGCCTGGGGACCGGGGGCAGCCAGAGCAGTGGCCCTCAAGGGGATGCTGGGAGGGGTGGTCCCCAAGAAACTTTTAGGGCATTTGTGAATTCAAAGCTATTTTCATAATAACCCTAAGATGATATTTGCCTTTTTCACTGTGTTGACATTTGCTCCAGTGGTTCAAAAGCAACGGGCGGTAAACTGTCACACGTCACCACCAAAGAAGAGCAGTGACAACAGGCTGTACCGTTCACCATTGCGATCTTCACTGCCACACACTTGAAGGAAAAAAAAAAAAAGGAAACATGAACATTTAATTTAAACGTGTCCTTCTTAAAATAGTAAAAATTTCAGCTTTACTAAATCTCGTGCCTCTTTAATATTCTATGTGATGAAATGGAAATATGCTTTGTCCTTCTGCATACTAAAAGACACTGCTTTTACTCAAGGAATTGGTGCTGAACTAGTTCCTTTTTAATAGAACATCACTTTTTATTGAAAACATGACTGACAGGCAATCTAGGACAATTCAGACTTGGAGGTGTGGTAGACATTTTCTTCAAAGTGAACGAAGTGAGCGTGTTATTTAAGGCAACTAAATGACAGTATTTGTGCTGGTGATAAAATTTGAGGTTTCAAGTAAAAAGTCCAATTTTGAGCAACTTGTGACTGCCACCATAACTTTGAGAGCATCCAAGTATTTAAAATCTTTTTTGATGATATTTTCCTGATACTACCAGATGTGATTTATTTTTTTTTATAATTGCATAAGGAAGTGTGTTACCATTTGGAAATTCTGCATGACTCAGTCAACTGATATGTTGCAAATGATCAATGATCAATGCATGATGTTGCAAAATTGCACATGGAGGAAAGATCTGTTCCAAGTATAAGATAGTAGAGTGGATTTTAATGTAATAGAAGACAGATATTTCATAGATATGGTTCAGATTCTATATCCCAACTAAACTTGAGTTTTGGAGTAGTACTAAGTGAGAATATTCACAATATCTGAAAAGACTATCAAAATATCTCTTCCTTTTCCAGCTCTGTATCTGTGGGAGCCAGGATTATCCTCATATACTTTAACCAAAACAACTTTTCGTGACATAACTGAATACCAAAGCAGAATTGAGAACCTGTCTGTTAAGCCAGACACTTCTCACCAAATTATTTTTATTTGGGCAATATGGTGATTTTTCATAAAAATATGGTAACATGCAGTAGATTTATTAATATTACTTTAAAATGAATTAGTAAGATAATTTATAAATATCTTAGTTTTAATTTCTAACATAGTAAATAAAGCAAAGATAAAACATAAACATAAATGAAAATAAACCTCAACTAAACATGCGCAAACATGGATGTAAACAAAAGTTCTTGGAGGTCCTTGATACTTTATAAGAATGTAAAGGAGTCCTGAGACTGCGGAGTTCGGTGGCACAGCTCTGTGTGCCTAGGTTAGTGCCTGTGTCTCCAGGGATCTTGATTAACCTATTGGTATCGTTTCAGTACTATTATCACCAGTTCATCTTTCCCATGTATTGATACGTTTAACAAATAATTACTGTGTACCTTCTTCTATCCTCCAGATACCTAAATGTTAGGTATTGGGGGTTATCTCAAATGTAGATTCTGTCTCCTGCTTTTTAAGCTCTTCTAAAGTCAGGTCCATATGTTACGCTTCTTTTTATTTCCCTAATCAGGATAACTATGTTGACTATTTTGTTTTCCGTTACTGATTTTCTTGCAGCTTTACAGCTATGGAGATGTAGCGTTTTATCTGTTTTCACGTTTTTGCCATTTGTTACTATGAGAGAGGTTGGCTAATATTTGAGCCGGATTATCATTTTTCCGGTACGTTGAAGGAACAGAAGAGGTAGATATCTTTGGAGCATTCGGAATGTGTGCAGTTATGTGTGGGTAGTAGAGATGGTAAGAGAAAAGAAGGGCGAGGGCGAGCGCAAGGACAAGACAGAAGGCTTTAGCAAAGCGTTTGCAAAGTGTTTTCCAGATCTGCCCCTCACTTTTGCTGGGTCCAGGGCAAGAGTACAAATGGAGAACTATAGACCATATGCCAAAATATTTAAAAGTCATAAGTGAAGCTAACATACTGTTCCATAAAATATATTTATCCCCTTTCCCTGGCAAATACACCATCCTACCCACAATAGAAGAAATACATGTCAAGCAAGTATTGGTACAGTTTGTACCAAATAACGGTGGGTAGTGCCACTTCAAAATGACTATCATTTTCCAAAAAAGACTGTGATTTATTATGGGGAAATACAACAGCATTGGTCAGACCAGAGAACAGTAGGGAAAAAATTGCTCCTGTTTTGCGCCTTCAGCCTCTTCTTTCAATCTTTTAACAAATCCATAGGGAAAAATGCTCATTTTCTCTTTCTTTGTACCAGAGGGGACTCTTTCATCCCCACCAGGGCTCAGCTGCTCATCCACCTCGTGCCCTTCCCCTGACCCCACTGTCCAGATTTCTTGTAAGATGCCCAAGTGAGGATTCTGCAAGGTTTCTTTCCAGTCTTTAGCAAGCCACGCAGGTGGCTCTGCCTGTCAACTTTGCTTTTTTAAGTTATTCAAATGAAACTGAAGTTGGAAAGCCAAGTTCTAGTATAGAATTCTCCTATTTGCCCAAATTCTGTGCTGGACTACTGCTGCCTTAGGAGAGGTGATGTGACCCTGGCCCTTGGCCCACCACCCTGTTCTTTCCGCCTGCCTTGTCACTGCCCCAAAGGACTGTTCTGCATGTGTATGGACACCGCAGTTCCCTTGTCCAAGCGCTGTCTCACACGGCCAGCACCTAATTGCCCTTGGTCATCCTTTGAGCCAAGATCGTGCACCGTGGTTCTTTGGGAAGAGAATTACAGGGTCCCAGGCATGCAGACTGTAATCTGAAAGGAGGAATGGTAAGGTCCAGAGAGGCTCCACAGATCCTTGCAGCTGGTGGGACATGCAACCAAATGGCACCTCCAAAGTGCAGGTCTCAAGGGACGGACACTGTTTGTTCAAGGACATTATTGGTGTGAGCCAGAGAGGACCTGTATTAGAATCACTAAACATGCTTCTTAAAAATTCAAATTCTTGGGCTTCCTCCCAGATCTGTTGAATAGAGAGAGACCAGTGTGCCACAAAGGTAGGTGTTAAGCGTGTTGCCAGTCATAGATAATGCTTGAGGTATTTCCTAGGAAGATGAATCTTTGTATTGGGCATCAATATTTGAGTGTGGGCTTAAAAAAAAATCTCTTTAAACATGCATTCTAGTTTAATTCTCTCAGTAACTCCATGAGGTTATTTCCTTTTTTCAAAGTGCATGCTTATTGCCACTGGGGAATTTGCATCTGGAAATGGCCTTGGGCTGTTTCTTTCTCTGTTGCTAAGGGCCTACATCTTACTCATCGGGATTTGTAAATAGTGGTGTTAGAGAACACCTGCTCTATATTGTGGTGACTTTAGAGAGAGAGATACACTTACATCAACATCAAAAGGAAAATACTGTTGTGAAATGGTTAAACAAATATAGAAGGCTTCTGAGGGTAGAATTCCTCTCTAAATTTTGAAGAGAATACTATCTTTTCAATTAAATGAGTTGACATTTAGTAAAGCAAATTTTATGAGTTAAACTGGAGTATTTTAATGATAAAATATCAAATAATAGAGAATACATGCTTGTTTATGTACATGTAACTGTTAAAAAAAAGTCACATTTGAATTTTGCTGACAGTTTGCATTTTATTATGCTTTTTTTTTTTAAGGAAATAATTTTAGGTATCCAGAATAATATTACTGTCTATAGAGAATTTTGGATTGAGTTGGGAATTGTATGTATGGAAATACCTATATTGTTTTTGGAAAGCATTTTTTTTAAAAGAGTGAATGGTCAGATTTAAAACTGACTAATAATAGCTTCATAAAACAAATAATGAGGTTATTTACTCACTTTTTAAAAATTGTGCTTTTAGGCCCATAAAGTACTATTTAGTAGCTTGGGGGTGCTAGTTACTACTAAGCACACAGTGCTCTAGTTGTTTCTTGAAGTTAATATTAACTACCACAGATCTGTAATTTATAATGTGCAAGTATTATAGTCACTGGATTACCTGGATTATTTAGTATTTGGCATCCCTGTTAAATACTGAATGACCACTTGTTCATGGAATTACATGAACTTTTTGTGCAGTTATTTTTTGAATTATTTCATACAACTGAAATGTCTTCCTAATGATATATAATTACTGTTTTTCACAACTTTTAAAGAAACTGGCCTAGGATTCACTTTCAGGTTGCATAGACAAATCAGCCTAGTAGGGTTAAGAGATGGAACTTGAACTGGAAGAGTTAATCTTCAAGTTCAGCTTGAGCTGTGTTCGCTGATCCTTTTTTGCTGCTGCTTGTTAATTGGCACCTCAGACCCCATACTAATTAATGGACTAGCAAGGGGGCAGGTGGCACCCATCTATTCTGATAATCCTTGTCAGCAATGTCTGTAATCTTCTTGTTTAATTATAATGAATGTGCAATTGGGGTGCATGAACTTTCAACAGTTTTTTTTTTCCACTGGAAGTTCACTGGTCAAGGACAGTTTTGCAACTGTCAGACCCTGCTCCATACATACTGCACACAAAGCCACTTGTTTTACCACTGTACTTACTAATTCACACAAATGGAAGTCACTAATAGAGGTAACATGTGCTTCTTTAAAATCAGACAAGATATATATAACTCAATCCAGACAATTGAAAGAAATCTACTTCCTTTAATTGTGCATTTTTTTTTTCTGAGTGAAGGTAAGAAATTTTGTTTAAATAGGGACTTTTGATTTTTAAGAGTACTTAATGGATGAAAATATTAGAATAATGTTTTCTCTGGAAGGAAGAGGCTAGGCAGGAAGTCAAAGTAAATGGAATTGCTTTACTTAAGAATTTGCAAGGTTTAGCCGTGAAATGACTAGATACATAATCCTGTTGGGAAGTAGCAACCTACTAGACGATGCATATTTTTGCTCATTTCCATTTTAAAGAGACTGTTATGCTTTCAAGTATAAAGGTGAGTTTAGGTAAAATAAATTTAACCTATTAATAGATTTTAAGTTTGGGAACCCTGATCTTAAAATCATGAGCCACACTATGCATTATTTATTTGAGGGAAGCAGGAGAAGAGGAGGGAGGAAGAAGTCAAAAAACACCTCCTTGGCTGTTAATACCTTGAAACTTAGTGGAAAGGAAATAACACCCAATTTATAAGAACTCCAATGTAAACAAACAGGAGCTATGATAGGAAATAGCACTCGGGCCAATTTATAAGACTTGGTCCATGTTCATTTTTCAGATCAAACTTCCTGTACTTACTCCTAACCATTTGCGCTAGACCAAAACCAAAACAAATCTTCCTCAAGTGGTGAAAGGAGAAGTTTTAATTGGGTGATATTTTTGGAAAATCAGAAATAGCTACTTCCACTATGGGTACCTTGATAAAATTTAAAATTGTTATTGAAGATAAAAGTGTAAATTTATACAAACGTAGATGGTTGTATACATTATATACATACATTCACATTATGTATATATATACACGCACATTATATACAATGCATGATAGTGAAGTTTGATTATATTTGTACCTAGCCAGACAATCTTGATTTATCTTAGTTTAAATTTACAATTAAAATGAAAATCCATTGCCTTAAATCTGTGGTTCTCAACCAAAAAACAGTTTTGCCCTTCCCCTCCCCCCAGGGGACATTCGGCAATGTCACGAGACATTTTGTATTTTTGCCACCGGGAGTGAGTACTGCTGGCATCTACTAAATATCCTAAATGCAAGGACAGGCCCCCATGAAAAAGAATTAACTGTTAATATTGATGGGACTGAGAAACCCGCCCTATCCAAATGATGCTTTGTACGGATGAAACAATATATAGAACTTATAATCACTGGAAACTTTCCCAAAAAATGTTATGCATTGAAAAAAAAATAGTCATATGTGGGTATGCACATACTGAGTTTTGTGGGATTCACTGACAACATATTCCTCATTGTTATTGTTTTCGTTCCCTTTCAAATTATAAATGTACCGCAGGAATAAAAAGTGACTTGGGAGGGAGTCTGAAATGTCATGGGAAATAGCAGTTACCAATTCTTCGTGGCTTTTCCTTTCAGTTCCTGCTATATCTGTATTCAAAATGGAAGAAAGTACAGTACTCGCTTGGCCTGGAAAGAATGCCGTGGTTGTCCTGTTGTATACTTTGTGTTTATGAATTCTTGAATCGTTTGCTTGGTGTGGAGTAGCTGTGTGTTTCGAGAGGATTTTTAGCATGGCAGCTAAATTCAGGCTTTGGTTCATCTGATTTGATAAAATTTAAACCAGGTGTTTATTTGCGATGAAAACCATAGCTTTATTCCATAATAAACATTTTAAATTTCAACTGCTCGTCATGTTTCTCTCAGTAGCATTAATGCCGCTAAACAAATGCTGATTAGGATACATTAAATGCCTGTTATGGGGCATTTTGGTATTTATCATTGGTCTACCAAAAGTCACCAAATCAGTTCTCATTGGCTTCCTTATATAATAGGGCAGAAATGCCATGCAAAATTTTTAAAATTGTGTAACATTTTATATATACATAATATATAAGGCATATGTAAGTTTTAGAGTATAACAATATTTCTGAACCCACCGTTGTATCATTTAGCCAAAAATTAATAGGAACTTACTATGTGAGCGGTGGGAAAAGTTTCTCTTACGTATGTGTTCCCAAACAATACCTTGCTAAATAAATGAAAAATAACTTGTTTGAACCACAGTTCAATATCTCTTTATTTTGTTTTTTGGGAGCGAAGAAATAGGACAGGCACAGTGGCCGGAAGAGCTATAGGGGACTCCTTAGATGGCAAGAGGCTTTGTCCACAGAAGCGTGAAGGCTCCTTCAGACTGGTGACTGTGGTGTGTTTTATAAGGAAACCTGTGTCTAAAAATAGATGCCGAATGAAACTTCTCTTTAGAGCACAGTGCCATATGGTGTTTAAAGGGCCACTTTGTTTTATTGGAAAGAAAATATGAAAACTCCCCATTTAGAAACAAGTCTTAGTAGTAGGTGTTAGAAAATGTCTTTTTGTGCCCTGTTACTAGGTATGTGTTCCAACACAGAAGTGTTTTCTGACCACATCGAAGAAGGACCTTCAACAATCAGCATTTCTCTAATTCTGTTAGGGTTTGCTTCTTTGTAGGTGATAATTTAAATCTTTTATAATCATTTGGCACACTCATTTTTTTTCTGTGAATTTTGGCAGATGTTCAATATTTGAAACTATGTGAAATTAAAGGGAATTGTATTGAAGTTCTAGGTGATCTTTGCTATTTGGATTTATATATTTTTTAAAAAGTTCACATGGTGTGCCCAGTTGAGAGTTGTAATGTTATGTTCTAAGACAGGAAAATATTTTCATTTCTGTGATGTTCACAAGTGTATGTACCCACGGAGTCCATTTCTGTGGCACCAATGCAGTTTCTGAAATCTGAATTTAGAAAAGGACTATGGGAATTGAGTTTTTAAATGAGACTTTATTAAAATGATGTTGAAATAGTATATGCCATGAAACTCCTGCTAGTTTAAATGAATGAGAAAGGTTTAATGTAAAATCTGTTTTCCTCTCATAGAGGAAAAGAGAACAAACCTGTTCTATTGCAGGAAGGACTGTTACTAGTAATGTCTTGGTAATATCTTGTCTCGGGTTAGATACAGTAAATGAAAACTACCCTGTTAGCAGGACCATACTCTAATGTAAGTGAGGAGAAATTTCACGTGCTTTCTTTCCCTCCAGAAACACAGAATATCTTCTTTATAGTGAAATTACCGCCACTAACTTTGTTTTCCTTAATGGGTATTGCCCGTTTGCAATGGAAAGCCCGTAAGGCTCCAAATAAATAGAACCCAGCATGGTTCCAGTTGAAACACACATCCCCTCAAAGCCTTCCTCCATACCTTTCTCTCCTCTCCTCCGAGACCTCTGCCTTCTCTTACACGACACGCGCCTGCCAACGAAACTTCCAGTATGGTGCAATGCTTTAAATTTATATGTTCTTTCCAACTCTGATGTCAGAGACCCTTGAACTGAGTTCAGATCTAGAAGCATGGATGGCAAGCCTTTAAGACCGAACTTCTGTTAAAATGTGTTTATGTGCATTCGTGTAATAAATTTTGGGGTTCCCTGGCTTTGAAGCATGAGCCCGCAAATGAAACAACAGACCTCTCACGCCCAATGTATTTTAATAGAGGCAAGTTTATACACATGACTGAGAAAGTATATAGGACAGCAAGTTCTAATGCGAGGACTTTCATTTGGTGTGATTTTCACACAGGTTACACGTTTTCACATGTATCATTTTCTCCAGGTGACAATATCGTGAGGCATAAGGGCATTTCTGTTTTACAGCAAGAACTGGTGCTTAGACAAATTAAGTGATCTACTCAGAAGTGAGGTAGAGCTGGGAATCCTATGACCCTTAGTCCAAGGCCTTTTCCATGAGACCACACCAAAAATATATGATCAAACCCAGCCAGATGACATTGCTTCTTAATAGTACTGTTGAATTCAGAATTGCTGAATCTGTAATTTAGCCCCTGGGGCCAAAGCTACTTGAATAATCACGACTCTAGTCGCTAACATATTGGAATCTACATTTGTACGCTGTATATTCTGTATATATATTAAAGAAAGAAGTAACTTTAGCTTATCTTGATTTTAGAAAGCTCTTTTCTTTCTCTGGTGATGAGAGATGATTGATCTTGACAACTGAAGATATTTCATGCATTGCAGGTTAAAATTTAATCTGCCAACCTTTGAGGGGTTTCCTCGCTTTCTAGAATTCTCCTGTGTCCTCCTTCCCAGATCAGTGCTAGAGAAAACAAGTCTCATGGTATTGGGAGAGGGAAGTGAGGTCCTGGTGCCTTAGTCTGTAACCTATTGTATCGGCTGCTGTGAGGGTTACCTGAACAGTTACTCAGTCTGTGGTCCAAGACACTCCAGAACACAGTTGACAAGGGCTTATTGTTATATTGTAAATACAATAAGGATACGGATGATCCAACTTACTTCATTCATTCCCTAAATATCAGTTGTACGGGGCAGGCATAGTTATAGGTGCTTGGGACATTGTAGTGAACATGTCTCCAATATGAACATCGATGACACAATTTACTTCATTCATTCCCTAAATATCAATCGTGCCAGACACAGTTATAGGTGCTTGGGACACTGTGGTGAGTACTGTCCCCAGGGTGTTGATACTTATTAGAAGGCAGACAATAAACACAAAAGCAAAGGCTATCAAGCCAGATCGAGATAAATGCTCTGAAAATAATAAAATGAGGTAAAAATGGTGGTGGTTTCTTTTACTTAGGATGATGATGTAACTGAAACCCAAATAATGACAGTAAGAGAGAGGAACGCGTGCAGGGACAGACAGAAAGAAAAGCAGCGTTCATGGAGTGTTTGGGACAAAGGGGGAAGTGATAAGAAACGAGGTCACCTAAGCAAGCAGAGGCCAACCCACGTAGGCCACAGTAGTGAGTGTGGTTTTGTTTGTCACTGGGGGACGTTAAGGAGGGAAGTCCCATGTGAGTTATACTTCGTGGTCATCTCTCTGGTTGCTGAGTGGAGGACAGTGTATGTCAGGACACAGGTGGAATCAGTAGGCTAATGAGGAGGCTGTCACCATTGTGTCTGCAGGACAGGTGGTGGTGACTTGGGCTGGAGTTTTTGCAGTAGAAGTGGGTGGTGCCAGGTGGTTCCATTTGGGATATATTTTGGGTATGGTGCTACCAGGTGGGAGTGTGAAGGACGTTGATAGACTCAGCAGTTTGAACATGAATTGTTTCCTAGTCATCTTCATTTGGTTTAAGTTCTCAGAAGTTGCTGCTTCAGTAGGTTAGGATCACTTAGAGAAGAAGGCAAATGGGACCAATTTTAGAGTTCGTCTTTACATTTGAAAGAGAGTTTCAGAAGTGTCATCTTTATTCGGAACAGGAGTAATTTTTTAAATAGCTGTTGTAGAACCTTGATCAAAGTCTCAGGTCACTGAAATGGTTTTTTAATGTCTGTTTGCCATAGGATAGTTTATCAAAATAAAGCACGTTCAGATTTATGGTATGAATTTCAAAGACTTGATACAGTCTTAACATGAAGACAGCAAATATTAATACAGTTGTTAATTAAACATTTGTTTAATTTTTATTATTGCTACCATAGATCCATACTGTCCGTCTACATTAAGCATGTTTTTTTTTACCATTTGTTACTTCCAGTATTTCATATTTTATATTCACAATATTATCACTATTTCCATTTTCCCGAAAAACAAATGCTATTATTTGTATAATTTTTAGAGACTATTGAAAGTTTTTCCTACAATTTTCATATTATTTTAGATACAAATGGTAATTAGGATTATCCTAAGTCTCATGTTTCTAAAATGTGATCAGGCATGCTACAGTTAATTTAAAAAAAAAAAATATATCTGTATTTTCTAAAAATTGAAAGGCTGATTTTTTCGTAACTAAATATTTCAAGTTAGCCATAGTACAGGTTATTGCTTCTTTCTCTAAGGCCCATTTAAAAAGAAATAGTGCTCCGTTAGAAATTCAGCTAGCTTTGTTTGTAAAACATGATGAAAAGAAATATTGGTTGCCAAACTAAGAAGAACGTATTTCCCAATTAAATTTTTTTCTTTTGTGTTTTACTTTATTAAAAAAAATCAAAGATAAAGTTAGAAAGGCGGATTGTTTCATAGGTTGATTTCTTGGAGTCTGAAGTGCTAAATCAGTTACCTAAAGTTACCTGATTAAAACATAGAGGAGAAAACCAAATGATGTCTATTTCTCGTTAACAAATTCTATATGCTTTTTCTTCAGTATGTGGTTCTGAGGGGGAAACTCAATTTGCATTATTATTCATCTTTCCTTTTGAACTGGATGAGAAAGGGTGAGCCTATTCTGAAGATGTCCGGGGTAACAATAGACGCTTTGTGATGAAAATAGCCGAGGATAGCTATTTACCAACATGATCATCTTGAACTTACTTGTTACCCATATTCATTCCAATGTACTTTGCACAAAGGCTGCCTTCAGTTTATTGATTAAAAAGCATGAGTTAAAATAAGTGAAATATAAATGTTTATATCCCTTTTCACTTTTAGTCCTATACTTGAATCTCCAGACTTACTCAGGTCATTATATTGGTAGATGAGATGCCTGCTTTTATGCACCTATATTTTCCTTCATGTTCTACACCTTTTATTGGTGGTGCTAATAATGACCTTTTGTCTGTATGTTGCTTTTTACTTGATAATTCCAACTTGGCCAAACACAGTCTTATAGAGGTAAACTGTCCACAAGGGAAGAGCCACCAAAGTAAAGGAAAGCACACCATTATTCAAATGATTTAACTTAACGAGGATCATCTCTTCAGTGCGGAGGCCACGGAAAGGCAGGGCCAAAAGCATTTACCCCAGGAGGTTATATATAGGGTGACTGGAGACATTCCTAAAGACAATGAGGCACTAGCATTTGTGCAAGAGGGAGGCTGTTTCACCCTGAGGGCTCATGCTGGAATTAACTGGTGTCATTTTGAAGGAGGGTTTTGCTAATTGGCATCTCCCAATTGTATATAATGCCAACACCTTTTTTCTATTAATTATTTCCCATAAGCAGAGCTCAAGAAAGCAAAACTCCCTGCAAATATATAAAGGTTTAAGAGGAACTGTTGAAATTTAATTAGTTTCCAAAAGTTGTGTGAACTGTAACAGTTGGTTGGTATTATTTGCTTAATGTTTTGTTGTTTGACTTTGGAAGCATTATGTTCCTGTATTGTGGTGATGGCCCGCTGAGTAATTGCGAGGTTCATTATACTGCCGAGATTGTCAAGGGGTATTTATGGATATTCATGTGCAGTGAACCCTTGAACTTGAACTGGTCATTCTTGTCTCTCATGGCTGGAATTGTGTTTACTCTACATGGCAGGAGAAACTTTAATTATGAAACCAGAAAAGAAGCAAATTGACCTTAGTTTCAAATGGTAAATGGACTATTAAGAAATATACCTGTGTTTCCTGTTCTACTATAAAATTGACATCTCTTACTCTCAGGAAAACTCACTGTATTTTTAAACGTTAAAAATTTTAAAAGATGCATTGTTTGTGGTATGTGCTTACAAAATTCTGTGTTGCTATGTAAACAGATGCAGAAATCTGTGTCTGTTGCATGAATTCTGTATATTGATCGAATATTAGTAAAAAGTTAAAAATATTAATATGATGTTAAAAATGTGACCCAAGCATTGCAGAACAATTAGAAAACTTTTGAAAATATAGGAGAAGTTTAACAAGTAAAATTGTAGAAGTATTCATATACATACTTATCAACATGTAATTATGTGTCAAAGCTAAAGTGTATACATCACAATAACTGGGCTGATCTTTTTAGGTGAGAGTCTTTCCCCACTAGACTTTGAAGTTGCTGTGGATAGAAACATTTTATTAATTAATTTGCATATCCTGTCCCCTCTCAGTGCTCAATGTATAGAGCCTATTCAATGAAATTCTGCTGAACTGAGTTGAAGAGAGCTGAAAGAAGAGATAGCACATTAGAGAGGATTGGCAGCTGGAAATAGGATGTTAGGACTGGAACATGAGATATGGAATCTGAGAATTGGGCAGCTCAGATGCTTCTATTTGAGGAGCTTGGATAACATGCAGAGGATATTATGGAGCCATTGCAGTATTTTTTTTTTTTTTAAGAGATGGGTCTAGCTGTGTTGTCCAGGCTGCATTGCGGTGGCTATTCACAGGCATAACCATAGCACACTATAGCCTCTAACTCCTGGGCTCAACTGATAGTCTTGCCTCAGCCTCCCAAGTAGCTGGGACTGTTGAGATGCCGCTTTCAATCTTAACTTTTTGAGGAACTGCTATACTGTTGTCTATAGCTCCTCCACGGTTTTACATTCCCACCAGCAGTGCACAAGGGTTCCAATTTCTCACATCCTCACCAACACCTAATTTTGTGTCTTTGATAGTACTCATTCTGTTGGCTGTGAAGTGGTATCTCATTGTGGTTTTGATTTGCATTTCCCCAGCGATTAGCAATGTTGAGTGTCTTTTCATGAACTTATTGGCAATTTGTATATCTTCTTAAGAGAAATTTCTCTTCATGTCCTTCGCTCATTTTTTAATTGTGTTGTTTGTTCATTGTTGAGTTGTAGGAGTTCTTTATATTATCTGGGTTAATGTATGACCTACTTTTTTTTTTTTTTTAACCATTGTAAGGTTGCCTTTTTACTGTGTTGATTGTATCTTTTGCACAAAAGTTTTAAATTTTGCTGTAGTCCAGTTTGTTTTTTTCTTCTGCTGCCTGTGCTTTTGATATCATATGGAAGAAATCATTGCCAAATGCAGTGACATGAAGCTTTTCTCTTGTGTTTCATTCTAAAGATTTTTATCATTTTTAACTGTTAGGTTTAGGTGTTTGATGCATTTTGAGTTAATTTTTGTATATGGTATGAGATGGTTACCAATTCCAAGTTTTGTGTATGATGTAAGACGGGGTTCCAAGTTCCTCCTTCTGCATGGGGCTATCTAGTTTTCCCAGGACCAGCTGTTGAAAGACTGCTCTTTCGCCTTTGAGTGGTCTTGGCATTCCTGTTGATTCTCTGTGTATACTGCTGGAACAAAAGGTTTTTAGTGCGCGGAAAAGAGGGAATGGCCTAAGAGGTAGATATTGGGGAGACACTGGAGACTTTCTAAATAAGATATTCATGGAGGTAATTCTGGGAACAGGGTGGTGAAACCCTGTCAGCACAAGAGTACAGAAGGCGGAACTTAGAGCAGCTCCCTGAGCCAGATGGAAGATTCTCGCAGTGTTGTGTTTGTTTTTTAAGGAGGTCTAAAATAGACAAGGAGAGAAATGTTAAAAGCATGGGCCAGGATGAATGACAGGCACCCCACCCTGAGGAAATATAAAATGTGGTGGGGAAGAGGACTGCATAATTATAATGTGGGGTAAAATAAGTGGTGTGGAAGTTGAGAAGAAGAAACAATTGTTTCTGCCGAGATTATCTTTGGATCTTCCTGGATGTAGCCGTCAGCTTTTTCAGTTGCAAGCAACAGATAACCACCCATGATTAATTTACGCGGAAGACAAAGTTATCAAGAGGATGTTTGCTATTAATCGTTCATAGAATCTTCAGGAAGATGTGGAACCAGGTTTGGAAGAGACACGGCCAAGAGCAATACTTAACATTTCGCTTCGAAATTTATGCTGTAAGGACATCGTTGTCACCAGCGCTTGGCACAGACACCTCAACTTGTGCTGCTCACAGTATCAACACTCGATCTGGATGTTGCCACGGGAGCTGGGGCTGCTGCTGCTTTCGGAGAAGAAATGTACCTACTACTGCTCCCACCGCCATTGGCCAGGATGAACGCCCTGAGGTCTTTCCTTAGTAGCTTCTTGTGAAATCTGGGATGAGCACATCTGATTTGGAGGATTTTAGGCGTGTGCTCTTGTCCTAGCCGCAGAAATGAAGAAAGTAAGTATCTCACTTTGTCCAGCTTCTGTGTTCCTAGAGCTCTGCTTTAAACAAGTAGAAAGCGCCCGACATACAGGATGGGTACGGGGCTTAATGCTACATGGCTACAAAGAAAGGCAATATCACTAGAGCTGGGAGAGGTCGGATTTGAACTGATGTCGGAGAAATAGTAATATTTAGACGTGCAGTTGCAGTGGAAGATAAGAGGTGGTCATTGAGAAAAGCATTTAGCTTCATAGTCAAAGGGATATTAACTGAAGCCCTGATATCATGAGGGAACGTGTTACGAGATGATCAGAAAGAATTGTGACTACCTATATTTTTAAGATTGGAAATGGCAGAAACTTGGGTAAGTACGCCCTCATCATGAAAGCCAAAGGAATAGCGTCTAGTGAATGCCCAGTACGTTGTTTTTGTCCAATTTACTTTTAAATAAATAAGCCTCTTAGGAAGAGAAGTATGTTTAAAAAGGAAGCCCGTTCTTCACTTAGGGATGAAAAGGGTAAAGCCGAAGAAAAATTCATTTGTTGACCTTTGAAAGAAGAAATTCCTTGGAATGGTTGGTGTTGAAACCAGAGGGGCAAGTAGGAATTAGCAAGGAAAAGTCATTGAGCTGAGAGTCATTGATGGCATCAAGGGTCAAGTGCTTTAGGAAGAGAGAGACAGGAGTGGACTCAGGAATTACTTTCAGAAAGACTCATTGAGTATGTATCACATACACACTGTTGACAGTGGTGGGGTCTGTGAGTGAGTAACATGGACCAAGGTCAACGTCATTGGGGTTTTACATTCTAGTGGGGGTGAGGGGAGACAGTTACCAATAAGCATAGTAAATAAATCAATTGTGTGGTGGTTAGAAGATGTTAAGTGCTCTGGGCCAAAAAAGTAAAGTGGTGTAAGGGGGGACTGAGGGTTTAGGGATGGAGGTGGTCGTGGTAGATAGATACGGAGGGTAGATTTCACTGAGAAGATAAGAACCGAACTAAGATTTGAAGGAGATAATGGAGGAAGCTTTTATGTATCTAAGAGAAGAGCGTTTTAGGCAGAGGAAGCAGGAGATCTAAATCTCTGAGCTGGAGCATGCCTGGTGTGTTTTTGAGGAACGGGATGAAGAGGGAGAAGAGGAGATGATCCCAACCGTAGTGACTGGAAGCCATGTTTGGGAGGACCTTGTCAGCCACCATAAGGGTCCTGCAGGGACATCATAAGCATCTACTGCAGGACTGGTAGGCCGCTGATATTTTATGTAGCTCCATATGAGCTTAATCTAAAGCTTCTTATACAATTCAGAAAGACTTCAAACTGAATTTCCACAGGCTATTTCTGTTTGTAACCACTTCCAGAAAGTGATAATGTGAAAACCAACACGAAGAGACGATGTTATATAACCAATGCAGAGTCCCGTATCCTCCATTGAAAAGGCAGAAGGTAAACGATTAATATATGAATAATTAATACATGAATGATATCTGTTTCCTAACATGTGAAGTAAACACTTTTGTTCAACCTTCAATTTCTCATCATACATGTATCATTTGAATCAAAAACTGAAAACATTTTCAAAGCAAGTGCTTCTAAACTAGCAGCTACTCCTTTTGGATGTCTTTGCTTTTCTTTTTTCATTCCACATCCTTTGGTGGAGGTGCTAATGAGATGTATTGAGGACTTTGAAGTGCTTCCACTGTAAACTTTTGGGAGACCTCCGAGTGGAAATGATGGCGACAATTTAAATCACACTGCCTGTCTTAATGGGCGTTAAATCATCTGGATAAATACAAGCCTTACTCATTTTGGTTAAGGTTGAGTTTGTATGTTTCATTTGGCATGGTCCTTAGGATAACTCACTGCTTGACTAGAGTTTTCACTTTTCAGCTGGGTGTTTGTCGGTAGCAGAAATAGCCACACAGAGTGCTGCCTGACCTTGACCCTAATAAGAAATGCACAGCAGGCTGATCAGATAAGAGAAATGTGTATGTAACTCAGAATCTTAGATTGACAAGAATAGTATTGCGATTTGACATCTTCCCGTCGGACTAGTAGAAAATTGTTTTTGTGTCAAAAATACATCACTGGTTTTATCTGATACCATGATCACTAAAGCCCATCCTCTTTACCTCCACAAATCAAACATCTGATTTTTGTCATTTCAGGTACATTAAATATCTTTTGCTTTGTAGACAGGGCAGAGAAAGAAGTCTCTCCATCTTAAAGTTTGGGTTTTAACTAAAGACTGGTTTCCCTGTGCTGTGATGCTCTCTGATTGACTAATGTCTGTGCCTGTATACACGAGATATATGAGGTTCATTTCACTTTTTTTTTTTTTTAAACACAGACTAGTTGATGAAACATTCACACCAACTCTCAATGATCTGAAAATTCTCCGTGCATGGAATGGAATCTCTTAGAAAGGTTTTAATGAAATTATCAAGAACTACTACTTGTCATAAAGAAAAAAATTTAAGGCACTAGGCAGCTGTATTTTTTTATCTGGGGACAGGTAAAGGTAGATAAAGGAATGCACACACATACACACACACACACACCCCTTCACTTGTTCATGAGATACTGTTTGTTTTCAAGCATCTTTTTGTATCAACTGTCTGTCACTAGGAAGAAATTTCCATATACACAGTCGACTTTGGGAGAAGAGATGAAAAGGTTTAGCATGTCATGAATCTGAACCAAAAATCATGACATTATTTCTTTTATTTGAAAATACTTTTCTATGCACGTAGATTTTAAATGTCACCTTAAATAAAAAATTAACTTCCTGAAACCCTTTGTATTTCTTCTGGCATCAATTTTTGAAGAGCTAAGTCTACTAGTAAATGTGTAAATTATATCCTGACATTTCATAACGTTGTTAAGGCTTTCTACAGAAAAGTTAGTATATTCTAAATAAGAACAATTTTTTACTCTGTTATATTAATATCTTCTGTTCTACTCTAAGAAGCTTCTTCTCATGTAATTCTCATATTTAGGTATTTTCTAAATAGTGGAAAACAGATTTTCTAGGAGCCGTCTGCATATGGTGTGTGGAGAAATAGCTTAAGCATATACTCTTCAAAGATTGAAATAAGAGCTATACTTTAACTCCTTTTATGATAAATGTAATTTTTGTTTATAAATACTACTATTTAAAATATCATTTTCAATTTATTTTATGTAAGTTCAAGTTGGATTTACATGAATTTCATGTACAGTTGATTTTAGGATGAAGTAAGAGTGATAGTCATCCTCTTTAAGAAGTTGGTTTTGATAGGAAACTTAGTTCAGCTTTGTATAAATGCCTAGCACGGGTGCAAACAGACAATAGAGATTTTGATTTTCTGCTCAGGGATGATTTGGCACTAATTTGATAAAGAAGGTAATGTTCTTAGAATCTCTTTGAAATAGAACTTCTGGTAAGTCAGATTGGGAGCTAAGTTCTCATGGTTTACATAGTGTGTAGTTTTAACGCTGTGCAGTCCAGGAGCCAAAGGGTTAACAATCACAATAGCAGTGTGTGTCTTTTGTTATTTAAACAAACAAAAAACTGTTTCTTAAGTAGTTCCATGAATGTGGGGTAAAGTAAATCTTCTAGAAAGCTCTTCTTTTGGGATAGAGAAAGCAGCCTCTTTTGTTAAAACAAACACAGACTCTTCTCTTGAGGGAAGGACTATTAATAGATTGCACAATTCATTCACTTCTCTTCCAGCCCACAGTACTGCCTCACTGTACCTCCTAAAGCACAGGGCTGTGCAGGGAATCTTTCCTCAATTCCAAGGCGCTGCACTCTGCTTAGTTGCTTCTCTTGCGAAATGTAGTTGGCAATACCAGCACTGACGGGCTTTTGGTGAAGTGAAAAGGAATGTATTGAAAACACTGCTTTAAGTTAATGATAATGTCTGTATTTTGATTCTAATTATAATTGCCCCTCTCAGTGGATCCAAAAGCCCTGACCACTGAGAGCACTGCGGTTACATGACACGGTGATGTTCGGTGTCACCTTACTCTCAATCTACAGGTTTGGAATTTGGAATGTCTTAACCCCTCTTGTGCTCCAGCGCCCAGAATTTCTGGCAGTCATGTTTCCTGAACGAATCTTACCAGCCTCCCAGAGAGCCTCTGCGTCCTCCATCTATTGAATGGAATTTTTCTGCCCTACATATTTCTTCCAGAACAAAAGCACGTGGCTCACTACCTAGTGAAGTGGTGTTGTCTGATCCTATCAGCCCGTACCCAGTTCCCAGGCCGCTTGGCTTAGGCGTGTCCAGTGTTCTCGTCTGTAAATGGGAATGACATTACCTACCGCTCAGGGAGGCAGTGAGGATTAAATGAGGGTAATACAGGTTGAGTGTCTCTAATCCAAAATCTGAAATGCTCCAATAATCCAAGACTTGAGTGCCCACGTGATACCACAGGTGGAAAATTCCACACCTGACACATTATTTTTTTACTGTATGAATGCTATGTCTTGCGTTACTGTTAAATACTTACATGCGAATGAATAAGTGAAGGAGTATGGTTGCTTATTGATAGCATATAATTGCTGAGTCAAGAACGATGTGTGATGCCAAACAACCACAGCTTGCGGCTGAGATAGTGATACCTTTGTTTTCCGATGGTTCAGTGTACACAAGCTTTGTTTTATGCACAAAGTTATTTTAAAAATTATATAAAATTACCTTCAGGCTATGTCTGTTAGATGCATATGAAACATAAATGAATTTCATGTTTACACTTGGGTCCCACCCCCATCTCTTTATGTATATGCAAAAACTCCCAAATCTGAAAATTCCAAAACCCTTCTGATCCCAACCTGTATGTTAGGTGCTTAATGTAGTGCCTAACAGATGCTAAAAGCTTGCTGAGTGGTATCTGTCATAATCATACAATCTTCAACATCATTGCGGTCGTCACCGTAGTTGTCATCGTTCTTGTTTTAGCTGGAAATAACCCTATTCGTGTTCCCTGGGTTCTTTGCTCCCTCGCTCCTGCCAAGACATCTTCCTTCCATTCAGTTTCAGTTCTTGGCCTGAGACAATCATATCTACCAGGTGGTGGTTTACTCCGTATGGATTAACGTAAAGAATGACATCACATTTTATTTGTCATCTAGTTCCCTATTACTAGGGTGCAAGTTTGACTTTATAATCCTTTAGGACAGTAACACTGAAACCAAATAATAAATTAAGCCTCCGTGCAGGAATTATGGACATATAAGGCAATCGGGAGGGTTTGTTATTGTTGTTTTAATTTTCTTAGCAAACTCACTGAGTTAATGTTCTTTGGTAGTTTAATATGTAAGTTGCCTTTCATTGTCTTCCTTACTCTTCTAACGTCCATTGCTCTGTTGTCTCATGAATTCTTGGTTAACCTTGTTGTGTCTGGTCTTCTTGTACACAGGCTGTGCATATAATTGTTGTATTTATAGCATGCCATTAGCTTTTAGAAAGAATTCTGTAATCTCTAGGTAAATATTTTTATGGATTTAAAGTATCATTGTATCATCAAATTCCATGCAGCATCTTGCTCTGATGGGTTTGCTTGTGCTGCTGATCAAATTATGTGCTCCAAGTATATAGTGTTGCAATGGTTTAGGAGAACACAGTTGGGGGGTTACTTGTTCTTTCTTAAAAGCTAATTCAAATCCCTTTAATGCGTTGTGGGGAGGGGCAGTGATAAAAGACCAACATTGAAGCCTATGTCAGAAGATACTATCATGTCTACTACATGATATTGGAGCTCTTGCCAGTTAAAATTTGAATTAAGTGAAAAACGGTTTATGCTGTTGACTGGTATTCAATTTATATTAAGATACGCTTAGAGTATTTTGTAACAGATGTATTTCCTCTATGACTTTTATAAATGCCTCAAAAATGATACCTTGAGTACGGTTGTTATAAAAGAAAAGTTATATTTTTTAGCTTTTGAAATACACCCTTAATAAAATGGCTTCACAAAAGAAAAGAGCATTCTGCCAAAGCCACTGAGACCTAGGTTATAATAAAAGTTTTGAAATTTTAAAGCTGGAATGAAATCTGGTTGTCTCCTTTATATTTGTGGGTGAATTGTTTTTGTTGCCAGTGGTAACTGTAGAGAATTTTTTTCAAACAGCACCCTTTTAATAACCATGGTCTCCCCAAATATACTGTGGCACAGCTTTAAACTTTATTAAGTCTGTCTTGGACTCCCCCTTCCTCTCCCCGAGTAAATGGAAGAAAAGTCTGGCAGGCTCCATGCTGTGAACTTGATTGATGTCCAGAACATCTGAAGGACTTTCGTGTCTTGCCTGCTCTCCATGAGTGCGTAATGTGTGAATACTTAAAGAAGGTCAGCCCTTATCACATGTAATCCAGGCCTGAAAGCAGATCAGCAGTGACAGTCACAGCCCGTAAGTAAGAACACAAATCATCCCCTACATGCTGGAGACAACTTGTGGGATATTTTTTTTTCTCTCTGTTTTACCCCCTTCCCACTCACGGGGGACGTTGGCAGAGCAATGAAAGCAGAGCGAAGACGTGCTCAGAATAATGCGTCACTGGTTCGAGGGAGGAAGGGATTGTTTGTTTGTAACACTGTGATGGTCTTTCACTGTGCAGAGAAGGGAGCTTTGGGTTGTTAATGACCAGTGATGTGGAATGCTGCAAATGAGAGCTGGGAGGCAGGAGGCAAGCGGGCTGAAGTTGTGGTCTTTATAAACGGCAAAGTCAGGGGAAAAGTTTTTGTACCTTGAGCTCTATTGTTAAAGTTTTTTTTTTTTTTTTTTTTTTTTTTTCCCTCTTGGTGGAGTAGCTTTTTAGTTGAAAATCACAATAGTAAGATTGCTTACCAATACAATGCTGGGTGCACTTTTGTTTTTCCTACAACACATATCAAGGTCTGAAAAATATTTTAGTGCAAAACTCTGCGGAATGGTAAGGGACCTTAAAGGCTATGGCTTTTAATAGGAAGAAGGAAATAACTTATTTTTCACGTGCCTGTGTGTTTGAACAGAAGTTGAATTGAAAAGTAAATTTTATTCTCGACAGTATTAGCAGGAATCTTCATGTAATAAAGAAAATAACACTCGTCTTATTATTTTCTTGAAGGATAATAAGGATATTGTTATATTTTTAGTAGACACAAAGGAAAATATTTTTCATCTTATCTCTAAAAATTTACCGGTTTCCTTTGAAATGTGATTGATCAGTTGCAAGAAGTAATAGCTGTCAGTTCTCACAGTGGAAAATAATCGCTAGAGATACCTCCAGAAATGAAGGCTTTGCTTCCTATGTATGTAGATAAAAACTAATTATGGGCTGCAAATGCCCTTCCCAACCTCTCGCAGGCTACTTTTCCAGCCTAATTCCCTGACTTTCTAGGCAGATCCAGCTTCTCGTGTTCCCTGCAAGCACTACTGTTTTCTTGCTCATAAATGTCGGGACTGCACTTACTGTCTGTCCTCTTTGCTTAGGGCTCCTTTGCCCTCCCCTCACCAGTGAGTTCCTGCTGATCTCTGCAGACCCAGTTCAAATGCCTCTCCCCTGCAAGTCCAACCCCCGCCCTCGGGCAGAAGGAGCCTGTGTTTACCCACTGTGCTGTCCCTGTCCCTTCAGCATGGCAGGCAGTTACTGTGCTGCATTGTCCTTGTTTGAGTGACTATTTGTCTCTATCCCATTGGATGGTAAGCTTTGTCCTACAGGCAGGTACTGTCTCCTTTTAATGTTCTCACTTCCTATTCTCTAGACACAGTTCCTCCAAATCCAGCAAATAGTGAATGTTTGGGAGATATTACAAACTGTACAGATGCAATGAAATCAGGAGATTTGGGCGGTTTCTATGTGAAAATGAATCACACATTGAAATTGGTAACAAGGTAGTCTCAATTTAAAATGACAGTATATTTCTCCTTCAAATGTATGAATATTTAATAAATTAAAAATAAATGGGTTCAGATGAATACTTACTTTTGCAAGTATAGTTTGAATTTTTTTGAGGTGGAGTCTTGCTACGTTGCCCTGGCTGGTCTCAAACTCCTGGGCTCAAGTGATCCTCCCACCTGAGCCTCCTGAGTGGCTGGGACTACAGGTGCACGGTGGGACTACAGCCATGCCCGACTTTAAATTGAAATTTTTAAAGCTTGATTTGACATGAGATATATTTTGTATCCTTGTTTTAATGATTATATCATTTGTGATAAGAACAATTTGGCAAATGTTACCCTGTTGTCTGTGATGTAAAGAACATTATAATTGTAAGCATAGCTTTTAAGCATTTCATGTCGGGAGGCAGGAGAGTGATTGGTGAGAGTTGTCAGGAAATTTTCTGATTTTTCTGACATTTTCTGGTGTTTTCCTGTGTTCTGGGCACTGTTGAGTAGTTCGTATTCGTTTGTTTGGTCCCTATAATGAGCTTAGCAGTTAGGTAATGAGCAAACTATAGAACTGAGAGTTTAAATAATCTACCCCGGGTTATATGGATAGCACAAGTAAACTTTGTCCTGTACGACAGGGACTCCGTAAATCTAGAACATGTGGGTCTGTGTAATAATTCTACAAATGACATATGGCGATGACATGTCCCCCTCATGTTGCTGGCAGTCTTCACAGTGCTCCTTTTTCCTTTCCTTGCGCTTCCTGTCAGGGATACATTTTCAAATTGAGACCCCTCTTTTAATCTTCTCCCAGAGCTTGCTTTGAAGCGTCATTGGACAGATGAATTCATTTGCAGAATGAAGTTGGCTGTTCTCAGCAGAAGGAGAGAATACCTCAAATATAAACCACTGTCGTTCTCCTTTCTGGGATCCCTTCTCAGAGATAAATATTTAATTAGATTAAAATGGAATCTACCGGAGCGGTTAAGTGAATCAGTCGTCATAGCTTCAGAGCAAGCAGCAAACCACTGGGCAGCCTTGAGAGCTACAGGTGGCTCTATAGTTAGGAAATCAGAACTGAAGGGTTAGCTGCTATGAAACCAATCTTTGACCTGGTAGAGATAGAGTCTTGATTAGACTGGATTTGGGAAATTAAAATGTAAACTATGGATAAGAAGGTGTACATTAAGGTGAATGGGTTAAATCATACCCAAATCTAGAGTGTTTTGCCAAACCAGATTTCTTATGTACATAACAAGAGTTTCAGGAGATTTTTTTGAGCGTAGGAATCTGGGACCTAATTATGTGTTTTACAGAACATCTCTTTTGTTTTGGGGACCCAGCACATATGAATAATTCAAGGTAAAATGGAGGGAATTATATAGGGATACATCTTGATTTTTTTTTTTAATATTACTAAATTAAAGAAATCTGTGTTTGACACAGATAAAAAGTTTGACTACATGGAAACCTCTTCTCATGTGCTTAATTTTAGTTCTTCCCACATAGTTGCAAGTTGAGGTTCAGAGATTCTTCCTACATGCTGAAGTCCTAAACCTTATTTTTAATTCATCGAGCCAGTCGGTTGCTGAAAAGCCTTTAGTTATTTGTGTAATATATATTCTAAATGGTGTAACATGTATTCAGAGTCCTACGTGATTTGGTTCCACTCTGTCTAGCTTTCTCCCCAGTCACTTACTAATAGGAGCTGTCTGTTCCAATAAGATTTTTCTTCTCGTGTTATTGCACAAATGAAATATTCATCCCTCCCTGTAAGCCTTGCTAATATAATTTCCTTTCTCTCCAACTCCTCTGTTGCTCTGTAAGTTCAATTCATCTTTCAGCATCTAGCTCTTCCTTCAATCTTTGGCCCAGTCTAATCTGTCCCCTACTCAGAATTTGTTAACTCCTTTGGGGACACTGTATCTTAAAATGTTCTATATTTTTACTTACTCTGATATCATACTTTGTTTTGTGGTATTTTAAGTTTCTTGAGTGCATCTTCAGCTAGCACATAGTTCAAAATTGGAAATGGATACTGATAGGAACTATTTTGAACTGAACTCGGGTTCTGGAGAGAGACCAAAGATTCTCTCTTTATGCTTTGAACCATTCCCAGATGCCCACATTGGGGAGCTGTGAGCAAGGGGAGCTGTCCCACATTTCAGCCATTCGCTCCTGGCCCCAGAGCTCAAGGCTGGATTCCAAACTGGCAGTGGAACCATGTCATGAGTGTGGCTCTGAGCCAGATATAGAAGGTTTGAACAGCAAATTCTATTGCTTGATTTTTGTCTCCTTTTCCCACATGTTACCCCTCTGTTCCTGGTCACCCTTATTCACATTACTATACCCCAGTCATCTCCCTTTCTAGCTAAGAGGGGTCTGGATAAATGACACTGAAAGACAGTTCCTTTTCGTCACCCCCAACTCCCATCTTCCTGACAAGTAAGTTGCATGGCTTCTGGGAATTACAAAATGTGTAATTTTATCAAGTTCAGAGTAGTCTAAGATTTCCTGTATGGTTAAAAATTACTACACTTCTGTTCAATTTTATCTTAGGAAAGTATGATTGGAGGAGGTTGGATTGATCGTAGTGTGTATAAAATTATAATAAACACTTGTTGGGCTGCACTAAGAGAATAGATTTGAATGGCAACTAGCAGAGTAGTGCTGGGGGCTGCTGGATGGGGTCTGGGGGTTCGGCTGGGGGAGTAGGGGGGCATCTGAAAGTGACAAGATAGCAGAGATTTTTTTCCAAGAAAATAGTTTTTAAAATAGCAGGTTCAGATAGTATCATGATATCTTAGATAGAACCATTGGAATACATCTGCTCACATACTCATAAACCTTTTATTAGGCAAAGTGATCACGTTTAATAAACCACTTCTGTTTGTACCTGTCTGTGGGAACATTGTAGTTTCTAACATACAATCCATTGACATTTCTTGCTGTTCTTTTATTATTGACAGTTCTCAGAGTAAAAGAAAACAAAAGACTTTTTTTTTTTTTTTAAAAAAAAAGGGCTTTAGTGTTAAAAAACAAAATTCAATTATCATGGAAAATGAAACTTCGCAAAAATGTTCATGATTTACATTGAGGAACAATTAAGAGTTAAAATGTAAAAAGTTAACTAACTTGGTTTTATTTACATAAGGTTGGTTAAGTTCATGGCACTTTTTTTCTGTCCAGGAAACTTAAAACTATACTCGTAACTGAAATATTTTAACTTGCAATATTTATTAGAGATGCCTTTTACATGCGACCTTTTTTCACGTCTGTGCACTTGATCCAGAGGCATTTGTTTCCTTATTTAAATGTTGATGTAGTGGAAGAAAATCGCTATGCTGTGACACTGTGTTGCACTCTGTCATTGGATCAAATAAAAAAAATGACTTCTTGTCTTCCTGCGTCTCCCAATTCTTAGCAGAGAAAGAAACTTTGATAAAAGAGACAGGCTGTTTAATGACAGCGAGGTGTAGGTGTGGTCTGCTTTGTGTCCCTTGGAGAGATCTGGGGACTTGGGTGCTGCCGGCCCCTGTGTGGGCAGCGGGGTCAGACTCCTTTCTTAAGAAAACAATCCGGCTCAGGGTCCTCACCGTCCTTTGTTGTCCTCCCCACGAGGTGATCAGTTGAAGTCGCTGTGGTGACAGAACCAGTTTGTAACAGGCTTGTCTCATGGTCCCGTCCGGGGCTTGCTGGCAGCTGGCGGGAAGGTCTGACAAGAGTGGCAGCCGGGCAGAGAGGGACGAGAGAGAGGAGGGAAGGCGACAACCAGGAGGCTGGAGCAGGCAGGTCACATTGCCGGCTCTGCCGCTGCAAAGGGTTAGCTGGAAGAACTAAAGTGGCAGCTTCACGTTTGCTCGCTCATTCTCCTGTCTGTGCACACGAGGGGTAAGAAGACCAGTGTCCCACCCCACAGCGCTGGCAGGGGGCTGAGTCAACTCTGCTTCCGTGGCTTGTGTCACAAAAGGGAAAGTTCAGGGCGGAAGTTCAGTGGCTAAAAAGTTCTGTCCTCCAGCCTCCAACTGCTCTGTGATTCTGCTGCTTTCTCTGCTGGGGCAAAGCTTGCTAGACAGTTGATGGGAATCATTTTTAAAGGGATGTAAAGTTTCTGTTCTCTCTTGCAGTGGAGAATGAAACGCAATCCAGTTTGTAACTTCGAGTATAAAGTTGATTCTCAACAAACTATGACAGTCTGTATGTGAAGAATTTAAGAAAATAACAATTCTAACAAACTGTGCTTTGATCCTTTTAATTTGAATACTGTTAGATTTTTGTAGGGTAGCTAGTTAACTTTGAAGTTCATTAGAATTTTTATGTGGATACACAGAGTAAATCTGTAATCTTTTAAAGGCGGTAATTGTAGTTTGTAAATATGTCAATGTAGCGTTTATCCACATTTAAGAACAGGGAGTTGCTTTGTGATAATCTTGTCCAGAAGAATTATTCTTGTATTAAGTTAACTAAAATTTTCCTTAGCAATATTTAAAGTTTATTTTATGTTTTTGAATAAAAGAGTATTTTCACAGCAGGTAAATTATTTTCGGATATGAAGGTAACTTAATGAATATGAAATAACTAGCTTTGGTAGTGATTGCAGTGAGGAAGCTGTGAAGTTAGAAATAAGCAAATCGTGGCTTCATAAAATTAAGCCAGATGATAAAGGGAATATGTATGAGATTGAAGTGCATTTATAGTTCCACTTTATGTATTTGCGAATGCATTTTATAGAATTAATTTGGCGACTAGATATCAGAAACTGTACCTTTGATTGGCACTTAGAGAATTAAGGTTTTCATAGTGTCAAATATTCAGTGACACTATTACAATATTATATTTTTGTGGCTTGGCTCTGTGGAAAAATGCTTTTAATTCCTGGTATACATTGGTATAATAAGTGTAACTCAAGAGAGTTTTGTGTGTTGATAGGAAGGAATGATAAGTGGTTTATCTACCTGGTTGGCTAGTTTATTATCCAGAAACTGTTGTAATCTGGTACCTTGTAGAAGAGAATAGAAAGACCACAGGGAAACTGCTTCTTAAGAATGTTCCTGGAAGCTCAAAGCATGATAGATGTGAGGTAAAATTCTTATTCCTCTATTCCAGCTACTACTACTTCCTTATTGGAGCATACTTTTTAATTCTATTTTAGCATTTTCCTTGAAGCATGTGAATATCTGAATGCAGTATTGAGTCACGCTAATAAAAAGCAAAGAGGCCATATGCTACAGGTGGACTCTTTGAATCATAAAATGTTCGGCTTAGAATGTATCTTAACTTAATGTTGCGTAAAATAATGTTTTATCTTTCCAGTGAGGTTGGAGCGCAGACATTCTTCACCGTCTTTCGATCATACAGGTTTAGAGAGCCTTTTAAAAAACTTGTCCAGAGCTCTTGTGTGTGTGTGTATATGTGTGTGTCTGTGTACGTGTGTGCGCACTTAATTTATCTTACAGTGGTTAAGAGTATGAATTCTGGACTCAGAATGCCTGAGTTTGAATCTTAACTGTGTCACTTACTAGGTGTGTAAACTCAAATGAGTTATCTTCTTGGTGTCTCAATTTTCTCAACTGTCAAAAAGGGATAATAATTATATTTACCATAGGTTTGATTACTAAATAAGTAAATATGCATGAACACTGTGAATAGTATCTGGCATATAATGCTGCCTGAGGGTTTACTGTTACTAGTTTCATTATTAATAAAAATTAATTTATGCAAGAATAAAAGGCAACCAAGCTGGAAATGTACATTGAGACAAGACTGTAAAGATTCTACCAGCTCATCTTAGTGTGATTGACATGCTGAATCCCCATTGATTTTCCCAGCTTTGTCACTAATGAACTTTTTTTTTGAGGAATTTCTCTATCTGTAACTTTTTATAAAATACGCTTTGCATTATTTATAATTTTGCTCTGATGTATACAGAATGTACTAGAGACAGGGAATATGAGTCTAACCAAGAGTGTGCAACTTTGACTACAAAGTTAAATATTCCCTGGCAATTTGTAACATGCTTTACAATCGTTAATTCTGCATCTACTTCAGGGAGAATGGTGGTCGCCAAAAAAGGTAGATAGTGAAGCACAGATAACGAAGTGGTCGTGACTCCTTAAGGGAATGACAAAACCAATATTAATGTCCCGAGACCTTACATCCTTATTTAAAGTAAATGTGTTTCAAAATGACAACTTGAGACATTCGGACAGTGTGAAGGTGTCAGGCAAATAAAAATATTTTGTTCATTAAGTACACGGAAAACTAAACGGTTTATATGGAAGGGATATGTACAATATTGCAATTCCATCCCAAATGGTACAAAGTCTCCATAAGTGGAAAGGAGAACTTTTCCTACCTGGGGTAGGAGCAAGAACCCCGTATGTGTAGGGTGATTGATCGGTCTAAATCCAGTCACTGCCTACATTGTATCTTAAATGTTTTACTTGAAGGAGATACAGGCTTAGAAAAAAGGAAGGAAGAGTACATCTTGGTAGAGTTTTCGAACTTTCATGTTTTTTGTATTGGCACATTGTGATTGCTTCAGAAAGGTATTTAGAGATCCTGGAATGTGAGATTGCCTCCCTAAAAGTGAAAATAGGACCTGTGATGGTGAAAATCTGTAGTGTTCGTTTTTACTTGAAATGGATTATTTTTTAGAATTGAGCTACTTACACGACCCTGCGCTTTTATTTTCCAAACATAGTAGGGAATCACAGGCGATTAAATGCATGTTGTGCAGTGTGAAAACAGTATTAAAATACTGAATGCAGTGCAGTGTGTGAACAGTATTAAGGCATCATTTTCTTCACTGCCTTTCTCTTAAGTTCTGCTAAAAGAATTTAGTAACATTAGAAAGATGATAGATCAGTAGACCTAAAAACTAAAGGACTTGGTGACAACAGTGTGCCCTTCCTGACATGGATAAGGCCTCATGTTCCGGCATTTGAAAAGGTGACATTTGAATTTAGTTCCTGGTTTAATAAATATACATGTGAAAATTTCTACAGGTTTGCTTTTTCCATAAAATCATGGTCATAGGTTATTATAGCAATCAGATTAAAATAAAAGTGGGCAGCCACATTTAACTTAGAAGTGATACTACATCAATTAAGACAGTTACAGGGGCCGGGCGCGGTGGCTCACGCCTGTAATCCTAGCACTCTGGGAGGCCGAGGCAGGAGGATCGCTCGAGGTCAGGAGTTCGAGACCAGCCTGAGCAAGAGCGAGACCCCACCTCTACTAAAACTAGAAAGAAATTATATGGACAGCTAAAATATATATATAGAAAAAATTAGCCGGGCATGGTGGCGCATGCCTGTAGTCCCAGCTACTCGGGAGGCTGAGGCAGGAGGATCGCTTGAGCCCAGGAATTTGAGGTTGCTGTGAGCTGGGTTGACGCCACGGCACTGACTCTAGCCCGGGCAACAGAGCAAGACTCTGTCTCAAAAAAAAGAGACAGTTACAGGAAAAAGAGGTGATAGGAAGGGAGGATCAGCTCCTCTTGGACACAAGAACATCCTAAAGCTCAGTGAACAAAAACAAATCCCAGTCTTTGTGGCCCCAGAGTTTTGTATACCCGAGATTTTACATCCTTCTTCTCCACCGCCAGGTTGTTTTCTGTAGGTTTCCTACTGTAATATTTAAGTTTGACCTGGTTGGCACTGATTAAAATTTTTAAAAAAAACCTGTTATAAAATATTTTAATTAAAATTAGAGCAAATAGGGAATCTAATAACAGGAGGATAACAAACACGGCTGTGAACGTATAGTTTCAGAATTAGCAGGGTAATGTTGCTATAGGGCATCTTTTTGGTAATATTTTAAGTGAAAAATGATCCGTGTTACCATATGGCAAAATACAGTGAAAATCTGAACTGTTAGACCGACCCAGCTGTTAAATGCATAAATGTGGTTCTGTGTTTAAAATGTTTTCGACTACAGCTATTATGTGGCATTTCCAACAATTAATCTCCGGCTATTAATCGGCAGGAACTGCAAGTTGTGGTGGGCATCACAGATGGGAGAAACTTGATCTCTGCGGTAATTTACCTGGAAGGAAAATGGCTGAACTGTAGTTCTCAACTCAGAGTCCGCAGAGTAGACTGAGTAATAGACATTGACGTGACTACTGAGTGCAGACTCAAATTATTTGGTTTCACCTTTTTTTGTGAAAGTTATGTGCTTTTAAAAATGGTAGCAACAATATGTAAATCTTATGTAGGTACAAACATCCATGCATATATAAGTCTAATCTTTAAATGACAAATACGTGAAGGCTTTTGGAAGAATAATAATAGAAACATCAGAGTAACTCGACTTAGTTTCTTTTTCCCCCTGTAAGCCAAATGAATCGGAAATAACATTCTCTAAATCTTTTATTTATTTAGAACTGGCAGGAACAAACCTATGAATGTGGTTTTTTTCTCACTTTTTAAATGCATCTTCATTTTTAGAATTCCTACAGGAAGTTGAGCAAATCCTCCAATAGGAGAAAGTATTGACAACTAACTACAGGAAAATTATCTTCATCTGCTAAATTTTCTGTCAAGCTTTCTTATACTACATTTTAGGTCCAAATGGACTCTTTTTGGTCTGATCATTATACTTTTGTTCATCTATGAAATACTTTATCTTAATCAATGTTTTTTGGTTTGGGAATGTTAGTATTAAAATACGTGAGGATGATTGTGACTGTGAGCTCAGAAAAATGTAATTCTTACTCAAAGCTCTTCCATTTTTCTTTTAACTCTGGAGAAGCTGTAGCTTTTTGGATTAACTGATTTTGATTTCTCTGCTTGGTACCATCTCACATTCCGTTGATAATTAGTTAACTATTCATATGAAATCATATTATTACTATTGATATTTTGGGTATAAAGAACAGAATCTTAAGTAGAGAAAGAAGTTGAAACGGAGACAAAAAAAAAAAACCATAACAAAACTAAACAAAACTAAAGGAAACCCAGGCCTCCCGCGACCCAGAAGGCCACGAGGACTTGAGCTTCGACTTCTCTGTTTCTCTCTGAGGGGCCTCGTGTACACTGCCGCCTCCTTGCTGGCGTGCGTCTGCTGTCTTCTTTGCTTTCTCTTTAAATTCTTTAGTGGATGCTCCTTGCATTGAGGATAAAATCCAGGTCTTCACATGACCTGCACAGTTTGGCGTTGGCTCTGCAGCTCATCTGACTGCTTACTGAGCATCAGCCACGTGGGCCTTTCATGGTCCAACAACAACAACAGTGACAGCAACAACAACAACAAGATCCAGACTTCTTCTCACTCAGGCTTTTCTCACTAGCTGTTTCCCCAGCCTGGAAAGTTCTCTGCCTTTCTACTCCACTTATCCATACCTTTGCTTAAATGCCATTTAGTTAAGTTTTCCTGGAGAGTTAAAATTAAATGAAATTCCCTTTCTCTATCCCCTCGTTGTAAGTTTTATTTTCCTTTGTAGTATACGCCATGATTTGTCATCATACATGTCACTCTCCTGCTGGAAGCTGAGGTTGCTCAGAGGAGCACACTCTGTGCATTTTATTCACTGCTGTTTCCCAAGTGTGTAGCACAGGCTTGGCACACAGAGGAGTCTGTGTCCCTGGACAGACACATTATTTCTCGCGTGGCCTAAATTGGTGACTGCCATCCCTGGTGTTCTAAGACCTTTTTGGCTTTGCTCTCCAGAGTTAACCTGTAATTGTTCCGCTGTCTTCTATTTTTAATTTTTTGGAGAGAGAATTCGATTGGCTGCTGACCTTTAGAATAATCAAACGTAAACCAGCTGGAATGTGTAGTCACCCTATACCAAGATGAGTGCTAGACGATAATGGGTACTGTGGGCAGGAGCAGTTTTTCAAGAAGAGGGTTTGGGTTAGGTTGGCAACCAAAAACATTTAACAGCTGGGCTCAGTGGCTCCCATTTGCAATCTCAACACTTTGGGAGGCTGAGGCAGGAGGATCGCTTGAGGCCTGGAGTTGGAGACCAGCCTGGGCAACTTGGTGAGATCCCATTTCTACAAAAAATAAAAACATTAGCTGGGTGTGGTGGTGTGTGCTTGTGTGATCCCACTTACTCAGGAGTCTGAGGTGGGAGGATCACTGTGATCATTCCACTGCGCCCCTGCCTGGGTGACAGAGCAAGACTCTGTCTCCAAACAAACCCACCAAGAGTTTAACATAGCTGCTGTTGTCTCTCATAATAGCGATATGCATACTTCCAGCGCTCCTTTGTTTATACGGAATTGCTGTTGGCTAATAAGTGACATTTATTAGCTGTATGTTTTTAAAAATTACCTAAAAAATACTATAATATTTCTCACTTGAACTTCAGTATCTAGGAAATGTGTACTCCTAAAAATAATGGTAATGTATTTCTGTAGTTCCTAAATAATTATTTTAACAGTAAATAAAGGTGGTTTGTGATTATTTTTTTACTTTTTAAATAAAAGATGCTGTAGAAATCCAAGATTTCAAGATGGTGGCAGAAATAATATGAAGCAATTAGTGTATTGACTTAGACTTTTTAGTTCTAGCAGATTGTTATATGTTAGTTCCATTCCTTTATTAAAATAGTAGTTGCAAGGTATATGTTTCACAAAGAACATCTCAGAAATTTTGCATTTTTGATCTTTGAACAGGACATGAGTTTGAGGCCAGGGGTATATATTGTTCATTTGATCAGATTCTGGGATTGTAACGTCGGAAACTATGCTTCTGATTTCTTCTGGAGTCTGGAGGAAAATTAATGTACATTTCTAATTCACTGTTTAAAAACTTGGTGAGCACATGCCGAAAAATTGTCTTTGGTTCATAGTTTTTTACAGTGTCTTGTATGTAAGGTCCCCGTATTCCCATTGGCATCTTCACAAATTTAACGGGAGTTTTACGTATAAAAGAACAGTGACTTACACCACTTTTTCATCAATTGTTGAAGTTTGTGATAAGGTAACTGCATTGATGAGATATCATCCAAGGGTGAGAAGATTTAACATAACAAGGCATATTAAATTTTTTTCTGGCCATTTCTGTTTACCTTCAAGTGTGAGCTGCTATTATTATTATTGGTATGTTGGTCATAAAGAACAGAATCTTAAGTAGAGAAAGAAGATGAATAGAGACATTAAAAAAAAAAAAAACAAAACAACAAACTAAAGGAAACACGGGCCTCCTGGTACCCAGAGGGCCATGAGGACTTGAGCTTCATCTTGTCTGTCTCTGAGGGCCTTGTGTACACTCCCCTCTTCTTGCTGGCGTCTGTCTGCTCTCTTCCTTCTTCTCTCTTTAAAATGCCAAGACCAGCACTGTGCAGCCTCAGAAAATCTGAGCCAAGGTTTGTTTGTTTTGCAAACTCTGCATAAAGTTATCTTCCTGTTATTATGTTTATAGAAATACCAAACGATGTCTTTGCTAAAGTGTTTACCTTTATTTTGTTTTCTCTCTAAAAGAAAACTAATTTTTTTTCAAATCTAAAAAAATGAAATCATAGTTCCAATCAGTATTTTTTTTTTTTAAAAAAAATCTGAAAAAAATAAAAACTTGCTGCTTGGATGTGTATGATTTGAATGATTATGTATTTTTTTATGAGGCTCAATCTCAACTGGATGTCTTGCTTAGAGTTAATATGCTCAAATATTAATAAGTATTCAAATTCTATTACGAAACAAGTCTTTTTAAGTTGCTATTTTTTTTTTAAAAAAGCTTAATGTTGTAAGAGTAATATGCTGTATTTATCAATGAAATATTAGGTCATTTGAGCGAGGGAATGTGTAGCAGCCCTTTGAAGGTGTATTTGAGTGGCTTCTCCAAATTTCAACTCAGCCTCTGAATTAGCTGAGGTTATTGAGAACTGTGCAGTGACCTGGAAAACAACAATAACAATGTCAACACCACCTACCAACAACGAGTTCCATCCTGACATGGTAACAGAAGAGGGGTAGATGCCCTCTTCTGTTGCTAAACAAATTGCCTTTTTATTTCATACGTTTCCTTAGACATATTATATATATCCACACACATATGTTTCTTATACATATGTTTTCATAGGACTATTGCAGTTTATTGAAATCAGACAATACCACTAAATATTTCCTACTTAATTTCCTAGGGCTTGAGCGAATCATGTTCAAATTGGAGGATGGGTCTAAAGAAAAAGGGAGCCTGGTGCTAAATCACGTGATTTCACAAACATACGACATTTCTTTCAATGGGGCATTTCTGGAGATTGTTTCTGGACTGGATTTTATGCCTGTACACCAGACAGTTTATCCATTGCATAAGCATTTTAGTAGCTATTATGAATATTATTAATCTACCCTACTTAACCTCTTACGATGAAAAATAGAATTCTCTGTCTTTTTTTTGTTAAATAGACTTAATGACAAACATCTTGCAAATTAGATTTTCATATATTTCATCTCTTTCTTATGCTCAATTTAATCTATCAAAGCCACACATTGTAGAAGACATCTGGTATTGAGCTTAAGCAGCTGGGTTTCATTTGTAAGGGTTTTGAGCAAATTTCGGTGCTTGCCAACAATAATAGAGCAGTTGGCCAATGTGTTTTCTCTGTGGCAGCTTTGTGCAGTGTAGCAGAAGAGACCTGAGTTCAGGATCAGGTGTTTTTCTGCCTCTTTGTTGCCTGAGTGGTGGGACTTGAGGGTTGTATGCAGTTGTTCGATGAGCTTGGGCCAAAGGCTTGCTGCGATGGCTGTTGAGTGGTGTCTGATGAACATGCATCCATTTGAGGAACACGGAGTCTGCAGTTTTGCAGCGCGGTTCTGTGTATTTCCTACATCAGAATCACTGCAGGTCATTTTTAGGATACGACTCCCAATATCCCCGTCCCGTATCTGTTAAACCAAACATTTGGGAGCTAAGCTCAGAAGGCTGCAATTTAGTAAGCTCTCCCAAGAGAGTGTGTACACACTGGATTCGAGCTAATCGGTTTATTCTTTACCTAGGGACAGAACCTCTAGCCCTCCTTTTCTGACCAAGAAATGAAACTGTTTTTATTAACGTGTATTTGAAAGGGACTGTCAAGACTTGTTTCAAAAGTAATTTACCCGCACACCCGGTGTGGACATTCTTTCATGAAATACTACATCAGCATGACCTATTGTTTAATAAAACAATTGTCCTAGCCCTATTCGAATAGTGTTCCTAATGAGAAAGAAAGGATAAGAAGTCTTCATTTACTTGGAAGAATCCAAGTATTAGCTGAAGGATTTCTAGGAGAGGGAAACGAAATGGGAATCCCAAATTTCCCATCTCTTCCTCAGATATATTTGATTAAATAATTTCTGTCTCCAGATAATCATTAGACACCTGTTAGGCTCCTGGAAATCTTTTTAGAGTTAGGCTCTGTGAACCCCCTTGGAAAGCACCATATGGCTGTTTGGAAACTCCTAAGCCCGTGCGCACCCCGATTATATTAAATATGTTATTCCCAGTGAAAATTGTTTACGTCTTTGCGGCTCTTTGGGCAGTTCTGAGACCATCCTGGAAAGAAACCAAGTCATAACTGTCTTCTCTGCTTCTGCTGGGAAAGTTCTCTGCCAGAATTCTTACCACCTCAGTTTAGTTGCTGTTTTATGGATTCTGAGTCCAGAATTGAGTTTTCCAGACAAACGCGTTTAAATGCCAGGACAATATGGAAACATACCCAGGTAATGTGTGGGTGTTGTGTCATTTGCCTCTTGGGAAGTTAACAGGTAGCAATTGTCTGTTGTTAAAATGTCATTAACTGGAAATACACTTTCTACTGTATCTTTGAAAGTTAGCACTCGTGTTGTTTTAGAGAACTCCTCCATTCCTTCAAGGACTTGATTTAAAAAAAAATTAGACACACACACTCACATGCACACACACACACCCCACTTAGTGTACACAGGCAACACCCCAGAATGTATAAAATAAAGAGAAGGTAACAGAAGGGGCAATCCAGATGCTTAAGATTGTCTCATTCCATAATCCATGTCATGCACGGGCTACATCTGCAGCTTTTTAAAGTTTCTGGAGGAAGCTCAGCATTGCAGCTGTCTCTAATGTACTGTGAACCTTGAAAAGGAATTTCCTTTCAAGTCCGAACGGAAGTAGTTTGTGTGTGGGATGATGGGGCTGAAACTTCCCTTCAACAGAGAGTAGAGTGCCGTTATGTAAACAAACATCTACACAACCTAAAACAAACCTCGCAGAAGTATACAGCAAAGGCACCTACACTCTCATTTGAAGAAGACCTAGTTTATTTTAATGATCTACTTTGGTTTTCTCATTTTTACAAGTGAGGAAATTGAGGCAGAAAGTTGTTTAAAGTCTCACTATCAGTGCTAGAGCCAGAACAGAACCTGGGATCCCAGAGTTTTAGTTCTAGTTCTTTAGGAATCACATTTAAATTGGATGTTAGGATTGCTATTCAGGCTGAATGTTTAGAAAGCTGAAACTAGGTCTTTGCCTTCGGGAACATTTTATTTAAGAGACAGGTTACAAAAATACACACTACCACCACCAAGACTAAATTGCAGTGTATTAATAAAGCTCTTAGTTGATAACTTCTGCTTTGATTTTCCTAATAGCTTCCACTTTGATTTTCCTATTTGTTCCCAAAATCACCATATATAGGGAAAATGGGAAATTGTAGCTAAATGTAGCTTTATTTACAAAATATTCATTGCGCAATTTTCCCGTTGTATGGAGACTTTCGGGACATGCTGTATATTATAATATTCTAATATATTCTAGTTTGTAGAAAGTTCTCTATATACAACCATGTATAGACTGTCATAACCTAGCCGTCACAGAATTGCAACTTATGCACAGTTTGTTCTGAGCCAAAGTACCTCCGCATCTAAGGTTAGGAGGGTACAATGTTGAGGAACACATTTGAGTTCTAACAAAGAATTTTGCATCTCATACTGAACAATGGAGCGTCTCTCTCTTTTTCCTTTTCTAAAGTGTTAAAGAGGTTACTTGCAAAGTATCCTGAGTATCTATGACTGCAAACAAGAAATGCGACCTGAGGCTTTACACCTTGAGAGTGAGCGGTGATACCCCTCCAGATTTACTTCTTAATGATAAAATTACACGGTTATTGTTCCTTTCCACTGTCAGATATCACTTGTGCTGGCATCCTCTAGATTTACACATTGGATTTTATAGTTCTGGGCAGTTACTGTAGAGTGTTTTAGAATAATTGATGAAATGTCTTTAGCAGGTAAAATTGCTATAGCATATATCCTAATCTTTGTAACTTTCCATTGCTTATTTCTTCAGTAACTGAATCCAGAGTTCAATTTTGCAAAGCTGAATGAGAATGCAAGTTTTTTTGTTCTCTGGCTTTGGTTTGATTCATATATTGCTATTTAAGGGCTTTTTAAAGATCTGCTGAAGATGTCATATCATCTATTTGTATTTTACAAATACTCAGGCAAAATTACCCCCCTCCTCTGAAGTTCTATAATATAATGTTTTATTTTATAGTCTGGATTGTTTTGTTATTCCCGTGGCTTTTGGTGAAACATTACTTTGTTATCTACACAATAATCAAAAAGATCTAGGGGTAAAAAAAGTAGCATTCTTGTAGTTGTAGTAAATATTAATAATCTAACAGACAGTAACTGATATTTTTAATTTGTGATTTTACAATTTAAAAATCCAAGAATACAAATGTTAGCGTTCTTTTTATGTTTTAATATGTGCATACTTGCATTTGTAGATGTTTAAGCACAGGGCAAGGTACGTACACTTGCCTTTCTAGGTATAAAAACTTACGGTTCTATAGTTATAGTAATTAAAATAATGTGCTAGGGTAGACCACAGGTATAGGTGCTTTAGTATCTTCATTGTATAAATGTGGAAACAGGTTCAGAGAAGTTAAATGAGTTGTGAGAATCTGGCATTCTCTACCCAGTTTTGTATATTTATAGAATTTTAGATAACAGAAGAGACAACCAGAAATGAAATTAGGTACCTTACATCTCCCTCTTCCTTCCGGCTAGAAACATTATGGGTTTTTCCTTTTCCCCTAAAAATTGAAGACTTGGTTCCAGAAAATATTCTCTACAAATAAAATATTCAGTTAGGGCTCCTACATTGACCATCGTTTGCTTTTTCTGTTCTCAATTATAAGAATATTTTATCTCTAAAACCAGAATTTCACAAGTGATAAAGCAAGGCAATTTTATTTGTCATTTTATTATTTTGTTTATAAGCAAAATTCTTTGTGATAAACAGTTAACCATTCATCCTAGTTCAAACAGATCCTTCTTCCTTTGCTAAAAACTTAGCAGTCTAGCCCACCTGCAATCCTGCTTGCTTCGTTAACGAGAAATGATATCTTCTGAGGACAGCTGCTGTTCATAATTCTGAGCCTGGCCTTGTTGGAGGCTGTTAATTTGTCTATGAACCTTTATCTGGACTCTCCCCCCCACCAATAAAAGATTCTCTTGGTGGACAAAGAGCATGCCCATAGCCAGGAAGGCTTATTCCTGAATCCGAGGGGCCGTTCCTTTTCCACTTGTACACAAATCCCTTTCGTATCATCAGAGACGGTGGTTGGGCAGTTGCCTGCACTGACAAGTTTGTCTTAGATAGGAGGAGATCATAGTCATAACAAGACCATATTTTCCTAGAATATCGTTTTATACGTTTCCCACTCAGGGCCGTGGCCATCACTGGGGAGCGAGAATGACCTCAGGACCTTAAAGTTTGTACGCTGGAGTACTAATAACAAGAGATAGCAAAGCTGACTTGAGTAGGTTGGAATATCAGCACTCAGATACAGTTGGAGATACAGGTACCCTACAGAGAACAAGAGAACTGTCTTCTAACTCTGGAGCCTGTAAACACAAGAGCAGTTGGAATAGTTTTAAGCAAAATCAAAGAAGTGAGAAAACATGCAGAGCCAGAGGTTTGCGTGGGGGAGTGCAGATCGGGCGCAGAAGCCGGATTATGACTAGACAGTGATTTTCACATTGTGGTTCCCGCGACCACATTACATAGGAACCTTTTGGAAAAGCAAATTCTTGGGCCCCGACCCAAATCTCCTGAACCAAAATCCTCAGTGCATGAGCCCAGGAATCTGGGTTTGAACAGGCCCTCTAGGTGATTCTGATAAGCACTAAAGTTTGAGAAGCCTTGGACAAATTATGTTGGTTTTTCAGTGCCAGGGGAATAAGTTTGAACTTGATCCCACAGGCAAGAGAAGTTCATGGGATATTTGTGAGCAGAGCTATGGAATGATTAAAGTAGTGTCTTATTTAGGTAGTAGGGTTTTCTGTCTTATTTTTCTAGTAAAGGAAATTTAGTCTAGGTAAGTAAAAAACTACAATACGTGTGATCTGATTTGATTTGTACATTTCTGAAGGGTATATTGGTTTGTAGTTTCTTTTAATGAGAGAGTTGTTGAATGATTGGATAGAACTTTGAAACTTTCAAACAAGTGATTTTTATTTGCTATAAATTATAGGTGCTTTGCTTTGTGTGCCGTTTTATTCCCTAAACTTAAAGCATTTTACAGATTTAACAGGACCTAGGTGTGCTCTTCAATCCTGAAAGTATTACTCAAATAATTTTAGAAAATGGCTTTGGGCATTCTCCAGGTTATTTTATTGTGTAATTTTTCCCAAGTATGTTTTGCGTTTTAAATGTTTTCATTTTTCCTCTTAATCTTGTTATATATCAGTAACACATGATGTGTTGGCATCTTCTGGAATAACACATTTGTTCCAAGTGAAAAGGACTAGGTTCAGAAAACCTAGTCGGCCAAGGAGTTTACCCGACAGAAATCTATGTTGAATCTAAAACTAATGTGCTCACATTTTCCATCAGAATGAAAATGGATCGAAGCCAAGAAAGCACTATGAGAAGTTTGCTGGTCTCTGCCCTGCACGAACTACATTAGCTAAATATGTCATTTCACCTTTTAGATAATAGACAACACGTTGAAAAAGATCTTTTACCTGTAATTCTGCAATGGGGAGGACCGTACAAAATACGATTCTGTTATCCTCTTCTTGAGAGTCATTTTGGTCAGAGTTAGGATAATTTTGTTTAATTCCAAATGGTCATACTTTTACATTTAAATGGAAAGTTGGTATTAAAATGCACAGAGCATTTTTACTGTTAATCTACCTAATCCTATAAAATACTCTAGAGCATATTAGGCTTAGATCGTGTCCAAGAATTGGCTATTTGGGAAGAGGCAGTAGCCTTTTCTGATGGGAATGAAAAGACTTGAATTTTAATATTTGCCTCGCTCCTAAATACTTATATGACTTTGGACATTACGTTTCATATCTCAGAGAACTAGGTGAGATAAAAATAAGTGAAATATTTCATATGGAAGGTTGGTTTGGCACAGTGTTATTGCATCTTTAAAATAAACATAATGACTTTGAGAAACCATTCATTTTTTTCCCCTTGATTTATCAAACTTTTATTGAATACTGCGGGTCTTTCAGTGTGGTGATACGCTCTGTGGATTTAAGGCAACTATTCCTAGGTGGAGGTCAAGTTCTGGAGGGGAGGAAGACAAACACAAAGAATACATTGGGAATAGATAGGTATGCATTGGAGATAGCAGCCAAGTTGAGAACTAAAGGCTGATAAGAAGTTATCTGGGCAAAGAGAGGAAATGAGTAAGTTCGAGAGAGATCTGAGAGAGCCAGGTACAGCCAGAGAACTGCAGAGTTTAGCGTAACTGTAGAGTTGGAGGTGAGGCGTTGTGAGCAGCTAATTTGAGATTGTAAGCAGGAGACGGATAAAGGTTTGTGTGGACCCAGGATAGGAAACACGGACTTTTTCCTCTGGGTTGCGTAGATCCAATGGTGTTTCTCACCACCGTCTCCTATCAGTTAATGGCAGTTCTATCCTTTAGTTGATTAAGACAAAATCTTGGGTATCATCCTTAGCTGTTTTCATCTCTCGCATAAGAGAGATGGTCTTTTCCAGTGCACATGGTCCACTGGAAAATCATTTCAGCACTGTCTGCGTTGGGCACCTGTGTGCATCCCTTCAAAACCCTCTTGGATCTACTCAACTGCTGTCACAGCTGCAGCGACCAGCTCCATGCAGGCACTGACCAGCTTTGGGAAGGGGGAATTAGACACTGTCCCATCTCTTGGGCTCCTCCTGTGTGCGCTCTTCGATGTAGCACGTGGGACTCGGGCAGGAACCATTCCGTCCTCACGCACAACCTGCAGTGAGGGACAGACGACTGCTGATGAAGCCAGACTGACCCCTGGGGGGTAGGGGCTGGGGGATAATCACTTCTCCGTTTGTTGCGTGGGTTGGATGTGCTGAGACTCATTTCACAGGACCCCTAGTAGGGTTGAGCTGGATCCACATCCTCACGCTGCCATTTTTTCCTTCCCTGTTTAACAGCCCCAGTCATGCACTCCAACGTCCTGGGCTGCCATTCCCAAATAAACTGCGTCTACGCAAGCCGTTGTCTTAGGCTGCGCTTTCCTGGGAAACCAAGGTTATGATAGTACCTTCTAGATGTATTAAGTCCTCACGTAACGTCTTCAGTAGGTTCTGGGAAACTGCTGCTTTAAGCAAAGCCACATGTAACAGATCCTCAAATAACATTGTTTCCTTCAACATCCTTTCTTTGTAATGTTGATGAGGAAAAAAAATTGGCTTCATCTTATGTAGTTTAGCCTGAAGTCCCAGTTTCCAAGGACCCATGGATGAGGTTAAGTGAGGATGTGTCGTGTGTCTCGAATCTGACCCTTCTCGTCACTCGTCACTACCACCCGTGTCCACCCCACAGTCAGTGCTTGTCATAGTTACTGCAATGGTCTCCCGACTGGCTGGCTGCCTCTGTTTCCGCTCTCTATCGTCTCTTCTTAGCACAGCAAACTAGAGGGAAAGTTCTCAGCACGGCCCTCTAGGATCTGCTCCCTGTTTCTTCTCCGACCTCACCTCCTACTACTGTTGTCCCTCTTGCGGGGACAAAGTGGCACCTGTTAGTCCTCAGGAACACCTGGAACGCTTCCAACCTGGAGACTCTCACTTGATTCTCCTTCTGTCTAGGATACTTCTGCTTTTCTTTGTAGCTCATTCTCTTCATTTCTCCCTTCTCAGCAATGCCTTTTACAGTGAGGAAATTCTAACCATCCTCTTTAAAATCACAACCACTCCCAATAAGAACTATCTGCTTGCTGGCTTTATTTCTCTCCAAAGCACTTAGCATCATTTATATACCTTCATGTTATTTTGTTTACTGTCTCTTTTTCTCCAGAGGGCTTGGAATTTATATCTATTTTTTCCCACTGCTGTGACCTTGGGCCTAGGATAGAGCCTAGTACAGAGAGCCCGGTACCTGGAAAGTGCTCAATAAATAACTGTTAAGTACATGAAGGCATATTTTAGAAAAGGTAACTCTTGCAGTAGCGTAAAGATGGTTAAAGGCAGGCAGGGTTAGACAGCAGAGATCAGGAGGCTGCGCTGTCAACCAGGTCAGAAACGACAGGGGCCTCATTTAGCATCTTATAACAGCATCCATGGAAAGATGAGGAAGGATTGCAAAAAACACAGAACGTTACAATGGTTACGTTGTTGATGGATTAGGTATAACGCATCTGGGAGAGCGAGACAGCTAAGAAGACTCTGAGGCTTTTGACCTTGGCAGGTGGGTGGATGGTGGTTCTGTTCATCAGAGAGAAAACCGAAGAGCAGATGGAGAAAGGAAAGGGGGAAGGTGGAGAGGCTTCAGGACGGAGGAAGGGCAACTGCAGAGTATGTTGAGCTTGGGGTACTAGCGAGACTTACTAGTATCAAGTGGCTGAGATCCAGTAGTCAGTGGAATGTGTAGGCCGAGAGCTCAGGAGACGGCACTGTGTAGGGTGAGCTAATGCCTAGTAAGAGAAGGTGCCTTGCAGTAGGCTGGTGGCCTTATAAAAACCAAACAAGGACAAGCCGTGTTATTAGCCACAGGGTGCACATGTGTTCCCGTGTGAGCTTAGGAGTTCTTAATTGTTGTCACTGTTTCTTTCCCAGACTATTTCAAAAAACAGAAAACCTTGAGAAAGATAAAATTAAAAAATGATCTCCTTGATTCATTTTTGTTGGTAGATTTTGAAAACAGGAAAAAGTCATTTGTCTCTTAAGGTGAAGTGTCTCAGTACCTCTGGAGTACAAAGACTTTACCGTTAGCTGGTCCTGGCTAGCTTCATGCTCTGTACGTTGCTTTCAGAGTCCTCTTCTTTTATTGAAAGCATGTCAAGAACTTTTTCCTTTAGTCACCAGAAAGGAGTAAGTTCTTCAATAAAATACCCAAAATGCATGCAATGAAAGATGTCTAAATGTTTCAAGTAAGAGATTTGGTGTGTGTGTGTGTGTGTGTGTGTGTGTGTATATATATATATACTTAGTAATATAAAATTGTTAATTGTTGTGTTTTTCACCAATACATTTTTCTTGTATGTTGAAGCTTAGGTTTTTTCCAATAGTTTTCATACCTCTGGTGATGTTTATTACCTTATTTAGTAGAGGAGAGTCAAGCATGTTGAACCGGTCTTCAGCCTCGAAATTTATTAAACAACTTAATTTCTCAAGGGGAAAACACTGTTGGAAGAGATTACTATATACAAATTTCTGGGCCAGTAGAGGGTAGAGATGGGAAAGATACTGCCCAAGGAAATTTATAGAAACTAAAACAACAGCACTGTCTGAACAGCGACCATCTCTTAGTTGGTGAGCACAGCTTAGCGTGACATCTTTGACGTATTACTTGAGTTTGAGCCTCGCTGTTTAATCTCATACTCACACTTTGTAGTCTGCTGAGACGATGTTGGTGATTTCCCTGTCTGAGCTTACATTGGAGAGTCCGTGGGGCACCGAAGTATTGCGGACCGCCTTGCTGGAATTACTATCCATAGGGTATAGATTCTCCACACATGTGTGAACTCTAAACCGTATTGCTGGCACGGAAATTACAATCCTTGCTTTCATAGATGGGAGAAATTGTGAGAACCCTAATCCAAGAGCCCAAGATAGTTCCGATTTAACGAGAAGAACTTTTTTGTACTTGTTTTTAAAAAGCCTGGTTACCTTGATGGAACTTTGTCAACTTAAAATAACTGTGTTAGGGTTCACAAGAGAATCAGAGCCAGAAGTGGGGTGTGCGTGTGTGCATGTGTGTATAAAGATATTTATTATAAGGCATTGGCTCACAGGATTATGGAGGCTAACAAGTCCCAAGACGTGCATTTGGCAAGCTGGACACCCAGGAAATCCAAAGGTGTAGTTCGAGTCAGAAGGCTCTGGCAGGCTTGAGACCTGGGAAGAGGGGAGGTTTCAGTTTGAGTCCAAAGACGGGAGGAAAACCCATGTCCCCGCTTGGAGGCAGTCAGGCAGAAGGAGTTCCTCTAACCTGATGGAGTTTCAGGCTTTTTGCTTTACTCAGGCCTTCAACTGATTGGGTGAGGCCCACCCACGTTAGGGAGGGCAATCTGCTCTACCCAGTCTGCTAATTTCAGTGTTAATCTCATGCAAAAACACCTTCACGGAAGCACTCAGAATAACGTTTGAGCAAATATCTGGGCACCTAGTGTTCCCATCAAGTTGATACATAAAATGAGCCATCGCAATAACCTCTTTTAAATCTATTCACATTTGTTCAATCAGTAGGCCTTTTGGGCATACCTCTGTGCATTCAGCAGGGGATCAGACATTGCGGGTATTCGAAAGAAGTAGAAGACAGCTGTCGGTCTTGCTAGAGACGAGAATAAAGTTTTATAAAATAAGGAAAAAATACAAGTCTTCAGTGGTTGTATTCTTCTTGACATTTTTCATGTATATTGAAGCTAACCACATGGGACTCACATTGAATTTCTTACTCCGAACTTTGAACTATCAAGCAGCCATTAAGAAAACTATATCCTTTTGATTTTCATCCATTTTTATCCGTTTTTTTTTTGTTTATGTCAGTATACATATCCATCTGGAAGGTGGTAGCATAATCATAGAGTAATGAACCAATCAAATCTTAGTCTGTGGGGAAAAAAATCACTACTTTATCAAGTGGAGACTGCAAAAAAAAAAAAAAAAATTCTTTTTTTTCAGCATTTTGTGCCCAAGCTGTTTTAATCTATTATTGCATCATATTTTCAGTCTACTATTTTGTGACATGTGTTTCTTAATCCAGGTAGTGTAAAATATTTCCTTGTTTTCTGGCCATGGTAGGTAAATAAAATTTTGATTTTATTTTTTATTTGAAAAAGCATGAGAATCCTTATACATATGATATAATTATGTGCCCAGAAAGTGTAGCTTATTAAATAGTCATTACAGACATGCCCTTTCTTTCCACCCTGTCCCCACCCTGTCCCCCTCAAATTTAAGTGAGAAATACAAGGCAACTGGGGAAACAATGTTAAGAACATGAAAAGCATGTTTGGATGATTCTAGACATTTTAGAGTTAAAAAAAAACCCACAAAAATTAGGTGATTAATTTTTAATTAAAGATTCAAAAAATTGAAATGATTTAAGTACTTTGAGTTTGGCTCATATTTAAAATTATAGAAGGTAGGAGTCTATTAAATAAATGTACTGATTTTTCTCAATTTTTTATTTGTCTCTTATTTTCTGCAAATTTGTCTGATACATCCCTTGTTTTGGTTGCATGATAATGGCAAGGTCTCTACTTCCACGATTCAGAATCTTTTATGACGGCCCCTTTATAGAAACCTGTCTGTTTATGTTTCTTGGCTGGGGAAACAAAATTTCTAAGACCTAAAGGGGGAAAATCATTGGTGTACATCGGGAAATAGCAAAACTTGTTTTTCCCTCTTTCGCAGATACCTTTTTTAGCAATGAATCAGAAGTGGTGGGTTTTGGAGAGTTTTGTTCTTAGTGAGTTAATATTTGACTTGCCAGGCCATTTGCATTTCTTAGGCTGACCTTGGGAATCCCAGTATTGCCATGATACCTTGTGGGTATCTCCCCACTTTTGGCAACTGAGGAACTATTCAAGGCTGTGGCTTCGGTCAAGAGAAGTTTGTGTGATATCATCCTCTGACCGATATGTGGGATTGATGTTAAATGCAACACTTTGGTGAATGCTTTCTTTGAAGACTCACATCCGGTGTGAAAACCTTTTATTTTTCTGAAACAGATTTGTGGCACTTTCATAATAGCAGGGCTTGTCCTGTTGATTTAGACCAAAATGATTTCCTCCCAGCATCATAACCGTTTTGCTGCTCAGCGGTGCAGAAGGCATTCTAAAGAGTTGGTGAAATGTTTTGGATCATTCCAAATAGGAGGAGAGACAAAAGAGAAAATATCACCAACAGAACTCTGGAGAACTTACGAAGGCAAAAATAAGAGCATCTCCACACTGAGAAGTTAAGTGTTCTAATGATAGGAGCCATTCAGATAAACATCGAATATCGAACCAAATGTTTAAAATTCCTCTTAGCCTGTCTTCAAGCCTTCTCCACTTTGGAGTCTTCCTGTTTTCTCTCTCAACTTCTAGGGAAAGAAAACACAACTTCTCTTAATGTCTAATGAATATTTATGAAGTCCTTTGACAATTAAGAGCTCATTAAAATTCACTTTAAAAAGAAAAGAGATAAAAACACTTTTAAGAACAAAGCAGGATGTGGGGGCAAGTAGAAACTTAGATCTCTCTTTCCTTGCTGTGAATTGCCAGGTCAGAAACACTCTGCAAATGAACTGTCTTTTAAAAATGACCCTAGGTAGTAGTTGAATAGAATAGACAAATTCGGTTATTATACGGTGACTTTAATTTTGCACTGACTTTTGGCTTGGTGGGTGAGCAAGTTCTCAGTGCCTCAGTTTCTGTATTGATAGTACCATGCGACCCACAAGCTTGTTGGAAGGAGCAACTGAGCTAATACACAAAAACTAGTTAGAATAGTGCCTGGCTCGCTAGTTTTCTCTGCCTTGAGAAATCTTTCCTTTCAATTCACATTTGTTGGCTCTTGCTGGAGCCGTTTGGAAAGGTCTTTGTTTTCCCCTTGCTAAAGTGGTGCAAAGGAATAGTTAAAGAATCCTCTCTTCTGATAGGTAGCATTTTAGTTTCTGTCTTCATTTCAATTTTGCTCCATTCTTTCTTTCTAAGACCCCCAAGGCCCCATCCTGCAACTTCCAGCTACCTTGGACTGCACCTGCTCTCTTGGTCCAGTGATGGCGCAAAAAAATACGGGAATGACTAAGTATATATTCATTGCCTTTCAAAAGCACAGTCTTTTATGAATGAAAAATTATTGAAGTAAACAAAGCACTTTCAAGCTAGAGCAGTTATACCACTTTTGCTGCTGCTTTAGGTAAAACATGTTATTTGGTGATGGAAATAAAGAAAATACCTGGACCCGAAATCAGACAATGGCCTAAAAAAGTTACATGCCTGCTCACTATTATTGTAAACATGAAATAGAAGTATGGGCAAAGAAGTAATGAAGCGTCCATGCAAATATTTTTTTCCATGAGGCTTAACATTTGCAGAAGCAAGCATTGATCTGGAAAGCAAAAATTTGTAGTTCTGTTGATAAATGTGTTCCTCTGAAGAACATTCCACTTATTCTTAAGTAATTTACCATCCTCCTTTACACACTATAGGTCATAAGATTAAATTTATGTTTGTAAAGTGCTGAGTAGCTGTTATTTAACTCAAACCTTATCTTTAAGACAAGCCTCATAAATTTAATAATAATTAGTCATAGTTTCCACTGGAATTTTTACTGTTTTGACCATCTGCTCTTCTCAGAGTCTATATCCAAGGTATTTGATATGTTTCACAGTAACTGAGTAAACCTTTGCTTTTAATAAATAATTTCTATTGGAAAATGTTTGCTATAGTTAGGATTTTTTAAGCAGTTGATAATCTGTTGAGTTAGTCTTAAGTGTTTTAGATGCGTCATAGGGAAACTTTATTTTCAAATGTTACATGTCCATGATATGGTATTAGTAATATGACCCTAATGGAAGATTAGAATATAATTCTTTTATCATTTAATGGCTACTGTGTACTTGAGTGTTTACACCAAGTTTTGATTGTTGTTCAATTTGCTTTTACTATTCTTACCTATCTAGTCCTCATTTTGTAGTAGAAAGACTTCAGAGAATATAATTATTTCCACATTTCCAAATAGGCACTCAGATACACTGGTAGTGGTGAGTCTGCTTTTTAGTTTATGTTATCATAAGGCTTCTGTCTCCTAGCTTGGTTTGGTCCAGCCACTATCATAGCTGCAACACCCATTCTCTTTCTAGATGTAGACATTGAGGGCTGAAGGATCAGACTTGTTAGTTTGTCTAGTGCAAAGAGAGAAAGAAGAGAAGACCCAGGTGTTGAACTACGAATGTCCTGTAACTGTAAAGCGAGGCTTAACTTTTTGTGTGTCAGTGGTAAAATGTTCAGAGGGCA